>NC_059428.1:14458018-14758018 GCF_021028975.2 Sphaerodactylus townsendi | reverse complement strand
GCAGAAGGCCATTGCTTTCACATCCTGCATGTGAGCTCCCAAAGGCACCTGGTGGGCCACTACGAGTAGCAGAGAGCTGGACTAGATGTTCTTATGTACTGTTGCCAAATGGCAGGTGGAAACACTAAATATAGGCTCACCTATAATACACCAATCACAACATTCAGGAAAAGTGTGTTGCGATTGCGTGTTCATATAGTTATAAAACCCAAACAATATGCACCACTGTGTTTTCAGAAGCAAAAACAATTTCAAATGCATACTCTGTGCTGTACGACAACATGCAACGGAGTGATAATTATCCCTCCATTGTATATTGTATAGCACAAAGTGTGCATTTGAAATTATATTCTATTCCTTAATCATTTTTGCTTCTGAAAACACTGTGGTGCATATCATTTGATGAACATCCAACCATAACACACCTTTCCTGGATGTTGTGATTCATGTATTACAGGTGAGCCTATATTTAGTGCAAATCCTTTGTGTTGCTACTGGTACACTAACCCCCAAATTCTTTCACCACAGTAAACTCCAGGTGGGGCCTGGAGATCTCCAAGAATGACAACTGATCTCCAAAAAACAGAGAACGATTCCTGTGGGAGAAATAGATGCCGTGGAAGGTGGATTCTACAGCCCTAGACTCTGATAAGGACCCTCCCCTCCCCCAAATCTCCCCCCCCCCCCAGACACCAGCTTGCAAAAATCCATGAATTTCTCAACTTGGGAGTTTGTCTCAGATGGAAAGATGGGGTAGATGTGTTTCCAAGAAAGAGCACAAGTAACAGAGCCATCATTCACCACGGTGAACCAGTGAACTTCACCAGTTTTTGCAGCCTTCTGCTGCTTTGAGTCTCCACCCGTTTCTGGGGTGCAGGAAAAGAGATTCCACCTAAACATTAGGAAGAACTTCCTGACCATCAGGGCTGTTCAACAGTGGAATTCACTACCTTGGAGTGTTGTGGAGTCTCCTTATTTGAAGGTTTTTAAACAGACACTGGATGAACATATGATGGGAGTGCTTTGTTTTTTTTCCTGCATTGCAGGGGGTTGGACTTGATGGCCCCTGGGGTCTCTTCCAACTCTATGGCTCATTCCGCACATGCAGAATAATCCACTTTCAAACTGCTCTCAGTGCTCTTTGAAGCTGTGCAGAACAGCAAAATTCACTTGCAAACAGTTGTGAAAGTGGTTTGAAAACGCATTATTTTGCGTGTGCGGAAGGGGCCTATGATTCTATGAACCACTGAAACATTTCTATGCAGCGAATGTTTTCCACTGGCAGAAGAAGAGGTAATATCTTCTGATCTTCCCCTGGTTCTCCTGAATCACGGGAACAGCATTTGGAGAGGTGTGGTGGAATATAGTGGAAGGCAGAGATGAGAAAGTTTTCTTCCACAAGCGTCTCTTGGATACAGTCCACTGCCTCTCTGTCTCTCGCCTTCATCTCTTTTCAAATAGGTTTTTGAAGCACTGCACAAACTTGGGTGGAGTTTAATTAACACGGGACAAGTTTTTGTGCTAAGGGTAAAGGCTGGCAGGTTTAAGAACACACCCTCAGCCACCGTGAGGCCTCAAGGACGAGAAAATGTACACGGGCTATCCTGGACAGCCCGCACTTTCTTTTTTCAGGACTCCGAAGCAATTAACCTCTGGTTGTGTCTCTCAGCAAACCAATTACAACAGAAAATTCCCAAGGAGATTTTCCTGCAATCCACAATAAACCTTCCAGACGTTGCTGGGGCTGTCGGCGAAAGTAGCTTACGCCCTCTCAGAAAAAAATAAAAGGATTTTGAGGCTTGCCAAAAGAGATTCCAATTAACCCCTAAACAACAGTAGAAAGTCTGGGGACACTGAATGACCAGTCGATTGAAGGACTGTATGGAGCAGTTGATTGGGAAGAGATCTGGAATCTCCATCTGAAAGGTCTTCTTAGAAAAGGACCAGAACAAAGGTATGTTTGAACCCTCTTGCCCTTGAGATTCTTTGTTCCTTGTTAAGTTGATAGCAGCACGACTACCTAAAAAGAATCCTTCGGTTTGTAAACCAATATCTTCTACGATGCAAAGAAAAGCTGGACGGTCCCGTCTTTTGTTAGATGATATCCAGAAATAGCTAAAATTTTGCTGATGCAAGCAAAGGCTGAAAGATATTCATCCTACCCCAATGTTGGATTTTCATCGGAAGAAATTCCAGCTCTCTTGCCTGAGAATGCAATTTTAATTTTAGCAAATACGGAAATTAATTCAAGTGAACGCCAAAGAGGAATGCATTCCAGAGAGGTAGCCGTGTTTGCTGGTTGCCAGCGAAATAACAAAATCATCACGGCATCTTGCAACCCAATAAATTTGTGATGGTTTAATAATTCGCTGCAGAAATAAAAAGCACGCTAAAGATTAACAAGATGTCAGCACAGCATAAACATTTATGGACTCGAGCCCACAACAAATTTATTTATTGCCTTTATTCGTAGTCTGCCTTTCTTGCCGCGATTCGGCACATGACATAATTTAACAAATTAGGTCATAAAGACAGCATAACGTGTACAGGCCGGTAAAAGAGGATTATAAAATCAGAGCATAGTACAGAAAAGGCGCCATAATGCAAACGGCAGTACATATAAAACAAGATTTAAAAATAAAAGCGGTAATATGTAGAAGCACAATAAAGCTTGTTTCAACATTTCAAGTGACAGGCGGATGGCCCAGACTAGTCCAAAACTCATCAGATCTTGTCTGGTAAGAAAGGCCACGGCTGCTCCACAGAAGCGGCAACAGAAAACCATCTTTGAATGTCTCTTGCCTTGAAGACCCTAAGTTGGCTGTGACTTAACAGTGCTTTCTGCCACATTTTCAAACAACAGAGGAGAAAGGGATAATGCAGGCAATCAACAGCGCAATGAAAAAACGGCCTATAATCTTCCCAGATGTTAAAGCTACCACTCTGTTCCCTTTATGAAGATGCCTTCCTGGACAATTCTGTTTTACACATTCTGAATAAAGCAGCCATTTCACATGGTAGGAGCTGCAGTGAAATACGCCAAAATGCATCTAGTTGACAAAATCTTATGCCGGGATAAAATCGTATTAAGAACATAAGAACTAGCCTGCTGGATCAGAGTCCATCTAGTCCAGCTCTCTGCTACCCGCAGTGGCCCACCAGGTGCCTTTGGGAGCTCACATGCAGGATGTGAAAGCAATGGCCTTCTGCGGCGGTTGCTCCCGAGCACCTGGACTGTTAAGGCATTTGCAATCTGAGATCAAGGAGGATCAAGATTGGTAGCCATAGATCGACTTCTCCTCCATAAATCTGTCCAAGCCCCTTTTAAAGCTATCCAGGTTAGTGGCCATCACCACCTCCTGTGGCAGCATATTCCAAACACCAAGCACATGTTGCGTGAAGAAGTGTTTCCTTTTATTAGTCCTAATTATTCCCCCCAGCATTTGTAATGAATGCCCCCTGGTTCTAGTATTGTGAGAAAGAGAGAAAAATTTCTCTCTGTCAACATTTTCTACCCCATGCATAATTTTATAGACTTCAATCATAGCCCCCCTCAGACGTCTCCTCTCCAAACTAAAGAGCCCCAAACGCTGCAGCCTCTCCTCATAAGGAAGGTGCTCCAGTCCCTCAATCATCCTCGTTGCCCTTCTCTGCACTTTTTCTATCTGATATCCTTTTTGAGATGTGGCGACCAGAATAAAATACATTATGGTATAAGCTTTCATGACCCCAAACCCTTCTTTTTTCAGATGAGGAAGTGTTAACATTTACTTGGTAGAGAAATTTATACTTAAGAGCTGGGGAGTTCTAACAAAGAAAATACATACCCCACCAGTATTTACATATGCATAGTATCAAATCATTAATTGTTGCTCAGCTACCTCCTTTTCATTTGCTTAATTATGTGCTCACTGCACGTAGAATTCTATCTTACAAATATCTAAACCAGGAGTAGGGAGCCTGCGGCTCTCCAGATGTTCAGGAACTGCAATTCCCATCAGCCTCTGTCAGCATGGCCAATTGGCCATGCTGGTAGAAAACTGATAGATGCTGGTCCTAATTTCGGAAGCCATGGGACCCTAATCTACTTAATCGGTCAGAAAAAGCACAAAAGTTATCTAGAACTTCCAGTGCCTGGAGGAGAAGAAAGAGGAGAAGGAGAAGAAGAGGAGAAGTTTGAATTTATACCCTGCTTTTCTCTCCTGTAAGAAGTCTCAAAACAGCTTACAAACTCCTTTCCCTTCCTCTCCCCGCAACAGACACCTTGTAAGGTAGGTGGAGATGAAAGAGTTTGGAGAGAACCGTGGCTGGCCCAAGGTCACCCAGATGTGTTCATGCGGAGGAGTGGGGAATCAAACCTGGTTCTCCAGATTAGAGTTCAGATTAGAGTTCAGCAGATTAGAGTTCAGCAGCAGTGGCGTAGGAGGTTAAGAGCTCGTGTATCTAATCTGGAGGAACTAGGTTTGATTCCCAGCTCTGCCGCCTGAGCTGTGGAGGCTTATCTGGGGAATTCAGATTAGCCTGTGTGTAACCCATGCCATTTTAGTATTTTTTGGTTTTGTTGGATCTTAGGGCCCAGGGGATAAAAGCTCACTGAGCATGTGCAGTTGGTAAGCTTGATTACTTATTACCAACTGCAAGAGCCCCACCCTCCTCACTTGGTCTGGCCTGCAGTAGGAGAAGGAAGGCCTGCAGCTTAATTGAGGGAATGACTTATTGTTTTACATGCCCAAATTGAGGAAAGACCTGCAGCAGCTACATCAGACGCAGAAGGCCAGATGGAAGAAAGAAGCCCTGCTTGATTAATAGTTTGGACTTTATTGCTATTCTTTCATTACTGGACACTGTAAGTGGTGGTAACTGTTCTGAGTGTTTTTTTCTTTAAAAGCACTGAAGACTTTGTTCAATTGAGTTGTGCTGCATATATATATACATATATGTTCACTATTATTTATCCTTAAATGATAGAAAGTTGTGTTAAAGATTAAAGGTTTGTTGATTTGTTCAAGCAATTTCATATTTGTTTGTTAAGCCACAGGGTGCTGTCATATATTATTTCCTAGGTCTCCAATGGAGATTGATGTGGCCAAGGATAAGTAGGTTACATGTGCACTCCCACACACGCCAGCTGGGTGACCTTGGGCTAGTCACAGCTTCTCGGAGCTCTCTCAGCCCCACCTACCTCTCAGGGTGTTTGTTGTGAGGGGGAAAGGGCAAGGATATTGTAAGGCCCTTTGAGTCTCCTGCAGGAGAGAAAGGGGGGATATAAATCCAAACTCTTCTTCTTCTAGCCCAGGGGTCGGGAACCTTTTCCCCTCAAAGAGCCATTTGGCTCCCCCTCCCCTTCTCCCCCCACTCGCTCGCTCGCCCCCCCCTCCGCTCCCCGCCCTTTCGCTGCAGCTCGCCCCCCCAGCCCACTCCACACCCCGCCTGCAGGGGCGAGGCATAGATAGGCCTTGCCCGGCCGCCCGGGCAGTGATCACGCCCGCCCTGCTCAGCAGGGGCGGGTTGAGCCCGGCGGCTCGGCTACCGGCCGCCAGGCGGTGATCCGCCATGCCTGCTCCAGCGCAGGCCGGGTTGGCGAGGTTGAAGGCTGATTGATCAGCCCGCCCTGCTCAGCAGCGGCGGGTTGAAGAGAGGCGGGTTGAAGCGATTGATCCCGCCCGCCCTGCTCAGCGCCAGAAGCGGGTTGGCGGGTTGAAGAGGCGATTGATCCACCCGCCCTGCTCCGCGCAGGGCGGGTTGAGCCAGCTCGGCCTTGCCCGACCGCCCGAGGCGATGTCCCGCCAGCCCTGCTCCCGCAAGAGCGGTGAAGAGACCCCGCGGCTCGGCTCCTGGAGCCGCAGAACAGCGGCGGAAGAGCCGCATGCGGCTCGCGAGCCGCGGGTTCCCGACCCCTGTTCTAGCCACACTGAGGCCTGTATACCAGAATGAGGCCTGCACCCAGCCATACAGTTCTGAAAACTTAAAGGTGCCTACATTTTTGGGTTGTTTACTTACTTACTAGATTTTTAAACTGCCTCTCTCCTGTCAGGCTCATTTCATATATCCACGTTCCCACACAAGGTGTTCATGGGGGGGGGGGGGGGCAGGCTGGGAAGGTGATTGTGACCCGCTTTGAGACTTCTTACAGGCAGAGAAAAGCAGGGTATTTAAAAAGTGGTATCTATGCTGTATCGCACTAGTTTGGAATTTGGTTTTGTTTTGTATAACAGTGCTGCTGACTTTTTTGAGAGAGTTCTGTAGGTTGACTTGGGATTTCCTAGCTGCTCTTCAGCGCGGTACCGTGTCTAAGGTTCCATGAGCCACCTTTTGATTGTTTCATGACAGCTGGCAAAGCATTGAAGTGTGGGTTTGTTTTTGTTTTGTTTTTTTGCAACGATAGCATGCATGTCCACTAGGGGTCTGTATTGTTAAGCAGAAACGAAGGAAACGGGCCTCAAAAAAGAGGGGGAAACTTTTTAGAGGACTATTATTTTTTCCAGTTGGGAGGAAGAAATCCTCACTCTTTAAAAATAAAGACATTATCTTTGTAACCTGCAAGCTATGGATACCTGTGAAAGCCCAATAATTTCCTGAAATTTCCATTAACACGTGTGAAATGTAAGATAGGTAATTAACATCTGGGAAGCTCAGATTGGAAAGTTGTTAAACATTCAGTGGAGAAACATTACCCAGGCCTTTTACACTCAGAGTGTTTTTGCCCTGACCTAGATAGATGCCCCAGGCTAGCCTGATCTCGTCAGATCTCAGAAGCTAAGCAGGGGCAGCTCTGGCTAGTAATTTTGGATGAGAGATCACAAAGGAATCCCAGGGTTATTAGGAAGAGGAAAGCAGTGGCCAACCACCTCTGTTTGTCTGTTGCCTTGGAAACCGTGTAGGTTTGCCATACGTCCGCTGCGCCTTGACAGCCCTTTTTTACACATGCACAAAAGTTTATTCTCTCCATTCATGGATCATACTGACTGCTACCAATCCAGAACAGGAGGTGGCAGCAGAGAGCGGGATGAAACCTCCCTCTCCTTCTCTTCCATCAGTGCCCTCTCTCCTGACAGAACGGAACAGTGTCATCCTCTTCCCCGTCCCCTCTGCAGTCTCCCAGCCCAGGTGGCTATTAGTCCACACACGGGTCCCAAGACCCTGGGAATAAACTTTTCTAGGGTAGGAATGTTTTTTGAGGGGACTCACTATCAGAGGTGGAATCCAGCAGGTTCTCACAGGTTCCCGAGAGTAGGTTACTAATTATTTGTGTGTGCCGAGAGGGGGTTACTAATTGGTGATTTTGCCACGTGATTTTTGCCTTAGTTACGCCCCTTCTCCGCTCCTCAGCAGTAGCGCGCACAACTTGAAGCAGTCTGGCAGGAGGTGCGCAGCCTGCGCCTGCGTGCATTCGTTTCCCGCCCAAGGACCGGCGCAGCGGCTGCGTCCTTGCCACAACCCCGCCCAGGAATGCCCCACCCCCAGAATGCCCGGCCACGCCCCTGTCGTGCCCCGCCCAGCCCAATTGGCGCTACGCCACAGTTTGAATCCCACCACCATGGGAACCTGTTACTAAAAATTTTGGATCCCACCACTGCTCACTATCCTTGTGCTTGTATGGTGAGGGGGCAGGGGCTCAAGACCCGGGCCCCACTCGGGCTAGTCATATGGGGGGCACATTCAGTTGCCTCCCACACCTCAGGAGTGAGCAGGAGCAGAATGAGGGGAAACTGTGCCCAGGGCACCCGCCTGCCCTGTGCCCCGCCGCGGCAGCGCCCCCACCTGTATGAGCCTGTGATGTCGTTCTGGCCTCTCGGTAGCTTTGCATGCCAGACAACAAACGGCTTGCTGACTTCTCTAGCAAGCTTTCTCCCAGGCTTCCAAAGAAATAATCTCCTCTGTAGGAGTTTCCTCCTCCAGACAAAATAAAACGAGACAAGAAAGCTCCCGGCTACAAGATGTTAAGAAAGTCCAATAGCCTTTTTATTCAGGAACCAAGGAAGTCTCCTCAGGTAATCAAGAGGGACTGGATCATAGTTTCAAGAAGCCAGACCTCCGAGTATATGTTTTCAGCCTTGTGGTCCTGATCAGTTATCTGCTCTCCCTAGCCCACAGCTGGTGCTTGTTATTAGCCATTGCCATTAATCACCCTCAGGTGTTTACATTCTAGGAGATAACCTGAGCCCTCTGGGGGAGGGCGGTATATAAATATAACCAATAAATAAATAAATGAATGAATGAATGAATGAATGAATGAATGAATGAATGAATGAATGAATGAATGAAACAAACCTCCTTTCCTACAGGCAGTGCCCCAACTGGTAGTGCTCGAGGCTGCCATGCAACTCCTACATACACCACCCCACCCCGGAATGCTCCCCTACACCCCAGTCACGCTGCGCTCCCAGTGCATCTGCCCCCCCCCCCCGCCTTGTTGGCACTACGCCACTGGGAGTGAGTGAGGGGTTGTGGCCACTGCTACCAGGCCAAGGGTTGCCCTGGCTGTCGGGCAAAAGCTGCACCCCCTGTCCAGGGTAAGGAGCCCTATGGGCCCAGTGAGGGAGCAGCAAGGCTGGGAGCACTGCCATTCCTTCCAGGAGAACTGGTGCTTGTCGTGACCTTGGGCTAGTCACAGTTGACTGGGTGACCTTGGGCTAGTCACAGCTTCTCGGAGCTCTCTCAGCCCCACCCACCTCACAGGGTGTTTGTTGTGAGGGGGGGAGGGCAAGGAGATTGTCAGCCCCTTTGAGTCTCCTGCAGGAGAGAAAGGGGGGATATGAATCCAAACTCTTCTTCTTCTTCTCTTCTAGTATGCAGAGCAGTTGTAATTCCAGAAAATTTCCAGGCCCCACCTAGAGCTTGACAACTCTCACCACTTATCTTTGTGAATGCTTGGGCTTTCTCACCCCTATTCCAGGGTTTGTTTTTTTTTGTTTAATCTTTGGGTGTCAGGGTCGGGGGGGGGGGCTCTTAGCTTTTTGTGTTGATTCCCCCCACCTTCATTTTCTGGTACTTGCTTCTCTGTTGTGTTGAAGTGTGGCAGTGGGCTGGGCCCCTTTCCCCTGTTTTTCCTTCATTTGTTTGGCAGGGAGGTCTGCTCGTAGCTGCTCAGTTGTGCCGGGGGAGTCATATTATTGTACTTCTTGCAGCTTTCATTTGAGCCATTATGATGTAGTAGTTGAGAGATTTAAACAGAGGTCAGATTTAATAAGGGCGTATTAGGGATTGGTTTAAAAACACACACATTTTAACTTAGGTGTAGGGGGTTTAGTTTCTTGCTAATTAGGCTTGGGTTCAGAAAACTCAAGGATCTTGTTTGTCAGGTAGTTAATGAACATCCAGTAACCTTTTTCAGTGTTGTCGCTGAAAACTTGTAAAGAAGTAATAAGACTCAGATGCTGGGGGGGAGGCACAACTTTAGCGCCTGCTCCAGGCACCATTTTCTGTAGCTACAGCCCTGTCTGTATACACCCCAGGACTCAAAACAAAGTTGAATACACCCTGATCACAAGGAATGCCGTTAATGAGACATTGGGGCTCTTTCTGTCAAACTGCAGGACCCAAAAGCCATCCCATAACAGCAGTTATCTCTCTTTCATACAGTACATCAAGAAGGATAAAACGCTGGACTGGTTAACAATCCTCAATTTGAGGAGAAGGGCTGGGAAGAGCCACAGCTCAATTGCTTCCTTGCTCCCAGTCTAGTGTGGAATAAACAGCATTCAGTCAGTTTTAATGGGGCAATGAGATAGTGTTGTTGTTTAGCTATGGCATTCTGGTGTCTTCTCTGCCATCCCTCTATTTTTCTTCAAAGCTGATGCATGGCAGTGTAAAAAAAAAACTTAAACTACAAATGCAGCACCAACCTGTCCCTGAGACTAGTTAAAACACAATTGGAGTTTCTCAGGCCCCTTCCGCACCTACAGAATAATGCACTTTCAATCCACTCTCACAATTGTTTGTGAGTGGATTTTGCTATTCCGCACTGTAAAATCCAGTTTGCTTCTTCCCTTTTTACTGTTTTTTTCCCCTTTTACCAGAGCTCGAACAAAGTGGCTCCAGCACTCCTGAATGTGTTCCTAATTATCCGCTTTTGGTACTGTGGGGCAGAGGGCTTAATCATTGCTTTTTTCTTTGCAGCCAAAGTGTGGTCATTATTTTTAGAATCAGATTTTTTTTAAAAAAACCCCCACATCATGCTATTCCAAACACAACAGGGTAGGTGAGCTTTAAGCCACGATCCAGAAACGGTGTGAAGCTGATTTGCAAATCCTGACGAAAAGTAAGCATTGTTAGTGTGAAGCTCAATAGAGACATAAAACTATACCACTAAGGGCCTTGTGGGGGGGGGGATGGCTTGTGGGAGCGGAGGGGACTTGTGCCTGTGCATTTGCCCACCCCACTGGCATAAGGGGCACCTACACTGGCAGACAGAGTAAACACACTGGCATGTGGGTACTGCAAAGCTCTGTAATGCCCAAACCCAGAGATGCCCACTGCCTGGGAGCTATGCTAGTGTAACCCCCGTGCTCAGAATGGGTTGACCCAGTAAGGAGAGGAGACTCAAAGCAGCAAGAGGCTGCAGCAGACCTCATGTAGTTTGGAGGAGACAAGGCTACCAGACTCGGACCTTGATTGGTATAAGCCCTTAACACCTTGTTAAGGGGTTCTTTTTGTGGTTATAATGGGTGAGAGTTCTCCTGGAAACCTTCATCATGTTGAATCCTGTTCACCAGGGCCTTGGAGTCTTCAGGAGCCAACCCACTTGCAAGAAGAAATGGACTTGGCATTACAAGACTGTAACCAGAAGGACTTGAAAATGCAACTTGAACAGGACCTTGAAATGTAATGTTAAATGTTGATGTGTTAAGAAAGTAAACCATTTTGTTTTTAAAAATTGTGGTTTGCAAACTCATTCCAAGTTCTGCCCCACAGAACCCACAGATAGAGGTTACACTAGCATCCGAGCACATGCTGGCACAGCAGGGGATGGGCTGGGGGCGGTTTCCAGGGGTGGATTTGATTTTAGTCGGCTTCCACCAAGATTTCAGCCTGGGAATGCCCCCCCCCCCCCCCCCCCGTGGCTGCAGACTTACACCACTGGAAAGTGTGATGTAAGTCTTTTTCTTCAATGTGGTTTTTAGGCTTGCCAAGACCCCTTTAGAGGCAGAACAGCGCTGCATTTGCTGTGCCGTCCCCAGACACCGTGGAGTTACCCCCCCCCCACATCTGGGTTGGACTGTAAAAGGCACAGAGTATCATTGCCAGAGAAAATGGTATGGGGTGTGTGAGCATATAGGGTTTTTCCCTTTATCAAAAGCAAGAGGTTTTGTTCAGTGGTGGGATCCAAACATTTTAGTAACAGGTTCCCATGGTGGTGGGATTCAAACTGTGGCGTAGCGCCAATGGGGATGGGCGGGGCACAACGGGGGTGTGGCAGGGCACGATGGGGGTGTGACCGGGCATTCTGGGGGCAGGGTATGCCTGGGCGGGGCTGTGGCAAGGATGCAGCCGCTGCACTGGTCCTTGGGCAGGAAACGAATGCACGCAGGAGCAGGCAGCCACGCACGCCGGTGCACCTCCTGCTAGACTGCTTCAAGTTCTGCGCGCTGTTGGGATAAGTGCTCCTGGTAGTTGGAGATTACCCCTTATCGTAGTTAGCAGAGCGGCACGGGTGGCTAGAACACAGCAGAAGCCTTACCTCGTGTGCGTGCGTGTGCGTGATGGATCCCGATGTGCGGCAAGCTAACACAAAAGAAAGTCGGAGTCAGTTGTAGTTTCTAATCTAATAAAAAGAGTATTTATTCATGAACTCCATTCTGGATAGAAAGGTAGGTAGATAGAGTCACTATGCTATCCTAATCTAGCTGGATGGAGATGGATGCGTGGAGCATCCATCCTCTCTCTAGGCATGGTAGGAATAAGAATGGAGAAGGGGTCGAGGAAGAAGCCGGAAGGAAGGAAGTCCCTGAGAGTATCAGTCTAACATCAAAGGGATAGAACCAGCATGATAGAGTAAAGGTGTCAAATCCCTAAGTCCCTATCTAGCCACTAGCTCTCTAGTAAAAAACCCCTCTGTAGGTTGAGGCAGGAAACAGCGTAAAGTCCTTCACTTCCAACATGCGCTACTGCTGAGAGGAGGGACATAACTAAGGCAAAAATCACGTGGCAAAATCACCAATTAGTAACCCCCTCTCAGCACACACAAATAATTACTAACCTACTCTTGGGAACCTGTGAAAACCTGCTGGATCCCACCTCTGGTTTTGTTACTTACTTTATTTACACAGCACCTTTCTTCCCATATTGATTCTCTTCTCCATCTTATCCTCACAACCATCCTGCGAGATAGAGGCAGAGGTGGGATCCAGCAGGTTCTCACAGGTTCCCGAGAGTGGGTTACTAATTATTTGTGTGTGCCGAGAGGGGGTTACTAATTGGGTCTGCTTTTCCATTAGAAATTCCATTAGGTCCAAACATCACGAAGTCCTATTGTTTTCTATGTGGCTGGTTAGCGAAGGTAGAAACGGGATCATTCTCCCTGTTGGGCTGTTTTAAAAAACATGTTTTAGAAATATGGTAAAGTTCCTTGTTTAAGGAAAGTCTCCTTCTTTTGATTTCTAGAAACAAAATTAAGTATTTGAAAGTATTAAGTATTTGACAGGCAGTCAATTAGAGGAGAAGTAGTTGTTTCTGTTGGCAGTAGACGATACGACTTGCTATAATGAGTTTAAATTATGGACAGAAAGATACCAGCTGGAAATTAGGAACTTTTTTTTACAGTAAGAGTTTTTTACAGTAACAGAGAAATGATTAATGCCCCGCCCCTGGAATGCCCAGCCACGCCCCCGTTGTGCCCCCCCAGTCCCATTGGCGCTACGCCACTGTTTGAATCCCACCACCATGGGAACCTGTTACTAAAAATTTTGGATCCCACCACTGGATAGAGGAGAACATGGTTTTATGGCAGAGTGGAGATTCAAACCTGGGCCTCCCAGATCCTTGTCTAAAAGTAGTTTTGTTCACACATTATAGTCAACGCCTCTATGCCCTGCATTTACAAGCATTCATCTTCTTGTAAGGAGACAGCAAATGTTTGAAACAGGAAAAAGATATTGTCAAAGGCTTTCACAGCCGGATTCAACTGGTTCTGGTGGGTTTTTCGGGCTGTGTGGCCGTGGTCTCATGGATCTTGTTCCTAACGTTTACACAATGTGTAACAGACTTCCCTCTGTGATACACCTCTGAAGATGCCAGCCACAGATGTAGGCGAAATGTTAGGAGCAAGATAGGAGACCACGGCCACACAGCCCGGAAAACCCACCAGAACCAGGAGAAAGATATCTGAATAAATATATGGTTTATAGCTCACATTCAGTTGTACATACATTGGATGTAATGTGAGAGTTACTCAATACATGTATATATAAAAATCAAGTATATGCTGTACATAAATTGTACATGTGTTCACTGTAACTTGTGAACAAGGCTATAGTTAGTTATGGCTCGAAGTGCAGGAAATCACATATCTTCACTGAACCTTGCTTATATAGGTCAAACTAACTGCCCTGAGATCTCCAAAACAATTCCGAGAAGGGTTGTAATTTAATGAACGTACCGAGAATTCTGCTTTAAACAATGCCTACTTCGCTTCATGCAGCACCTTGGGAGAGGGAATTAAGTCTATAGTGCAGAAGAGGAAGAAGAGTTTGGATTTATATCCCACCTTTCTCTCCTGTAAGGAGACTCAAGGTGACTTACAAGCTCCTTTCCCTTCCTCTCCCCACAACAGACACCTTGTGAGGTAGGTGGGCTGAGAGAGTTCAGAGAGAACTGTGACTGGCCCAAGGTCACCCAGCAGGAATGTAGGAGTGCAGAAACACATCTGGTTCACCAGATAAGCCTCTGCCACTCAGGTGGAGGAGTGGGGAATCAAACCCTGTTCTCCAGATTAGAATCCACCTGTTCTTAACCACTACACCACACCGGTGTAGCCATGGTTTAAGCCAGCAATGAGAGGTGTCAGCCAGTATAATAGTTTATATGGATTTACCATGGGAATGGACTCTGGTGTATTTCTTGCTCTATCTGAAACAATAACAGCACCTTTTTCAGGTGGAATTTGCAGGTTTGATTCCCCACTCCTCCACCTGAGTGGCAGAGGCATATCTGGTGAACTGGATTTGTTTCCCATCTCCTCCACATAAAGGCTGCTGGGTGATCTTGGGCTGGTCACAGTTCATCGGAACTCTCTCAGCCCCACCTGTCTCACAAGGTGTCTTGTGGGGAGGGGAAGGAAAGATGATTGTAAGCCATCTTGAGTGTCCTTACAGGAGAGAAAGGTGGGATATAAATCCAAACTCCTCCTCCTCCTCCTCTTCTTCTTCTCCTTCTCCTTCTCCTTCTTCTTCTCCTTCTCCTTCTCCTTCTTCTTCTTCTTCTTCTTCTTCTTCTTCTTCTTCTTCTTCTTCTTCTTCTTCTTCTTCTTCTTCTTCTTCTTCTTCTTCTTCTTCTTCTTCTTCTTCTTCTTCTTCGATTCTGAAAAGTCTCCCCCTCCCCCAGTTTTTTCCCAAATTTCCTGCCAAGGAAGACATGGTGATGATTCCTCCAGGACCTTCATTCGGGGCTATACTGCATGATGTCGTAGGTGTACAAGAGGAATCTTCGGCATCAAAAAGACTTTCCTCTCTCTAATTACAGATCTATTCATGGAAAAATGAATGGAAGTTATCTGCATTCTGAAGGAGGAGAAATTTACATATAAAAAAGAGGAGAGGGATAGGCCTGTTAATCATAGTATCAGAGAAGAAAGATTTCTAACCTGATCCTGAAGGGAGTCAAGTCAAGGTTTGAAATAATACAAAAACAGATCTTCCTAAAAATGAAATTTAAAAATCTGGATATTCTGGCCTGTACACATTAGCTATTGTATTTAGGTCCTTGGCCAATATGTGTGAATGTCTGCTTGTAGCTTCTAGGGAAACCGACAGCCAGAAGGATGGGAGAGAGGGGAAACCGAGAAGAGGGGAGTGGTTGGTATAGTGGGGTCTAGAAAGAGGGCCCAGGAAGGGCAGCCAGTGCATCAGGGCTGAAGGAACCGGGAAGGAAAATAATGGAATATCTTCTCACCTGTCTATGACTAACTTCCATACAATCTTTGGGCATTAATACATGGGAAAACTCTATTTTTATATTGTCACTCATCTGACTGATATTGAAAATCCCTTATTAAACTTGACTGGTCTCTTATAACACCATCTCTTGGGCACATCTTATAACATCCTCTCTTTGCATGTCTGATGCATTTTGTCATTACTGAGACCAAATTTCTCTGGAGACATTTCCGTCAGAAGCCTTTTTCCTATTTCCTCGGACAAATGTTAGCTTTCATTGCTAGTGCCGGAATCATTTCAAAAAAATTTGCTTAGCGGATGATTTTGAATTATTGCTCATAATTAATCTTTCAGAACTTTGCCTTTCCCTCAGAAGACCATAGCTTCTTGGTTGTGTCTGAATAATATATTATTTGAAAATATAAGCACAGATAACCTATAATAGTCCGTGGATTGGGAGGATGGTTTAACCTTCTACAGAAATTCAGCAGGGGTACAACTGAAAATGATCATGGTCAAGATCATGGTAGCAAATAACAACCCATTATCTCTCTCTCTCTCTCTCTCTCTCTCTCTCTCTCTCTCTCTCTCTCTCTCTCTCATCTATCTATCTATCTATCTATCTATCTATCTATCTATCTATCTATCTATCTATCTATCTATCTATCTATCTATCTATCTATCTATCTATCTATCTATCTATCTATCTATCTATCTATCTATCTATCTATACCTAAGTATGTATGTATGTATTTGCTGTCCAAAAGACCCAACATTCATACACAGTAAAACACTGATAATTACATTAAAACATCCATATTTCACTATTGCTGGATAATCCAGCAATGGGTCTAAGTATGTTTAGAGCATAAGTAATTAACTTCTCTCTTCCTTATCACGCCACCTTACTTTAATATTTTATTGCTATACTATAATATATTAACCTGGGAATTTAGCATGTCTCTGTAGCAGCTCTGAAATGTTTATCTGTGGTATTAATTTTAGATTTAATATGTGTTTCAATTTCTGTCTCTTGCTAATAGTAATTATAACAAACATGGCCAGTATGATGCAGACAGAATTTGCTTGTTGTTGGGTGGTTCGGGCCCAGTGGAATGAGAACTGGGGGCCTTCTTTTTGTTGAAGATGAGAACATGGATCGATGTGTCATGCGGGTTTGCATTGGATGTGTTTTGCTGTATTGGTTTGCTTTGTAGCTATTGTGTTTTTTTAATATGCCAATAAAGGCTTTCTGTTCATATTTCACTAATTTACACTAATTTTTCAGATGAAATTTTTTCCAACTGACAGTTATCTTAGAATTTTTATCCTCTAGTAAAAATCTAACATAAAAATAAGACGCCTGGTTTGGAATTGGCCTCCACAGGGGATAAATAAATTGTCTATATAACGATCTACGAGAATCACAATGTAAAAAGATATGTTCCACAGAGTCTACATCCCTTTTACACAATACATGAAGTCTTAGTGCATATGGAGTGCTGGTAAATCGGCCACGGAGCAGTTCTGAAGGTAATACATTTGACCTGGATTTTGCCAAGTAAATGATATCTAGGGACGGTCAGATTTACAAGACAGATTTACAAGACAAGCTTCCCGATGACTTCCTGAACTGGTCATCCAAGTACAGTGGTGCATTATATTTTGTTTGAACTAAAACTTGTCTTTATCTGTTGATGCCCAGTTGAGTACATATACAACATTCACTCATCGAAAGCCAGGATGGTATAGTGGTAAAGAGCAGGTGGATTCTAATCTGGAGAAGCAGGTTTGATTCCCCACTCCTCCACCTGAGTGGCAGAGGCTTATCTGGTGAATCAGATGTGTTTCTGCACTCCTATATTCCTGCTGGGTGACCTTGGGCCAGTCACAGTTCTCTCTGAACTCTCTCAGCCCCACCTACCTCACAAGGTGTCTGTTGTAGGGAGAGGGAGGGAAAGGAGCTTGTAAGCCACCTTACAGGAGAGAAAGGGGGGGGTATAAATCCAAACTCTTCTTCTCTTCTTCATTTTGTGAGCTATTTCAGCCTTTGTAACTGAATGTGAATGATTATGCTGCCTGTGTTCCATTTTCTTTGAACCAACCCTAATAATTAAAAATCATGCTGTGAGCATATTGCTGGAAATTCTCCCAAAGTGATCAAATCCATACAATTTTAAATACAATTGACGGCGTTGGATGACTATTTCACGCCGCTGCGTGGTTCTTCTTTGCCTCTCTCACGATGCTCGATGCTCAAACTACAAAGGGCTAAACCTGTTTCTAGGCAATATTTAATGAGTTCTACTATGGAAAGCAGCGAAGAAGAAATGAGCAGAGCAGTCCTTGAGAACGGTGATTAGCGTTCGAAGGTCAGATGGCCGAACAGTTCTTGAAAGAGACCCTTTGACTGGCGCAGCCCAGATCAACAAACGATTGGGTGTGCAGTTCTGCGTTTCATATTCTTTGCCAGCTATTTACCTGGAGACCGCAATGTCTTACAGTGATTGCCTTTATGGGTAAAAATGAAGAGCTTTGGAGAACCGTGTGATCAAAATAGTAATTTAAAAAGAGGACCTGCATCACTCAGAGCAGTGGTTCTCAACCTTCCTAATGCCACGACCCTTTAATACAGTTCTTCATGTTGTGGTGACCCCCAACCAGAGGTGGGATCCAACCAGTTCTCACCACTTCTCTAGAAGTGGTTACTAATTTTTTTCTGAGTGCCGAGAAGGGGTTACTAAAGCAACCTCCCAGGCCCAATAGGTACTGGAGATGTGTGTGTGCGGCAGTGCCACTGTTTGCATCCCACCACCATCGGAACCTGCTATGAAAATTTTTGGATCCCACCACTGCCCCCAACCGTAACGTTTATCCATTTTACAGATGGAGAACACTGATGCAGAGAGTCTTAGGCAACCCCTGTGAAAGGGTCGTTCAACCCCTAGAGGGGTCCCGACCCACAGGTTGAGAACCACTGACTCAGAAGGAGAAATCTCATTACTATTATTTAATTTTGTTTAATATCATAGCTGCACAGTTCGTTAGCTGGTTGTTGGCCTTTCATTACAACCCAAGCCTCACCCAGAGGCCTAGGACGTTGTAATGTATCAGTGTAGTATTTGTGCAGATCCCAGCAGGGCTGCCTGCTGACTTTCACTGGCTGTCCAGGAAAAATCTTAAAATACTGAAATATCATTACATGTTGCTCTGTGTTTTCCCCAAACACTGGCCTTTTCCACACATGCCACTTACACCATCTTGAAAACGTTTTCAATCCCAATGATTACGACGAAGCTTGTCCATGCTCCCCTTCTGTTTCCCGGCTGCCAGTGTTTTCCCCACACATGCGCTGTAACAACGCTTCATAGCATCACTGATTCACTGATACCAAAAAGTGGGGGAGGGGGAGAAACACCAGAAATAAATTTAAGAGGAGACAGCAAAGCAGTGAGGTAAAGCCCCCCCCCCCCGCCCCAATATGGCAGAGCAAACACCAAAATTGAGGTTTGACAATCGCACAGGGAGTGTGGAAGATGGCCCAGGGTTTTGGCGGGAAAAATAAACCTTTTCGGTATGATCGCAATGTGAAAGAAGTTAGTTTGGAGACATTTCAGCTGAAAGAAACACTACTTTTTTTTTTAGATACAATGGAGAAAAAGTGTTTTGGAAACGTTTGTCATTGTGCACGCACATATTGTCATTGTGCACGCACAACGAAATTTACAGCAGCATTCCTCGATGCACACAATTTCAGACTCATACATCATCCTCACTTTCCCCTTCCTCCACCCATCCCTACACAGCCCCAAACACATCAACACGAAGCCGCAGAGTTTAGCATAGCCACAGCTCTAGAGTAGAAGCTGTCTCTAAGCCTCTTTGTCCTAGTTTTGATAGACCTGTATCGTCTGCCGGATGGTAACAGTTCAAAAAGAGAGTGTGCTGGATGAGACGGGTCTCTCAGAATATTTTGGGCTTTTTTTAGACTTCGGGAATTATAGAGTTCTTCCAAGGTTCTTTTGAGAGTCAAAAGGTCTAACGTACTACAGGGCAGCTCCATGTGTTGGATCCCCTTCTGCTGGCCCCCAGGAGCCACTGTGGTGTAGCTGTTAAGAGTGGCAGACTCTACTCTGGTGAGCCTGTTTTGTTTCCCCACTCCTCCACATGAAGCTTGCTGGGTAACCTTGGGCTAGTCACAGTTCTCTCAGAACTCTCTCAGCCCCACCTGCTTCACAAGATGTCTGCTGTGGAAGAGGAAGGGAAAGGAGTTTGTAAGCTGCTTTGAGGCTCTAACGGTGGGGGGAAAGCAAGTTATAAAAACCTAGGCCCCTTCCGCACACGCAAAATAATGCGTTTTCAAACCACTTTCACAACTGTTTGCAACTGTGCTATTCCGCACAGCTTCAAAGAGCACTGAAAGCAGTTTGAAAGTGCATTATTCTGCATGTGCGGAATGAGCCCTATTCTTCTTCTTTTGGTGCCTCGAAAAACTTTGACATTATAAGCCATTGCTGGAATCATTATAAGCCATTGCTGGAATCATTGCTTTGACATTATAAGCCATTGCTGCCTTTGATATTGTGGAGTTTGGGCTTGCCTTTGTACATAGAAGTCTTTGAAGGAGAATGGTGGGTTTGGTGACAGGGCTTTTGACAGATTGTGATTAGAAGATGAAAAATTGTAGGCAGCGGTTTGGATGAAATCCAGATGTTCTGTAATGGCTCCGAAAAAGCCAGCATGGTTTTAAGATCAGGAGATGGCGATGGGCCAGATGTCACTGTTGTTTTCCCGATGGTTTGATCCAAATGTAAATGATTAACAACTGTAATTATGTCACATTTGAATAACACTGTAATTAAATGTGGATTTTTTAGCTGCAAATGGGAGTAATTTTGTCTCTGCTGTAAAAAAGGGCACACACTTTAAAAACCCATGCATTAGGGGATTCAGACTGCAAAGGGGGTGTCCTATAAGTGTTTGTCTCTAGCAGAAGGATGCAAACCTTACAAGCAGGCAGAAAGATATAGGACTTGTTTTGCTTGTTCAGACAAAGGGCTGTTAGAATCCAGCTTATTTCTGCCTAGCCAAAGCCTATTGGGTAGCTTGCAAGCAGAGGGCTGGAGAGGGTTACTAACTCCAGTTTGGAAATCCCTGAAGATTTGAGGGTTGGAGCCTTGGGATGACAGAGTTTGGAGAGGGAAGAGACCTCACAGGGGTATAATTCCATAGAGTCAACCATTCAAAGTAGCCAGTGTGGTGTAAGAACATAAGAACATAAGAACATAAGAACGAGCCTGCTGGATCAGACCAGAGTCCATCTAGTCCAGCACTCTGCTACTCGCAGTGGCCCACCAGGTGCCTTTGAGAGCTCACATGCAGGATGTGAAAGTGTTACCGCGCTGCTCTGGGTAACACTTTCCTTACTCAGAAGTATCCCGCTCTCGGCAGCGCCCAGGAACCCAAGCAAGAGCCGACACGGCTCGGATAAATAAAGGTGGTTTATTGAGATGCTGACCTAAGTGTCAGCACCTCCGTTCCGCACAACAACTGCACTGCCTAGCAGCCTTACAACCCCTTAAGTACACTTTCTCCAGTCGGGAGCCCGGGAGAATCAAAGACAGCCCACCACCATTCATTAACAGAATTCAAAACAACCAATCATTCATTTGCTACATGCAGGAACCAATCAGAGTCCGATAGGCATCCCCTTCTTGAGTTTCGCGCCAGAGTAGGGCGAGGCGATGACGTGTCCACTGGCGGGGAAAACACAAAGGGTTTCCCTAGGTGTCCGGGGTCAGGAAGCAGAGGGTGATGACGAGAGCTTCCTTATCTGCCTGCTGACGGGATTAGGCAGGGCAAGGCGCTTCGACTGAGGTCTTCTTTTGTCCGCGTGTATCAGGAACCCTTAGGATGTACCCAGGTGGAGCAGAGATGGCTCTCTGCCTTGGGCTAAGGAGGTTCCATACAGTCACAAATACAAAGAAACTTACAAATCTTATTTTACTATCTAATACAGGTAATTTCTATCTAGCTAGCACAGAGAACAGGACAGTCTTTAAACCTTAATTCGAACACAGTCCAGAAGTGGAGGAATTTCACTTCTGGCTCCGCTATCAAAAGCAATGGCCTTCTGCTGCTGCTGCTGCTCCTGAGCACCTGGTCTGCTAAGGCATTTGCAACCTCAGATCAAGAAGGATCCAGATTGGCAGCCAGAGATCGACCTCTCCTCCATAAATCTCTCCAAGCCCCTTTTAAAGCTATCCAGGTAGGTTAGTGGCCATCACCACCTCCTGTGGCAGCATATTCCAAACACCAATCACACGTTGCGTGAAGAAGTGTTTCCTTTTATTAGTCCTAATTCTTCCCCCCAGCATTTTCAATGAATGCCCCCTGGTTCTAGTATTGTGAGAAAGAGAGGACAATTTCTCTCTGTCAACATTTTCTACCCCATGCATAATTTTATAGACTTCAATCATATCCCCCCTCAGACGTCTCCTCTCCAAACTAAAGAGCCCCAAACGCTGCAGCCTCTCCTCATAAGGAAGGTGCTCCAATCCTTCAATCATCCTCATTGCCCTTCTCTGCACTTTTTCTAATTCTTTGATATCCTTTTTGAGATGTGGCGATCAGAACTGAACAGGCTAAGAGCAGGTGCACTCTGTTCTGGAGAACCGGGTTTGATTCCCTGCTCTGCCACTTGAGCTGTGGAGGCTTATCTGGGGAATTCAGATTAGCCTGTGCACTCCCACACACGCCAGCTGGGTAACCTTGGGCTAGTCACAGTTCTTTGGTGCTCTCTCAGCCCCACCAACTTCACAGGGTGTTTGTTGTGGGGGCAGGGGGAAGGGAAAGGAGATTGTCAGCCCCTTTGAGTCTCCTTACAGGAGAGAATGGGGGGATATAAATCCAAACTCTTCTTCTCCTCTATGGAAACTGATCTTGGCAGTCTGGAGATCAATTATAATTCCAGGAGAACTCCAGGTCCCACCTGGAGGTTGGCAACACAGGTGGTTCCCATGGAACAGTGTCTCAGGGGAAAAAATTTCCTCACCTTTCCCTCCTGATGCCACGTCAAATGCTTCCTAAAATCATCTTCCTGTGCTTCAGGAGCAGCATGGGTGTGTGTGTGTGTGTGTGTGTCTGTGCCTTCTTATTTTTATATAATTTTGTTTTTATTGTCATTAGCCACCCTGACCTTGACTTCATCAGGAAAGGGCCGGATAGAAATCAAATCAAAATAAATGTTTTCATTTCTATCCTTCCCTGTTCTGATGAAATCAGGCTCGGGGTAGCTAACAACAGTGCAATTATATATCATTATGCGAAATTAAACACTTCAAGAAACCTAGGCTAATTGAAGATGGAGCAGTAATAATAAATTCACTCCTTATAGTATTATAAGCCCATGCAAAGGGGGAGGAATTGTCCTCCTGTGGGTGAATTTTTTTGAGAAACACAATGCCAACAGCAGTGGACAAACAGTTCTAATCGGGTCTCAAAGATAGCTCAATTGATGTAAGACAGTGATGGTGAACCTTTTCGAGACCGAGTGCCCAAATTGCAACCCAAAACCCACTTATTTATCGCAAAGTGCCAACACGGCAATTTAACCTGAATACTGAGGTTTTCGTTTAGAAAAAACGGTGGGCTCCGAGGCATGCGTTACTCGGGAGTAAGCTTGGTGGTAGTCAGTGGCTTTGCTTTGAAGCAACCGTGCAACTCTTCCAACGGGTGAATCACGACCCTAGGAGGATTGACTCAGAAGCAAGCCCCATTGCCAGCAACCGGCTTACTCCCAGATAAAGGATCGCACTTTAGTTCTTTGCATGAAAATCAGTGGGGTTTAACAGCGCTTAACAGGGTAACCTACACTGCTTCCCCAAAACTAGGTCTTAGATTTAATGCTAATAATCAAGCCAAGCCTAAATGTGGGGGGGGGGGGGACTCTGTTTGCGCGTGCCCACAGAGAGGGCTCTGAGTGCCACCTCTGGCACCTGTGCCATAGGTTCGCCACCACTGATGTAAGACTATCTCTGCCCTCAAGCATAGGTCTGGTGGAAAATCTCCATCTTACAGGAAACAGAGTTAACTTAACTTGAGATATACTTGCTCACTGACATGTAAGCAATAGCTATCTGACTGACCAATAGCTAATCAATAGATCAGGTCATAAACAGGGACTTCAGCAACTTGTTTACATACAAACAGTTAACCCTTTTATGACTGAGTTGTGACAGACATTTGCAAAATCGCAACAAAACCCCCTGTAGTATCCAAGTCAGAGTGCGATGGGGACATTATGACCCCAAATCCTCTTGTTAAGAGTTAGTAATGGCGCATACCAGGTTCTTTTAGATTTCTCACTTGGGAGATAGCAACAAACCCGCACCATCAATTTACTGCTAAGATTTATGACTTAATTGGTTGATTAAGTAGAACATCATACTAACACAAAGCAAAAGTGTCAGCAAAGAGGCCTACAATTACCTCATCCTTGTTTATCAGATGCAGATGCCTTGAGAGTCACTCAGAGATGAGGACAGTTCTCCATTATCTCACACACAGGCCTTTTCAATGGGAACGGTCCTGTTTTTCATTTGTTGTAACCTCAGAGCAACTTAATGTTTCAGCCAAGTTTTCACTGAGCAGAGTAATAGGCTTTACCGCTGTGCTATAGAGAGTGTCTTAACCTACTGCATCTGTGTATGGTTCTCCAGTTGCACAGTGGCAGATAGGAAGGCGCTCCAAAGGGTGATCACTACTGCACAGAGGATTATCGGCTGCCCTCTCCCCTCCTTGGAAGAACTCTATAATTCCCGAAGCCTAAAGAAAGCCCAAAATATTCTGAGAGACCCGTCTCATCCAGCACACTCTCTTTTTGAACTGCTACCATCCGGCAGGCGATACAGGTCTATCAAAACTAGGACAAAGAGGCTTAGAGACAGCTTCTACTCTAGAGCTGGGGCTATGCTAAACTCCGCGGCTTCGTGTTGATGTGTTTGGGGCTGTGTAGGGATGGGTGGAGGAAGGGGAAAGTGAGGGTGGGGTATGAGTCTGAAATTGTGTGCATCGAGGAATGCTGCTGTAAATTTCGTTGTGCGTGCACAATGACAATAAAATGCTTATGCTTTACAGGGTTGGATGAACTGGAGAAGGCAGCTTTCAAATCCCCATTCTGCTTTTAAACTCCCAGGCAATACTGAGTCATCCCTCAGCTGATAAATGTTGATAGTACTGACCATCAGGTGTCCAAGTGGTTTTAAGAAGTTAGGGTGTGGTAGTCTTGGGCCCGGGTTCAAATCTCACTCAACCACTCTGAGCAAGTTGCTTTCCCTCATTTTAGCCTCCCTCACAGGGTTCTTGGAAGGATTAAGTGAGGTCAGCGGAATCGTGCATATGCTGCTCTGAAGCTCCTTGGAATTAACAGTGAGAGAACATTTGTTTGCAATTTGTTCAAACCACGTTACAAATATAATCCAAACAACAACTATGTAAGGTAGGTATTACAATCCCTATAATTCTGGGAGCAGGAAGAGGCTAAGAAAATGTAGCTGACCTAAGGCAGAGACAAGTTTCAAACCAGGTGATTTATGAATCGCAGCTTGGTGGCTATGCTATACCAGTTGTCAGACAGGTGAATGAGACTGAAATATTGCAAAACACGAATTAACACTGCACAGTGAAATCTACAAGGGCTGCTTCTGTGTGTTTGCTTTTTTTCGCTACCTGCTGTAGTCATGAGATGACATGACCAACCCATGGTGAAGGGGGGTGGGGCTCTGTTTCTAATACAACAGTGTCTCTACCCAGTATGGTAACTTTGGGCTGTCCAGTAGTGCAATGCCAAGATGGACAGCCAGAGGTGGGATCCAGCAGGTTCTCACCAGTTCCCGAGTGTGGGTTACTAATTATTTGTGTGTGACGAGAGGGGGTTACTAATTGGGTCCGCTTTTCCATCTCCACGTCCTCGCCTCCCCGAGAGGCCTACTGCCTTTGAACGTGAAGGTTCCATATAGCAATTGCGACTAATAATGTAACTCCCTGAACTGGGTGAATCCCTTTCAGGTTCTGCAATTCATGGATTCTCAGCCTTTCGTACCTTTTATCTCACCAGTCTCTATCAAAGAACCTGTGTGTTTCACCATTGCTGTGTTCAGATTTGTGAGTTGGGGCATTTTCTATAATGTGATGATGATTTAGAAATGACCTGGTGCAAAAAAAAATTTTGGGGTCGTGTTGGGGTGGCTGCCCATGGGGGGGCATCCAACTCAGGTTTTGCCCAGGGCTCAGGTTTGCCTAGGTATGCCTCTGCCCCCTTTGCTGAGGGGGGGCTGGCGAGGGAACCTGTTACTAAAATTTTTGGATCCCACCACTGTGTAGAGCCCATTCTCTGCATTGGTTAATGTACCCATGTAGAGCAAGAGGAACTACTTGCCACTGTGTGGATTCTGAATTGGCTAACACAAAGCACTCAGAGCCAAGATGTAAAAAAAACATTTTCTTTAATTTTATTGAGAAGTAAACATTTCTCGATGATCAAAACAGCTTTAGCTAATAGAACTGATATCCATCTAATAAAAACCCAATACTGTCCAAATCACGGATAACCATAACATAATAGCCTAATATGGTTAACCATAGTAGCATTGCCTATAGTTCTAAAGGAGTAAGCAAAAGCTAATAAACTTATCTGAAGCCCAAGTTTGTTACATTACACATTGCACAAAGTAACTCTTCGGTATGTAGTTACAGTTTTTCAGTTTCAAGTTCCAAGTACTAGCAGAATATTAAACCATCTCCACTGACATAACTACACGCATACATTCTTCTAGCCCCCCACCACTGAATGAGACTTCAGTTAAACTGCCCAACTGCCACCGATAGAATGTTCACTCCTGGAAATTTCTCCTGCCCAACTGCCGCAGATAGAATGTTCACTCCTGGAAATTTCTCCTGCCCAACTGCCGCAGATAGAATGTTCACTCCTGGAAATTTCTCCTGCCCAACTGCCGCAGATAGAATGTTCGCTCCTGGAAATTTCTCCTGCCCAACTGCCGCAGATAGAATGTTCGTCCTGGAAATTTCTCCTGCCCAACTGCCGCAGATAGAATGTTCGCTCCTGGAAATTTCTCCTGAACTGCCCAACTGCCGCAGATAGAATGTTCACTCCTGGAAATTTCTCCTGCCCAACTGCCGCAGATAGAATGTTCGCTCCTGGAAATTTCTCCCGAACTGCCCAACTGCCGCAGATAGAATGTTCACTCCTGGAAATTTCTCCTGCCCAACTGCCACAGATAGAATGTTCGCTCCTGGAAATTTCTCCTGCCCAACTGCCGCAGATAGTATGTTCGCTCCTGGAAATTTCTCCCGAACTGCCCAACTGCCACAGATAGAATGTTCGCTCCTGGAAATTTCTCCTGCCCAACTGCCGCAGATAGAATGTTCACTCCTGGAAATTTCTCCCGAACTGCGCAACTACCACAGATAGAACGTTCACTCCTGGAAATTTCTACCGAACTGCCCAACTGCCGCGGATAGAACGTTCACTCCTGGAAATTTCTCCCAAACTGCCCAACTGCCGCGGATAGAACGTTCACTCCTGGAAATTTCTCCCGAACTGCCCAACTGCCGCGGATAGAACGTTCACTCCTGGAAATTTCTCCCGAACTGCCCAACTGCCGCGGATAGAATGTTCACTCCTGGAAATTTCTCCCAGCATGCAATCTCTTCACAACCCGCAAAGGCAGAAAAACTTACTGCCTTTTGGACAGTGAAGGATCCAAAAGTATCAAGGATCACACATAAAGCCTGTCAAATGTGATGCGCCCAACAACAGAACCCAGAATAACGGGGCTTTTCCTGTTGAGTACTTTTTGCACACTCACCCATATAACCTTGGTATTGCCCGCTTTGAGAGGAATATATATATATATTAATATATTAAATATCACATCCAAGCACTGTACTGAAGAGAAAGGAATCAGGCTCAGTTATCTTTTTCAGCTTCAAAGGCTGAGGAACAAGAGTCATCATTGTCATTCGTCAACTGGCTGTGCTGTGCCATTGGAGGTCTCATGCCGTGAGAGACACTGCTGCCTTTGTAGATCATTCATTAAGGCTGGATGGTTTTGTGGTGGGAAATGTGCCGGAACACACTGCTAGGAAAATACTGCTTGGGTGTGCAGAGACAGCCACAAAACAGACTGCAATGAAGGCTCCCCTATTGCTTGATATAGGCCAGTGGTGGCGAACCTTTGGCACTCCAGATGTTATGGACTACAATTCCCATCAGCCCCTGCCAGCATGGCCAATTGGGGCTGATGGGAATTGTAGTCCATAACATCTGGAGTGCCAAAGGTTTGCCACCACAGATATAGGCTGTGGGTGGAAGGGGCCAGGCGCGTCAAAGGTCAGCTTTTCAAAATGAAATCTGACAATGGACAAAGGTTTGGAGGATCAACCAGGTGCCATAGTGCCTACAACAGGTGCCATAGTGCCTACAGACACCATGTTGGGGGCCCTGGACCAACCCAAAGTCACCCCACAAATTCCATGGAAGAAGAAGAAGGTGGAGTTGGATTTACATCCCCCCTACTCTCCTGTAAAGAGTCTCAAAGGGGTTTACAAACTCCATTCCCTTCCCTCCTCAAAACAAACACCCTGTGAGGTAAGTGGGGCTGAGAGAGCTCAGAAGTACTGTGACTAGCTAGCCCATGGCCACCCAGCTGGCATGTGTTCACAGATTAATCTAGTTCACCAGATAAGCCTCCACAGTTCAAGTGGCAGAGCAGGGAATCAAAACCAGTCTCCAGATTAGAGTGCACCTGCTCTTAACCACTGCACCACGCTGGCTCTCAGTAAGAATCTGAAAGTCTTCCTGATCTTGGTCCAACACTCTAACCACTACACTATGCTGGGTCAGAGTTTTTGATTCCAATTATTTTTTTTTGCTTCTCTCATTGAAGCATGGCAATGAACTATGGCTCAATGGAAGAGCATCTGCTTGACATGCAGAAGGTACTGGGTTCAATTCCTGACATCGGATCAGGTAGTAGGTGACGTGAAAGACTTTTGCCTGAAACTCTCAAGAGTCCCATCTTTTCTGCTTGTGAAATTCTAAGTGGCTTGCTAAGTGGTCAAGACCCCCCACCACCACTCAATCCTGCTGTTGTTCCTACTGGCTGGCATAAGAATTATGTTAAAAAGGTATCAAGTGGATCATTATGTCACTTCTGGAGCGAAGCTGAGGGAAACCTGGAAGTGATGGGGGCAGCTCTAGGAATTGCTATAAACTCTATGGTTTTACTATAGAGCTTCCATCAGTTTATAGAGTTGTCCACTTCCTTTTTTCCAGGAGTTATGTAGTAATGCATGGAACTTTGTAGTGCCCTCTATATACCTTCCCCTAAACCTCCCACTAGTTGCCTGTTTGCTGTCAATAAACTAGCAAGCAAAACCTTCATTTTTATGGACTGCTCATGCCCTTTCAAGCTAAAACTACAATTCGATTTGTTTTAAACCCACTATTGACTAAAAAATTGAAAGGCACATGCAGGCAGTTTTTCGTAAGCCTACTGTGAAGCATTCTGCTTTTCAGCACAAAATAAAACTTTTTAATCTATGCAAAGACCAAACATGCATTTTCCAGGTGGGGGGCAGAGTTCCAAAATCATGCAGAAGTGGTATTTCAAGAGCTGATTGAAAGAAGTGTCTGGTGACAATGAAAAAAAGTCAAAGGAATAGTCTGAGCACCCTTCAAACCCCATATGCTGCTCAAATATAACACCACAAAAAAGAGAGGAAAAATACTTTATATTAGCATGGTAAGACCTTCACACATGTACATTGATGTTATTTGGACCAGAAATACCAAAATGTGGAAATTTTTGAAGATTGGTTTTATATAAGGAGTGTCTAATTCACTTCAAGAAATTAATTCACTTTCCTTACAGGAAGAAGATACAAGAAAGAAAGAACTGGAATGGAAACCATTGGAAGATTATTTCAAACTATATTATTAGGCAGATAAGTGTAGATAGAAATAGTATGTAATAGATAAGTAGTATAAATATAAAATATAAATATGTAATAATTAGGTAGAATAAGTTAGATATGTAAGATACATATTTAAAGAGTAGACATTAATGTTTGAATGAAACACTCATATACAAATATCATATGAAAGAATTAATATGTGCAGATCTATAATAGAATACTTCCACATAGTTGACAATTTTGATTTATAAACGCTATAATCAGGAGAGAAGCCTTCTGAACAGGATGTATAAGTACGAAACCCCCAATAGAGGGAGATAACATGATTTTTAATTATACGAATTGGACTGTATGAAGTTGAAATGGAATGTATGAAGTTATAATACGAATGTACAATTTGTACTTTTACTAATTTCCAATAAAGTTTATTTTAAAAAAAAAGAAATTAATTTGGTTATCTTGCTGGATCCTGTGATTGTTTAAATGGGCCGATTACAGACCAGGGATCTTAGCCCCTCTTCGCCCCACCGTGACATCAGGTACACACCTGAAATGCTGTTGCTTTCCGTGTGGAAGGCCAAGAGCAAGAGGTGCGCAGCAACACAAGGAAGTTTGCCGTGCCGGGGTTCAGGCAAAGATGTCCGTATTGTAGGATTTTATCCTCACTAGATAAAAAATCGAAAGCAGAAGTTATTGTTAGCAGAAAGAACACAGCAGTGCGATGGTTTTTTTAAAAAAAACACACCTATTTTTCTTCCTTTCAAATCATATTGAAACTCCAGGACTTCATCAGAGGAGAAAATAACTCTTGGAGAATAACAGTTTACTCTTAAGTGCCTGCTTTTTATTCCTTGCTCACTCTTGGGATTTAAATATATGTGTTCTGATCTTTCTAAGAAAATCCTCTCAAAGTAATCATCATGTTTTAGAAATCAACCCCGTTGCCCTCTGTCATGGAATGCACACAGGGCTATATATCACTTCCCTTTCTCAAAATCAGAAGACAAGACTGCATATGATTATGAAGGCAGGGCTGCCGCTTTAAAAAAATCGTATTTCTGTATCCATTTTCTTTCCTCCCCATTGGCAGCATGCAGAGATACTTTCTCACAACTTGAGGTCACAAAATGATGTCTCTTCACTTCTGTTCGACATCATTAGAAGCTGTCCTTTAATGTCCCAGAAGGAAAGCATCGTAACCCCCCATCCGCTTTCCCAAGAAAGTTGTGAAAAACTGTTCTGCCCCCCAAGTGAATCTGTTTTTGGTGCCCTGTGCTTGGCTAGGACAGAGTGGGGGAGATAAAAGCCAGGTTCAACAGTTCTTATAATAGGTTTATTACTTAGGAGAATCAAGACCCTAACTCCTCCCTTGGGTCTATCTAAATCAGAGTACTTGCTTGTCTTGAGCAGGGTTTGAAGCTGTAGACTGTGTCTTCTCTTGGCTGCTTTCAAGAAAGTCCACTGTGTCTTGCTTCCTTTCAGTTCTTTCAGTCTTTTTCTAGTTTTAACTGCTGTTAACTTGGCTTGTACTTATGGACCACCATATAATAATATGTACGTCACGAATATCCCGGTCTCCAACTACCCTTAGCACCTCACTCTGACTGGCTGGCTGGAACTAAAACAGGAGTTTGCTGGGTAAAGAAAGGAAACTGCCTATTGGGAAATGTCTTAAAGGGACAGGGGCTAACTAAAATACCCTCCCTTAGAAGACTTAACAATGAACTAAAACCATGCTAACTATGGGAAAACTGAAGTTTAATGGGGAAATAACAAAAGCCTCTGTGGGGGCATGACAGCACCCCAAGGTTGGTGACAAATAGTAAACAAAAGCCACCTGGCTTCCTGCCCCCATGAGATAACTGATGTAACACTGTTTCCCATCAGGGTGTCAATGGAAGCCTAGTTATCTACAAAGCATATGAAGTCATAAAGGCCATTTCTGAAGGGCAACAGGTATATTTACAATATATAGTCCTGTCAAGCAGAGTAACAAGCAGAAATGTTGATTGTATGGCATATTAAATTAGAATAGTTATCCCTCAAAAGACCAGCCCTTTTATGTCAGAAGTTCATAAACATTAAGAGAATTTTACTTTAATTGAGAGAGAAAAATAAACATTATATACATATCAACAAAGTATCACATATATATTGTTACATTTATGGCTCATCATTTGTTACAGTTTGGTTGTAAGCTTATACAGTATATTTAGTCAAAGGCACTTTTACATAGCATTGGTTAGCAGTACACAGAGAAACCTCTTTTCTCTAAGTCAGTCAGGGAACAACAGAACTACCAACAGTTTTTAACTGTCACCTTTAGAATGTTCGTGCAGCTTCCCAGAATTCCCTGCTGCTTGTGCTACTGCGGCATGCAAGCAAGGCTGAAAATTCCAACAGTTTCCACACAGTCTAAATATCCTGGGTTGAGCAAAAGAAATACCCCATTCTGTACAAGAATTTGACATGAGTCTTGGTCCTTAAGTGGTTTTGCCCCGTGATATTTGCCTTTTCCCAGGATATTCAAAATCACCAATTATTCTGTTCCAAACTCCCAAGGTGAGCCCGCTACCATGCAAATACTACGGGACCAGAACCAGTTTATTTTTCCCGCCCCCTGATCTCCCCACCTGATATTCATTCAAGCTGCCGCTCAAAAACAACAGCCAATTAGAATGCACCAGGCACGCTCAGATATGCTTGCAATGTAAATACAGAAGTCCCAGGTTCATGCGAAATAAATTGGAGTATTCCCTCCTGGTCTTCACTGGATTACTTCAAAAAACGGGCAGCCATGCGAAGAGAGAAACCAGGATAAAATAGACCCAGATTGTAAGAAACTGGTTGTAACCAGGTATGATTCTGCCGTGTGGAAACGGCCAAAGTATCAAGGAAAGAATGCCCCAGATGGCAGTGGTGACATATAGCAGGCTGGTTACATATAACTTGTAGCAGCAGTGATTTGTAGTTTTAAGCAGTTACTCTGAGTTAGGAATTCATCTCAGTCACATAGATACAACCCCCTGACACTTGTGATGCTTTTCTTGTGAAGATTGATTGTTATGAAAATATGCAACTTGAATTTGATGACCTTCCCTGAAAAAGGAATATATTGGAAACAAGATATAACTAGGCACCCTGTTGGAAGATTTGTGATTTAAATCTGGACTTTATTATTTCCTTTTTGAATTAGGTTATATTTGCTCTTTTGTGTTCTGGTGGTATGAAGATAATACTACAAGATATTTAAGTTGGTATGAAATTAATACAATAATACATTTAAATGGTACTAGATATTTCATGCCTATGTTTGGTGGCCTTGTCATTCTGTTTATTCTGCTGATTTCCCGCTGGCACAGAGACACACTGTGGGAGAGGGATCGTGTCAGGGCAAGAAATTTTGTCCCGATGCACTTCCTGTTTGTGGCACACCGAGAGAGGAGGCGCGTCAGGTTCATATAGCGATGTCCCTCATTCGTTTCCATTCTGGATCAGCAGCAGAGAGCAAATTATTGTCAGACAAAAATCAATACACTTTGTATGACAATAAATGGGCTTTTTCTGCTGGTCCTAATGAAAACAAACGAGGGACATCAATATATGAATCCACACTTAGTTATTTTTAATGCTGAGAATGTACTGAGCCGTGTCCACGTTCATGCAAGTGCGTGCAACCTCATTATGAGATTTTAGGTTATTTTTTTACTAAAGTTCCCTGCCCCTCTGTCTACTCCGCTGTAACGTCCATGTCATCCAAGGCTGGTCTAATTATTGACACAAGTCCATCTGGTGGCTGTGTGGGCGGACACTCTGCTGAAAGGTACATTTTGCAGCCCCCTACACCTGGATGTTTCTCATCCTTTTCCCCAAATCAACACCTGGTACTAATTCTACTTTCTTCTTTCTGACTCAGCTTACCAAAATAGATCTTCAGGAAGAAAACTAAAGCTGAGCTGAAACCATCTGCTGCTTTTGCTGCAAACAGAAATGGTGGCAAAAAGCCGTCCTCTTTGTGACAATTGTTTGGCCTTCTTTGCACAATAAATGTACTTTATTTTGGGCTTGTATCCTGGCCAACCACAGGCGAAGGCCTAAATCCTTACTCAAGACTTTCCAGTGGCACCATGTCTTAACATCCAATTGGCTGTGCAATATTGTGATGTCATTCTATTCCCGGTGTGATCCCTGATTGGGTGGTGTCATTTCCCTCCTAGTAATTTTTGATCAGTCAATCAATCCCCCTTTTTATAGTTTTTAGTAGCCCTTTTAATAGTTTTTTAAGCTTTTGTTCCTTCGTCCTATTGTTTTAAGCTGTGGTATAGTGTGTATGTTCCTTTAAGAGATAAGTACTTAAGGACATGTAACGAAGGGAAGTGCATGCAGCTGTTAGAGATAGAGTGCTATAGTGTGCTTGGTTGTACTTTTAATAAATGTTGGATTACTGAGTCTGGAGGCTTATTGTGAAGACATAACATTGGCGACGAAGGTGGGATGGCTTGTTTGCCTTTGAATCCGTTGGTACCTTTTCTGCAAAGTCCAGGTGAGCCTCCAACTCCTTTTACCTCGTGGATTCGCCTTTTTGATAATTACCTGCTTGCAATTAGTGACACAGAAGTGTCTGAAGAAAGGAAGCTTGCGCTGCTTGTCCACTCCGTGGGAGCAGAAGGACAACGTATTTTCTACACACTTTCCCTTAAGGATGATAAATATGAAACTGCTTGACATTGATATGATGCACCTGGGCACTGGAGGAGGAATAGAGAAAGTGGAACTGTTGCAGAAAGCACCAAAATTAACTCAAGACACCACAAACAAACTGAAAGTATATACTGGACAGTCAGGGAGCCAATGAAGCAGAACACTGACAAAAGCATGTTTTCGTTGTGGCTCTCTACAACATATTGCAAGTTACTTTAAGTGCCCTGCAAAAGGTGTACAATGTAAATACTGTAAAAAGACTGGGCATTTTGCTAAAGTGTGCCAAGACCGATGGAACAGCCATCAAGTACATTCAATTCAAGTGCCTGATGTAACTGTTTTGAATGTTAATGGAAGTAGTCCTGTGTTTGGAGGGGGGGAAATCATGTGTATTGTAAATATAATTGCTACCTCGTTGGGGAAGGGCCAGGATGTTGAGCTGATGTTAGATACTGGTTCAGCAGTCTCTATATTACCTGAGGCAATTTATTTGCAGTACTTTAAGCAGGCACCATTGGTAGAGCCAAAGTTGCAGCTGGTATGCTATTTAAAGAATCAAATACCAGTGCGTGGTTGTTTGCCTGTTACAGTGAGTTATGGAACATGCTGTGCATCAGTACAATTTTATATTGTGCCCAATGGTACCCCTATCCTTGGCAGAGACTTGTTTGCTGCATTAAGATTGATGGTGGTGGATGGATGTGTTATGGCCCCCCAAGATAAAGTGGATTTGCCACAAGGGGTTGCCTTGGCTGTGACCAGGGATAATTCCATGCAAGAAGTGGGTTGTGCTGTGGGGTTTACCCATAAGGTAAAAGTGAGACCTAATGTGGTCCCTGTGCAACAGAAGTTACGACGATTGCCATTTGCTGTAAGAGATGCTGTGTCAGAAGAGCTTAAGAAGCTGGTGCAGAATGACATTATTGAAGAGGTGGAATCATCAGAATGGGTTTCACCTATAGTTGTGGTAAGAAAAAAAGATGGGAAAATACGACTTTGTGTAGACCTGAGAGAACCAAACAAAGCTATAGTCATTGATAGCCACCCATTGCCTCATATAGAGGAGATATTTTCTGACTTGGCAGGGTCAAAAATGTTTTCTACCCTTGACTTACAGAGTGCATATCACCAAGTTATATTGCATGAAGAAAGCAGGGACCTTACAGCATTTATTATACATGATGGATTGTTTCGATTTAAACGTGTCCCATATGGGTTGGCCTCAGCTCCTGCTGCTTTTCAAAGGATGATGTCCTTAATATTAAAAGGGCAGAAAGGAGTCCAGTGTTATTTAGATGACATTATTGTGTTTGGAAAGACTCCTGAAGAACATGAGAGTAATTTACAATCTGTATTACAGTGTATTAGTGTAGCTGGGCTGAAACTTAATATGGAAAAATGTAAACTAAGGCAGAAAGAACTTTCCTTTTTGGGACATAATGTAACAATCAGCCGCTGAAACCAGATTTAGATCATGTGGAAGCCATTTGCCAGGCACCACCCCCAAGTGATTTACAAAAGCTGCATGTCTTTTTGGGTCTTTGACCTCATGGTATGCAAAGTTTGTCTCAAATTGCGCTTCAATTACTCGTCCACTTAGAGAGTTATTGTTGGGGAACGTAGAGTGGGCATGGTCAATTGAGTCTGCGCCAGTTTCGACACTGTAAAAGACCTGATTGTCCATAGCTCCAGCTTTAGCATTGTTTGATCCATCACTGCTCCACAACCGTAACAACGGATGCCTCAGAATATGGCTTGGGAGCTGTAATGACCCAGCTCCATTAGAGTAAGGTGGAAAAAACAGTTGCATTTGCACTGCCAGCAGCAACTCCAGACTGAAAGGAAACATTCTGTGGTTGAAAAAAGAGGCGCTTGCTTGTGTCTGGGCTACAGAAAAGTGGGGAGAACTTCTACTTGTGGGGCCATGCCTTTAAATTCAGTATCGATCATTGTCCCCCCGACAACATTGTTGACATCAAAAAGGGCTAGGAAGGGCAGGGAATCGAATTGCTAGATGGTCAAAGCACGAATGCTTGCTTTTACTTATGAGATGGAATATAAACCAGGAAAGGAGAATGTAATTGCAGATTGCTTGTCTCGATTGCCTACATCTCCAGAGCATTATCGCTAGAGGAGGAGATAGAAGTAGTAGCACTCCTTTCAGGCAGGCCAATTGCAGTTACACTGGAAAAACTTCAGGCTGCATGTTCAGCATGGCCAACCCAGCAGAAGCTAAGGCGCGGTTTTGATGACGAAATGGCTCTAGTAAAGAAAAAGGGGCTTGAGGCAGAATTGATGCCCTATTTTAGGGTAATGGAGGGAGCTATCCTTACAAAATGGTTGTATATTACTTAGAAACACATCGACTGCTGGTCCCAGAATCGTTGGGGCCTATGCTGATACAGCTTGCGCATGATACACATCAGGGTATTGTGCAGACTAAGCAGAGATTGAGGGATCTGTATTGGTGGCTCCGGGATGGATTCTGAAGTAGAAGTGGCTATTGTTGCTTCGGCGCTATTTTGTCAATCTCATGACAAAACAGCAAAAACACACTCCAGCACCATTGCAGCCAGTTCCGTTTCCCCATTCTGCTTGGGAGAAGTTTGCTACTGACACAGGGACCTTTTGAGAATGCCCCTATTGAAGGCCGCTATGCTGACACTCTAATAGACTATTTCAGCAAATGGCCAGAAATAGCATTTATATCAGGAGCAACTTCTGCTGCTATAATTAAGTTCCTCTGTGTAGTTTTCAGTAGGGAAGGGGACCCCAAAGAGCTGGTCTCTGATAATGGTGCTCAATTTACTTCCTGGGAGTTTGAAACCTTCCTGGCAGAATGAAATATTACACATAGGAAATCATCAGTGTATTATCCACAAGCGAATGGAGAAATTGAGCGCTTTAATAGAAGCTTGAAAGATAGCTTGCAGACAGCTAGATTGGAAGGGAAGGCATGGGTTGCGTTTACCACTGAATTTCTGCAAGCGTATAGAGCAACTAAACATGCGACAACTCAGAGATCACCAGCAGAATTGTTGCATGGGAGAGAAATGCACACTAAGTTGAATATTAGCGGATTCCCAAAAGTAAGAACTGTTGTACCATCTGAAGCTGGTTTGAGGAAAAGAGTGGAGCAGAGGCAAAAGCAGTATAAAGCTTATGCTGATGAGCGTAGGGGGGTAAGGATATTTCATTTGAATGTGGATCATTGGTGAGAGTAAGAAGACCAGGTATTGTGCGAAAGGGAGAATGTAAATTTACACCACCCTTTAGGATAGTGGAAAGGAAAGGATTATATACTTATAAATTGTCAGATGGTCGTATATGGAATGTTTCACATTTGGTACCTGTACATGGTAATGGTAGCAAAGTGGGTTCTGAAATAGAGGATGCCTTTTTGTTGCCAGTAACGAATGAGGATGAATTGGTTGGTGGAGAAAATAACTCTGATTCGCACCCAGGATCTTCAGGCGTGTCCCGACAGATGCCACCAGGACAACAAGGACCTTTGGATGTGCCTACACAGATACCATCATCACCACTGACCCACAATATACCACCTGCTGCAGTAAACAGAAGTAACAGAATGAGACGACCACCTGTTTGGACTAATTATAAAAAGGAAGTTAAAAAAAAATTATAAAAAGGGAAATGTGGTATAGTGTGTATGTTCCTTTAAGAGATAAGTACTTAAGGACATGTAACGAAGGGAAGTGCATGCAGCTGTTAGAGATAGAGTGCTATAGTGTGCTTGGTTGTACTTTTAATAAATGTTGGATTACTGAGTCTGGAGGCTTATTGTGAAGACATAACATAAGCTTTCTAGTTTCTTATTATCAATAGATTCTTTTAGAAAATTATTTACACTTTTTAAACATTTCATCTGTTAGTAATATTTTATTTACCTTATGCTGGTCTTTGCTGGTCCGTGACCATAATAAAGATTGTTTGTTTGTTTGATTGATGGTAATTTTTGTTGGACAAAGCAGTTAGATAGAACAGTGAGATCAGCACTTTCACTCCTTTTATGTATCTTTCCTTGTCTATGTCCAGATTGTTAATATTAGGGTAATATCTTCCCTCTTCTCAAAAGTTCCACAGTTCTTTTTCACTCTCAGCTAGTTATGTAGCTAAGAGACTATCACTGCCCTTTGCTATCAAGCATGTTGGTTTCTTAATAAACCTTGATCTACGCTTTAATCAGATTGTGTACTTTGGCTGTGTTAATTATGCTGCCAACCACTTTGTCTAATTTCCCCATATTTATTCTGAGCTTAATGTTTCTCCCTGTGGATGTAAGCTCCCCAGAGATGCCAATTAGAGCTCTCAAGACGTGCCAATTAGAGCATTATCACGGCTGCGTGAAGGTCCACAGAATAGAGACACATTTTCTTGTAGGAGCTACCGGAGCTTAAGGAATTCATTGACGATAGCGATCCTACATAGATTTGGGGTGAGACAGCATATGAAATGTAACTGACAAAGGGGAGTGATTGATCTCCCATGAAACAGGATTATATCCGGACATCTGTCTTGTTTGGAATTGTATGGATTTGACCATTAGGATTGTTTGGGTTCCACTGTTTTTCCGGGACTGACTTGGGTTGAGTTCTTGATATAATAATTTAAAGAACACTGTTCCCTGTCACAAATAGCAAGCTCATCCAGCAGCACGTGCGTGGAGGTAAGATTATGGCTTTTATGGGAGAGAGCTGGACATGAAGAGCGATGTGAAGAATGGGCTAGGACAAAGGTCACAAGACAAGAAGAAGGGTCAGAGAGCAACTCTTAGTGTGACAGAAATCCTAAAACTTTCTGAAGCTTAAGAATGTTTCCTATGTCTGGGCTCTTGGACTCCTAGAGATTCCATGAGAATGAGCCATTCACCTCCATTCCACATGGAACCCTTCTCACAGACTTAAGCAGAGGTGGGATCCAACCAGTTCTCACCACTTCTCTAGAAGTGGTTACTATTTTTTTCTGAGTGCCGAGAAGGGGTTACTAAAGCAACCTCCCTGCCCAATAGGGACTGGAGGTGCGTGTGTGCGGCGGCGCCACTGTTTGAATCCCACCACCATCGGAACCTGTTATTAACATTTTTGGATCCCACCACTGGACTTAAGCCCTTTTGGACAAAGGACCATCTGGATTGGACCAGACCATCTCTTTGTCATGGAAATTAAGAACCATTACCAGTTCCTTGATGGAGAGGGGACTACATGGGATATGGCTCTGACTGGTAAAAGTACTCTCTGACATCAAAGTTAAGGATTTGCATTGGACTGGAGAAATCAGCCAGTCCAGTGGTGGCGAACGTTTGGCACTCCAGATGTTATGGACTACAATTCCCATCAGCCCCTGCCAGCATAGCCAATTGGCCATGCTGGCAGGGGCTGATGGAAACTGTAGTCCATAACATCTGGAGTGCCAAACGTTCGCCACCACGGACTAGTCATTCTTGGAAAGGAGGCTGGCTTAGGTCCAGTTCCATTTAGCATAAATAACTTGGTGTTTAGGATTTCTGCTGGTCTTCAGCCTTCAACAGAAACTGGGTACACAGGAAGCTGAGTCAAAGTTAATGACCCCTATCTTCTTGTTACCACAAGGAACGAAGCACGTGCTTTGAGGAACTTGCCGCAGCTGAGGTTCTTGTGGAGGAGTGAAGAAACAAATCTTGTTCACCAGATGAGAGTCCACTGCTTAAGTGAAGCAGTGGGGAATCAAACCTGGTTCTCCAGATTAGAGTCTGCTGCTCTTGACCACTACACCATGCTTGGCAATGAACACATGGATCCATCTTATTGTGGTCCTGTCCACGTCGCACTGAATGCATTAGAGTTGGCATCCTCCAGATAGCACCTGGAGAATCACAGAATCATCGAGCTGGAAGAGACCACAAGGGCCATCAAGTTCAATCCCCCCACCATCAAGGAATGCACAGTCAAAAAACTCCTAACAGATGGCCATCCAGTCTCTGTTAAAAAGCCTTCAAAGAAGGAAACCACACCATACTCCCACACAGAACCCCCACACTATCTAGGCAGGGCAAAGGGAGCATATGACATAAGAACATAAGAACTAGCCTGCTGGATCAGACCAGAGTCCATCTAGTCCAGCACTCTGCTACTCGCAGTGGCCCACCAGGTGCCTTTGTGAGCTCACATGCAGGATGGGAAAGCAATGGCCTTCTGCTGCTGCTGCTCCTGAGCACCTGGTCTGCTAAGGCATTTGCAATCAGAGATCAAGGAGGATCAAGATTGGTAGCCAGAAATCGACTTCTCCTCCATAAATCTGTCCAAGCCCTTTTTAAAGCTATCCATCACCACCTCCTGTGGCAGCATATTCCAAACACCAATCACGCATTGCGTGAAGAAATGTTTCCTTTTATTAGTCCTAATTCTTCCCCCCAGCATTTTCAATGGATGCCCCCTGGTTCTAGTATTGTGAGAAAGAGAGAAAAATTTCTCTCTGTCAACATTTTCTGTCCTATGCATAATTTTATAGACTTCAATCATATCCCCCCTCAGACGTCTCCTCTCCAACATAAGAACATAAGAACTAGCCTCAGGTGCCATTTTGGCACCACCCAAACCCCTCTCCGCCCACCCCGCTAAAAAAAACCCCCCAACAAACCTTTTTCTCTGAGGGGCGCAATACACTGGGGATGGGAAGAAGACCAGGGAAGGAACTCACCTTCCCTGGCCTTGTTCCCACCCCCAGTGTCTTGCTGGTCAGTGTTGCTCAGAGAAAAAGGTCTGTTGGGGGTTGTAGTTTTTTTTGGAAAGGAGTCGGTGGGGGGGGGGTTGGTGGAGCTGGGGAGGAGAGAATTCGGGAGGCTCGGTGCAGTGCTCAGGGCAAGCCTTATAAAAACAAGAATTAATTGCTTTGGCAGGCAACAGGCCTCCATGGTCAGAAGCCACTGAAACTTCACGCTGTGTGTTTGGTCTAAGCCTGCTTTGACCTTCCATTTTCTAAAAGGATTTCCACACACCACAGGGGGGCTGGTTTGAGCATTTAGATTGGACTTGCAAGCACTTTGCTTTTCATGGATCGGCGATGGTGACCCTGTGACCCGCATGTCAAAGGTGACCCGTCACATTGTCCTGGGTGCCACTCCTGCGGCGACAGCAGCTGTAGTCCCAGCTGCATACACTTTATGCAAGCACTCATGGCCATAACATCAATAATAGTAGGAAAAGCACACAAAAAATTGAACTGAAATGCATGCTCTGCACAATTGTTGGATTTGCATTACAAGCCAAGGCAGCGCTTTTCATAGATGAAGAGGAAGAGAATATAAGACCCCTTCTGCACATGCAGAATAACCAGTGGTGGGATCCAAAAATTTTAGTAACAGGTTCCCATGGTGGTGGGATTTGAACAGTGATGTAGCACCAATGGGGCTGGGCGTGGCACAATGGGGGCGTGGTCGGGCATTCTGGGGGTGGGGCATTCTGGGCGGGGCTGTGGCAAGGACACAGCCGCTGCACGCAGGCGCAGGCTGCCACGCACACCGGTGCACCTCCTGCTAGACTGCTTCAAGTTCTGCGCGCTACTGCTGAGGAGCGAAGGAGGGGCGTAACTAAGGCAAAAGTCACATGGCAAAATCACCAATTAGTAACCCCCTCTCGGCACACACAAATAATTAGTAACCTACTCTCGGGAACCTGTGAGAACCTGCTGGATCCCACCTCTGAGAATAACGCACCTTCACTCCATTTTCACAATTGTTTGCAAGTAGATTTTGCTATTCAGCACAGTAGAACCCAGCTGCAAAGTGCATTGAAAGTGGATTGAAAGTGCATTATTCTACATGTGCAGGAGGGACCTAACTTCCCAGACAGGAGAAGGGAATGCTGGGGCTGGGTCAGAGGCCCAGTGACATCACAGGGAGGAGACACTGACATCATAGGGAAGGGCCTCCATTGCCACTACCCTCTATGGAGGTTGGGCCCTGGGGAATTTAGGGAGGGGCAACGCCCAGTGTTCAGAATAGCTGCTATCTTCTTCTCACTTCCATCTTATGTATTTTGGGGCTAGATATTAAGCTATTTGTGATTTTACTGTGCTTTTATTAGATTTGTACCTAATATATTTGAGACACTGTTGTTAGTGTTTGATTTAGTTGAATTATGGATCAGCCCAATAGTGTGTGTTTATAGAAACTTCTCAAGAGATAAATGTAAAAGGTAAAACTTACATTTATTCAAGCATCTCCAGTTCACAGCTTTGTTCCAGGAAAAAGGTAGATAGAAAGAAACTCTAAGCTAAGAAATACTTTCCCTACAACAAGTGTGCACTCTAACGCGCCATCATGGGTGTGGAAGTGAGAAGCTGTTTCAGTGGGAAAGCCCCACTGAGGCAGGTAGCCATTATCCATGTGCTCAGGGCAGAGGCCTGGAGAGAAGTGAGACCGGCATGGGGAAGAAAGGAAGTTAGTGGGTGGTCTCCTGGCCCAGACAAGGAGGGCATACAAGAGAGGCAACAACACAGTTAGTGGGAGATACACAGCACCCCCCAGTGTCCAGGCATGCAGAAGTCTCTCATTCCAACAGTTAGCCACCCTGAGCCTGGCTTTGGCTCAAGCAGCCCTACCCCCTCACCAACATGAAAAAAATTACTGTTCTCAATCAAGAATTCATAGATCCATCCAGTGGTGGGATCCAAAAATTTTAGTAACAGGTTCCCTTGGTGGTGGGATTCAAACTGTGGCGTGCACCAATGGGGCTGGGCGGGGCACGACGGGGGCATGGAGGCCTTAATTTGGGGAAATCTGGCCCTCAGGCAATGTTGGAGAGTGGGAACTATCTGGTTTGGGAAAACGCCAATGACTTGTTCCCATACAAGAACAAAGGCATGAAAAATGGTGGCTATACTGGGTATACTGAGTATCAATTGACACATAGGTGCCATAAAAGATTAACGCTAGGGATATTCAACTGAGAAGGAGTCCAGTTTGATATGTTAAATACAGGGACGTAGGTATAGAAATTTTATGGAGTGGGTTCGGGGGGCGTGGCTCAGGGAGTGTCCCCCCCACCCCTGGGTCATGGCCATGCCTCCCCAAGCCCCGCCTCCAGCCTGCAAGCCAGCTGGAGCCTGGGAAAGAAAGTCTCGCCTCCTGCGAGACCTGCTTTGAGAAGTGAGACTTTCTTTCCCGGGCTCCGGCTGGCTTGCAGCTTGCAAGCATGTGATGTGGGCGCACAGGAGTCCCCGCCCCTGCTGGACATGCAATGAGGTGGAGGGTGTTAAACCCAAGAACCCTTCCCCTTACCTACGTCCCTGGTTAATATATTCCAGAATTCCAAATCTCTCAGGCATAGGACAGATAATGGTTGGTTGGGGGAAGAGGAGAAGAAGGAAAGATGCAAATCTTGCAGCTGACACAGCCCTTTGTACGGCTAAGCAGCAGTGGCGTAGTGGCTAAGAGCAGGTGCACGCTGATCTGGAGGAACCGGGTTTGATTCCCAGCTCTGCCGCTGAGCTGTGGAGGCTTATCTGGGGAATTCAGATTAGCCTGTACACTCCCACACACGCCAGCTGGGTGACCTTGGGCTAGTCACAGCTTTCCGGAGCTCTCTCAGCCCCACCCACCTCACAGGGTGTTTGTTGTGAGGGGGGAAGGGCAAGGAGATTGTCAGCCCCTTTGAGTCTCCTGCAGGAGAGAAGGGGGGGACATAAATCCAAACTTCTTCTTCTTCTTCTTCTTCTTCTTCTTCTTCTTCTTCTTCTTCTTCTTCTTCTTCTTCTTCTTCTTCTTCTTCTTCTTCTTCTTCTTCTTCTTCTTCTTCTTCTTCTTCTTCTTCTTCTTCTTCTTCTTCTTCCTCTTCTTCCTCTTCCTCTTCTTCCTCTTCCTCTTCCTCTTCCTCTTCCTCTTCTTCTTCTTCTTCTTCTAAGCCTAAGTGCCATCTCCAGGCTGTCCGCCATTGACTAGTTTGTCCTGGCTTTTCCTGTCAGAGAAATCTTTTTTCCTTTACTAAGATGCAGATTGACTGGGGACTGTAAAAGCAATTCCAGGCAAGCTTCTGTTTCCCCAAATACGATCATATTTGAGCAGGCTTTGAATTGAGCTCTCCTCCTGCCCATTGGCTTCTTTACATGTTCTTTGGTACTTCTATGCTAACAAAGAATTTTACACAAATCAACTTACATGTGTGCTGCAGAGCTGTGGGGGTTCTCCTGTTCAGTTCTACAGAATTCTTCGTTTTTAATTTTCACTGTTTGTGCCATGAGACACCTCCAGCAGTTTTTTGTTGTATATAAATCTCCTAACTGGGTAAAAACAACCATCTGCCAGCTGGTGATGATGCCCCTAAAGTCCCCCTCCTCAATTTTCGCAGGTCTTAGCTATACAGCCCTTCTCTTGTAAATTCACACATCAACAAATCTCTCTCCCAAAATACAGCCACTGTGGCTGCATTCCTTTTAGATCACCCCAGATCCCCTTAAGAACATAAGAAGATAAGAACAAGCCAGCTGGATCAGACCAGAGTCCATCTAGTCCAGCACTCTGCTACTCGCAGTGGCCCACCAGGTGCCTTTGGGAGCTCACGTGCAGGAGATGAAAGCAATGGCCTTCTGCGGCTGTTGCTCCTGAGCACCTGGTCTGCTGCTAAGGCATTTCTCAGATCAAGGAGGATCAAGATTGGCAGCCATAGATTGACTTCTCCTCCATAAATCTGTCCAAGCCCTTTTTAAAGCTATCCAGGTTAAAACTATCCCCTTGCTTCATTCTGGTTGGAAGGTTCCTCTCTCCACAGACAAACTAGCTATGCCACAATCCAGAATAGATGCCTTGTTTTCTCCTGCTTTCCCCTGATGTGAAGCTTTGGCCCCTTCCACATCTGCAGAATAATGCACTTTCAATCCACTTTCTTTTAAAAAAAAATTAATTTTCAAACTTTACAATTGTAAGGTGGGGTGTGTGTGTTTTTTCTGACCTTGAAAAGGTTCCTGCTGGAAACTCTTGGCTTAACGCCTGGGAAGGGGAATTTCGCTGTTTTGGTTATCTTTCACTTGCTTGCCAGTCTGTGTGAAACTCCGTGTGAAATCCTGCCTTGTTTATTCCTTTTTGGCGGGAGCCTGTCTGCTACCCTGTAAAAGCTGTTGATCGTGATCTGGGTTTCAGTTCTCGCATTGCCTGTTTCTGACTAAGAATGCCAGCTCAATAAAGAACTATTAATGGTTGCTTTTGCCTGGACTTTGCTAGTTCGTTACAACAATCAAGATAACAAGAAATGTAACAATTAATATAAAGAGCAACAATTACAGTCTTATATTGTTTGTCATAATGAAGTTTCATATACGCATCTTTATCTTTTTTTCCTCTATCCCCCAATATTATTACAGATCTTGAAAATACATCATTCCCTTCGTGTCCTTCTCTCCTCCGCCCTCCCCACCTTCTATGTTTTCTCTCCCACTTATATTGTATAAATATATCTCCTACAGAGGTACAGAAAAACCATTCAATCTGAAAATTTTTTGACTTTCAAATATAGCGGAAGGAGAAACAATAAAACAAATAGTCCATATTATCTTAAATCTTCCCACTCTTAAAACAATGCATTTTCAATCCACTTTCAATGCACTTTGCAGCTGTGCGGAATAGCAAAATCCACTTGCAAACAGTTGTGAAAGTGGATTGAAAGTGCATTATTCTGCATGTGCGGAAGGGGCATATGCAGTGGTGGGATCCAAAATTTTTAGTAACAGGTTCCCATGGTGGTGGGATTCAAACTGTGGCATAGCGCCAATGGGGCTGGGCGAGGCACGACGGGGTGTGGCCGGGCATTCTGGGGGTGGGGCATTCCTGGGCGGGGCCGTGGCAAGGACGCAGCCGCTGCGCCGGTCCTTGGGTGGGAAACGAATGCACGCAGGCGCAGGCTGCCACGCACGCCGGTGCACCTCCTGCTAGACTGCTTCAAGTTCTGCGCACTACTGCTGAGAGGTGGGGTGTAGCTAAGGCAAAAATCACGTGGCAAAATCACCAATTAGTAACCCCCTCTCGGCACACACAAATTATTAGTAACCTACTCTCGAGAACCTGTGAGAACCTGCTGGATCCCACCTCTGGGCCTATGGCAAACCTAGAGGGTTCTATTTACCACAGAATGCGAGTTTTGCTGGATTTACCTACTGATACGGCAGGAAGGTAGGTCAGCCCTGAGCCTCAGCTGCCATTGTAACTGAGTCCCTCATGTGACTGTCAATATGGCTTGGCACTGGCTGTCTCGGGGGTGGGGGTGGGGGTGGGGTCAGACACCCCCCCCGCCAAATCCCAGGGTATCTGGAGTCTCCCCCTGTAGTTTACACCTATGATATAAGCATGCTGTCCTGACAGTGTTGCTGGTAATGAGAACTATATACACACTGCCCTACTGACAGTTTCTATTCAAAGGATCAAAAAGAGAGACAGGGAGAGAGAGGGAAGAGAGATAATCTGGCACAGAGGCTACCCGGACTGTCGCCAAAGGCAATTGTCATTGCTCCAGATCGCTTTTATGTGTCTGAATGATTACTAAAGCACTTAGTTACTGAAGATGTCTGTTGGCATCTCTCCTTTCATCCTGGCGCCTCGACTCTGACATCAGCCAATTTTGGATGCATTATAGGAAAGCCACACAGAACGCTTCAGTGTCCCACACCCTTTTCAGCACAAACTAAGGAGAATTGTAATTTCATCCTCAATCTCCTGGACCATCTTGTTCTAGAATGCTTCCTAGCACTTTCCTAGCTCTGTCCCCAAGGCACTAGGACCCAAGCAGAGCATTCTAGAACAGTGGTTCTCAACCTTCTTCATGCCGCGACCCTTTAATACAGTTCCTCATGTTGTGGTCACCCCCAACCCTAACATCTATCCATTTTACAGATGGAGAACACTGATGCAGAGAGTCTTAGGCGACCCCTGTGAAAGGGTCGTTCGACCCCCAAAAGGGTCGCGACCCACAGGTTGAGAACCCGTTGTTCTAGAACAGGGGTAGGGAACCTGCGGCTCTCCAGATGTTCAGGAACTACAATTCCCATCAGCCCCTACCAGCATGGCCAATTGGCCATGCTGACAGAGGCTGATGGGAATTGTAGTTCCTGAACATCTGGAGAGCCGCAGGTTCCCTACCCCTGTTCTAGAACAAAGACAGCCCAGCATGTGGCTGATGAAGTTACAATTCTACTTAGTTCTTTTTGCTAAAAAGTGTATAGCAAGAGAGCAAACACACCTGAAGACGACATTTGACCGCTTATAAAAAAAGGAAGAGAGACAGCATAGTACAGTGGTTATAGCTATCATGCTATAACAACATGACGGTTTTCAATTGCCATTTTTTAAAAAAAGAAGACTGTCCCATTGTGAGAAACATCATCATAACAGTATTTTAACATCTTTATCCAACCTTTGTTCAGAGTATGTGCCATCTCCCCTAAAGAAAAGAGAAGTACTTCTGGGGAACACCATGTCAGAGAACGTAATGCACTGAGTGCATCTTGTGAGTAGAATGATAGAATGATACCACCATACAGGTCATCTCACAAACTGGGCAATGAACTCCACGTTGCAGATGGAAGCTTGAGGCAGATAGACCACGGCTGGCCCAAAGGGCGATGGATGAGAACATGCTCTCTGCTGAGAAATTCACAGGAGTACCACCCAGCCTCCTGCTCTCTGCCTGGCCTACCTTGCAGGGGTTTGTGGGGATAAACTGGAGAGGAGAGCCATGCGCTGGCTGCCCAGAGCTTCCAGGTTTAGAAAACAGAAGGTGGCAGAGACGTACCAGGGGAAAATGGTGTCTGGAGACATCCATTCTCCAGCCTCTCCCCCCTCCCCCCCCCCCCGCAGCCCCCTGCCCAGCTTATAATAGCAAAGGTCCCAACACGGAGCCTTCCAGTTGCTTCTGTTCTCCCCAGAAGGGAGGGCAGAAGGGGCTGCCAGCTGCCGGCTCTGAGCAGGGCTGGGGGGGAGCCAGCAGCCGGGAGGGGGGGAGGCTGGGGGGGGTCCTCTGCCTTCCTTGCCCCCACCCATGTTGATGACAACATGGGCAGGGCCGAGGGCCGCAGAAGACAAGGCAGCATGGTGTCCAAGTTTGCAGATGATACCAAATTATGTAGGGTGGTGAGAACCGCAAAGGATTGCGAGGAGCTCCAAGCGGACCTTGATAAATTAGGTGAGTGGGCTCAGAAATGGCAAATGCAGTTCAATGCAGCAAAATGCAAACTGCTGCACATAGGGGCAAAAAATCCAAGCTTCACATACACGCTACAGGGGTCAGTGCTATCAGTCACAGACCAGGAAAGGGATTTGGGCGTTTTAGTTGATAGTTCCATGGGAATGTCAACTCAATGCATGGCAGCCGTGAAAAAGGCAAACTCTATGCTGGGGATCATTAGGAAAGGAGTTGATAATAAAACTGCAAGGATTCTCATGCCCTTATATAAAGCCGTGGTGCGACCGCACTTGGAGTACTGTGTCCAGTTCTGGTCGCCGCATCTCAAAAAGGATATTGAGGAGATAGAAAAAGTGCAGAGAAGGGCAACGAGGATGATTGAGGGATTGGAGCACCTTCCTTATGGGGAGAGGCTGCAGCGTTTGGGGCTCTTTAGTTTGGAGAGGAGACGTCTGAGGGGGGATATGATTGAAGTCTATAAAATTCTGCATGGGGTCGAAAATGTTGACAGAAATTTTTCTCTCTTTCTCACAATACTAGAACCAGGGGGCAGCCATTGAAAATGCTGGGGGGAAGAATTAGGACTAATAAAAGGAAACACTTCTTCACGTTACATGTGATTGGTGTTTGGAATATGCTGCCACAGGAGGTGGTGATGGCCACTAACCTGGACAGCTTTAAAAAGGGCTTGGACAGATTTATGGAGGAGAAGTCGATCTTGATCCTCTTTGATCTGAGATTGCAAATGCCTTAGCAGACCAGGTGCTCGGGAGCAACAGCAGCAGAAGGCCACTGCTTTCACATCCTGCACGTGAGCTCCCAAAGGCATCTCGTGGGCCCCTGCAAGTAGCAGAGAGCTGGACTAGATGGACTCTGGTCTCATCCAGCAGGCTAGTTCTTATGTTCTTACTCCCCAGCTGCTCTTTTCTCCTGCTGCTGTGTTGCTGATGCTGTTTGTTGCTATATAAGCTGGTTTGTTCACTTGTGCATTACCGCACCTGATTATTTTTCGTCTTCCTCTCTTTTTGGCTGTCTATAACGTTGCAGCCTCATTTTTATAACCAGGATCCTGATAAAGAATAAGTCCTTAAAAATCGCTCTGTTGCGTTTTTAACTCTGCTAAGAACTGGGCGATGTCAGGTCTTCTATCGGGATTACTCCGAAATCCAAAAAAATCCTCCTCCAGTGCAAAGCCAGCGGGGGCTGGAGGTTGGCAAAAAGCGCCCAGGTGCGGAGGGGCGGAGCGGGGCTCCCCTCCTTCGCCCTCGCCCGCCCGCAGCCCGGATCCCGCTATTTGCAGCCGGGCGCAGCAGTCCGGACGCGCGTCGACTCCCCAACCGCGTTCAGACGAGCTGGGAGTGGCGCCCCGAACCCCCAACCCGGGGAGGCGTCCAGGGGTCGAGGAGGCGCGCCCTGCCCAGCGCTGCAGTCCCTCCCGCCGCCCAGCAGAAGCGCGGCTGTCTCCCCTGCGCCAGTTCTCCTCTAGAGTAAGGAACCGCCGGAGAGGCTGACGGAAATGCCCCACGGGGAGACCTCCGGGCGGCGGCTGCCTTTCCTGATCTTGCTGGTGGCTTCATGCAGCGTGAAAGGTGAGCCATGGATGGGGATGGGGGTGGGGGTGGGGGTGGGGGGTGGGGGGGGCGCGTCTCTCTGCCAATCTCTACCTCCCCCCTGCAGGCACCCAAGCTGGAGCAAATCCTTCAGAGAAGCCTTAAAACGAAAAACATTGCAGGAGGGCAGGATTGCAAATCCTTCCTGTCTAGTAGGACGCCCCAGGGCTCTGCTTTTTGCAAGGATGGAGAGGGCACCCGCAGGGAAGAGGGTGAATTCACCTGGCAGGTGAATTGTGTACTGGTGTATTATCCCGCGTCATTCTTTTTCGTCTCCCTCTCTTTTTTGCCGTCTAGAATGTTGCAGCCTCATTTTTATAACTAGGATCCTGATAAAGAATAAGTCCTTTTTTAAGAAAACACCTCTGTTGCGTTTTAAACTCTGCTAAGAACTGGGCAATTTCAGGTCTTCTACCTGGCAGGTGAATTCTCCCTCTCCACCCCATTGGCTGCTGAAGTTGCAGCGAGCCGCCTCTGCTTCCCGCCCGGGTCCTTCTCAGAACAGGGGCGATGCTCAATGAGGGATGGCCGCATGAGAAGGCCGCAGGAATTGGGTTACCTGCTTTTGGGCCGCCCTGCCTCATCCTCCCCTCCGGCATCAGTTTGATCTGCAGCGAACGCAGGTGGAATTGTTCCTGGAAAGATGCGGCCGCCTGTTTCTGCACGTTAAGTTTGTATTAGAGCCGGGCTTTTTGTGGTCTGGTGGTTTTTGCAGCTAATGTTTTGCCCACATCTGTGGCTGGCGCCTTCAGAGGCACGGCACTGAGATGGGTTTCTCTCCTTGGTGCAGTGTGGAGTGATCGATTGTGTGGCGGGGTATGGTTTGTGCCCTTCGCAGAGGGGTGAGACACACTTGCGCGCAACCACACAATCACACCACGCTGTGTAATCTCACCGTGATGTGCTACCAGCCATAGTGGGCGAAACACCAGGAGCAAAAACTACCAGACTGCAGCTATGTAGCCCAGAAATCCCACCACAGCCTGCTGGACACACATCGGGCTGGTTCTCAAGGAACTGCCCAGGCTTCCAATTCGCTTCAAGACCCAGTTCAAGGTGTTGCCATTAACATACGAAGCCCTAAACTACTTGGGCCCTCCCTACCTAAAGGCAAGCCTGTGCCCTTATGTACCTGTCTGGGCACTGATGTCACAGGGGAAGGCTCTCCTTGTGATATCCCACCCCCTGCCGTGATATGGGGGTCAGGGTATCCGGGAGGGCTTTCCCTGTGATGGCCCCCCCCCCCCGGGCTTTGGAATAATCTCTCCTAAGAAGTTCACCCAGCCCAAATAAGGGCTTGTATGGGTTTAGGCACCTGGCAAAGATGTTGCTCCTGGGCATTTGGTTCGCCTCCCTGGATGCCCCCTCTATGATACTGCTGGTCAGGAGCAGAGGTTGAGGGTTAGGGCTGGGTTTTTAACTTCCGTATGCTGTGTTTTTAATGGGTGTATTTATGTAAGGGGACCTTTTAATGCCGTAGCCGCCTAGTGATCCTGTATGTAGGTGCGGTATAAGTGTAATCAATTAATAAATAAATTCTGGCCGTGAAAGCCTTGGACCATACATTGTTATTAGAGGGACGGGATGTTTTTCAACAGGCCAGTTGGCAACCATACACCCAACTGATAGGCAGGGGAGTCCTGATTTTCCAGCTCATATATCTCAGTGATGGCAAACCTTTTCGAGACCGAGTGCCCAAATTGCAACCCAAAACCCACTTATTTATCGCGAAGTGCCAACACGGCAATTTAACCTGAATACTGAGGTTTTAGTTTAGGAAAAACGGTTGGTTCCAAGGCATGTGTTACTCGGGAGTAAGTTTGGTGGTAGTTGGTGGCTTTGCTTTGAAGCAACCGTGCAACTCTTCCAACGGGTGAATCACGACCCTAGGAGGGTTTACTCAGAACAAGCCCCATTGCCAGCAACCAAGCTTACTCCCAGGTAAAGGATCACGCTTTGGTTCTTCGCATGAAAATCAGTGGGGTTTAACAGCGCTTAGCAGGGTTACCTACACGGCTTCCCCAAAACTAGGTCTTAGGTTTAATGCTAATAATTGACTCCAGCAGCCCAGACCAGCCTAGGTGTGTGTGGGGGGGGGGGGACTCTGTTTGCACGTGCCCACAGAGAGGGCTCTGAGTGCCACCTCTGGCACCTGTGCCATGGGTTCGCCACCACTGATATATCTTTACCAGCAACAGTAGAAGTCTATAGTTAGAGCTTCTAGAATTTAAACTTTTATGCATTTTTAGTCGTGTTTGTCAGCCACCTTGAGTTTAGCAAAGTGGAAAGGCAGCTACTGAATGTTTGAAATAAATATTTAAACATTTATACCCTGCCTTCTCTCCCCTGAGGACTCAAAGCGGCTAACAAGACCCTTTCCTGCGTGTTAGTTTTACAACAGCTCTGTGGGTTAGTTAGGCAGAATGAGAGAGTCACTCAGCGAGCTTCCACGGTGCACAAGAGACTTGAACTTGGGTCTTTCAGATCCGAGGGCCAATTAGGACCACCCCACGGCCGCTGCTGTTATTGAAACAGTTGCCAGTCTTTAAAAATTGCGGGACTGGGTGCCTTTTGAGTGCCGATCGATAAGCGTTTAGTTTGGTCTAGTCTAACACGCTTTTTTAAATGAGAATTTTTATTGATTTAATACATCTAAATAACACATACATAGAAAGATAAAGGAAGACTCCAGATCTAATTCCCCCTCCCCTCTATAATAGTAATGCTAAATGAAAAGAAAAGGAGGAAAAAACACCGACACAAATACCTACACATATATATGGTGACTTCCAGCTACCTCACTAAAGATCCAAACAAAATTCTATGTTCTATGAGCAGCAGTGGCGTAGGAGGTTAAGAGCTCGTGTATCTAATCTGGAGGAACCGGGTTTGATTCCCAGCTCTGCCGCCTGAGCTGTGGAGGCTTATCTGGGGAATTCAGATTAGCCTGTGCACTCCCACACACGCCAGCTGGGTGACCTTGGGCTAGTCACAGCTTCTCGGAGTTCTCTCAGCTCCGCCCACCTCACAGGGTGTTTGTCTTGAGGGGGGAAGGGCAAGGAGATTGTAAGCCCCTTTGAGTCTCCTATAGGAGAGAAAGGGGGGATATAAATCCAAACTCTTCTTCTACTCTTCTTCTTCTAACTCTGTGCTTATAATTAATATCTACATTTTTTTACTTTTAGTCCTTCTTATAAAGTTGTCTTAATGCAATACGCTGTTTTCAGTTACGTCTCGAATCCTGCCGTTGTTTCTCTGTTTATATATGTTTTCAATAAGTAGTCTGCAAAGGATTTCCAGTCTTTCAGAAAATTGTCCATATTCTTGTCTCTAATAACCGACGTCAGCCTTGCCATCTCTGCATACTCTGTGACTTTCAAGATCCAGTGCTGTTGTGTTGGAATGTTGTTGTCCCTCCATTTGTATGCCTATAGAATCCTTGCTGCAGTTGCCATATACATAAAAAAGTGATACATAAATACTATATTGATCAGGAATACTTCCCCCCACCCCCATCAACCCCAACAGAAATGCCTCACTTTTTTCCCAATTGTTGTTTTCAAAATCTTTTGCATTTCTTTTAAAAGGTCTAGTCTAAGACTCTAAACCAGTGATGGCGAACCTATGGCATGGGTGCCAGAGGTGGCACTCGGAGCCCTCTCTGTGGGCACGCACACACAGAGTTCGTCATGTGGGGTGTGGAGAATCACCCCCCACACACACACACACACATCTAGGCTGGCCTGGGTCACTGAGCACAACATGCACGCACCGTGGTGAGCAGGGAGGACTCGGCTGGTGGGCCTGGTGCCTGTGCTCTGGGTGGCTTCTGCCGGGGGGGGGGGGCGCAGAGGAGGCAGAGATGCTAGAGAGGCACAGAGCGGTGCATGCAGGACTTGCTGGAGGCTAGAGCAGGCTGGTCCCTGCTCAAGTGGGTGGGGCGGAGGAAGAGAGCTCCAACCGTTTTTTTCTAAACTAAAATCTCAGCATTCAGGTTAAATTGCCAGGTTGGTACTTTGCGATAAATAACTGGGGTTTGGCTTGCAATTTGGACACTCGGTCTTAAAAAGGTTCGCCATCACTGCTCTAAACCCTGTACCAGTCCAGCTGTCTCGCACTGGTAGCATGGAGACAGATGTTCTCCACCTCCAGATGTGGTGACGCTCAAGACTCTGTTAACATAACAGAGATAGCTGGAGACCAGCCAGTGCGGGGGGGGGGGAGTTGGTAGAGTTAGAAAGCTTCTTGACAAATATCAGACAGATAATGAAGGAAAATTAAGGTGTGGACTCTGCGAGTTGCAGAAGCAATGGGATTTAGCAACATCTATGCCCTTCCAAACAGAGGACTTTTAGCCCCAGGCGGTGAGGACGGTCAGATGCAAAGGAAGCTTTGAACTGGGTGCGAGACACGGCACTCAAAGCCCCTGCTTTGCGCAGCGAAGGCACCAGATCCTCATCTGATCCTTCTGTTGCACTCTGAATTGTGGTTACATAGATTTGGCTCCTCTCCTCTGTGGTGTAGCCTGCCAGGGTCAAGGGTGTTCCAGTTGCAGCTCCCTGTGTGTTTGTGATACGATTTCAGAAGGGCTTCAAAAACTCTTTTGTAAAAGCTCTTTGTAGAGCCTTCATCTGTGCTGGTGCAGAGCTTTGCCCCAATGGAAGGATGATTAAGAGGGATTCTTGTAACCTCGTGTGGAAGTATGTTTGCTCTTTGCCAGAGTAAAAAGAGAAAGTAAAAATGGAGTACAAAACACAGTAAAACAGCCAGAGTAAGAGCTCTGTGTTGGATAAAGTTTTGTACGCTATCATCTCTCTCTCTCTCCCTCTCTCCCCCCTCCCTCCCTCTCTCCCTCCCTCTCCCTCCCTCTCTCCTCCTCCCTCCCTCCCTCCCTCCCTCTCCCTCCCTCTCTCTCTCCCTCTCTCTCTTTCCCTTTCTCTATCTCCCCCCCTCTCCCTCTCTTCCTCTCCCTCTCTCTCTCTCTTCCTCTCCCTCGCCCTCTCTCTCTCTCTCTCCCTCCCTCCCTCCCTCCCTCTCTCTGCCTCTCCCTCTCTCTCTCCCTCTCTCTCCCTCTCCCTCCCTTTCTCTCTCTCTCCCTCTCTCTCTCTTTAGAAACAGCTGACCATATGACAGAATTTTTGTAAGTCAGCCGGGGGGGGGGGGGTTAAGAAGTAGAGGTATGAGAGCCTGTGTGGTGCCGTGGTTAAGAGCAGGAGGATTCTAATCTGGAGAACTGGGTTTGATTCCCCACTCTTTCACCTGAGTGGCAGAGGCTTATCTGGTGAACCAGATGTGTTTCCACACTCCTACATTCCTGCTAGGTCACCTTGGGCTAGTCACAGTTCTTCAGAACATTCTCGGGTCTGTTGTGGGTAGAGGAAGGGAAAGGAGCTTGAGTCTATATAAATATATAAATCCAAGCTACTACTACAACTACTACTATTTCTTCTTGTTGTTCCTCTTCCTCCTCCAAGACAGCCCTTTTCCAGAGCTTGTGATTCAGTGGTAGTTCATTTGCTTGCTAACCAGAAGGTTCCAGGTTCGATTCGCTGCATTTCCAGTTAAAAAGGATCAGGAAGTAGGTGATGTGAGAAACCTCCATCTGGCACCATTGAGAACCACTGCTAGTCTGAGTTGGCAGTACTGCTCTAGATGGATCAGCAGTCTGATTCAGGATAAAGCAGCTTCGTGTGTAGATGTGAGCGAAGCGCTGCTTTCAAAACCCATAAAAATGTACATATTATTTTAAAAACTCTGGGGCTTTCCCCACTGAGTTGAACTGGTTTCTACCTAGGTTCGCCTCAGTGAATCCCCACTGCCACCGAGCTCAACATTGTTTTGTCTCAGTTCCCCCCCCCTCAGAACTGCAACATCCTTATCACAGTTATGAACTACACTTTTCTGCCGGAACAAGGTCGATACCACTTCGAAGTGGGGAAGCATCAAAACGACACCTCATCCGTTCAACCAATCACGAGCCGCTTTTGTGGCATGCACAGAATGGGAGAGTCGTGGCAGGCAGAAAGCGCATGTAACTGTAAACTGTAAACTGTAAACTGTAAAAACTGTAAAAAGAAAAGAACGCTCCCGTTTCCCGCCATAACACAAGCGCCAATCACGATCGAGGAGTGAAACAGGCACCAAGATGATCCTGCCCACTTAGCTTGGTTCCAGGGGGCCAACTCAGTTGCTGTGGGGACAGCCTGGAATCGCCCTCCACTGAAGGGAACCGAGTTAACCTTAACTCCCTTCTGTAGTGGGGAAAGCCCCCAAGTAACCTTTCAAAGGTATAGTTCTCTAGTATTTCCCACACATTACTATAGCAATCTTGCAACAGCCCTGTAGTTTGTGCGCATGTATGTGCTATGCGTTGTCCAGTAGCCTCCGACTTGGGTGACCCTATGAATTAATGACCTTCCAAACCTCCTACCGTTAACAGCTTTTCTCAGGTCTTGCAAACTGAGGGCCACGACTTCCTTGATGGAGTCAATCCACCACATGTTGGGTCTTCCTCTTTTCTGCTGCTTTCAACTTTTCCTGGCATTATTATCATTTCCATGGATTCTTCTTTTCTCATATCGGGTGATTCTGCAAGGGCCAAGTAAAATGGGTTGAGGCCCCTTTAAAAAGCATTTGGGTACCCACAGAACTTGCCCCCCCCTTCTAACTGGTTTGATTGGCCAGAACCCAGATTAAATGAAAATAACTGAATTAGCGACTTTTTTCGTTAATCTGGGTTGCAAATGGTTCCTGCCTGCCTGTGTGAACTTCAGCAAGCAGATAGCATTCAATCCCCACCCCCTTCTATCAACCATTATGGTGGATTCCCCAGGCAGCCGCCACTAGAGTGGATGCTCTAATAGGTGGCTGCTATGCTGCGCAGGTGGAGGGGGGAGGATTTCAAGTAGGGGTACATTCTTGGGAGGGGTGGATTCGTGGATGGAGGGATTCTTGGCTGTGCGGTTCGCACGGAAACACAGCATTTCTGTGTGAATCGTGCTGCCTCCTAGTCCTGCCTCTGGGATACCAGCAATTCTGCTGACCTTGCAGTTGCAGTGCAAACAGCGGCACAGGCAACAGAAACAGATTCCATGAGCCTGTGTTGCTTGTGCGAAATCAGCCATTGTGGTCAAAGCAGCAGTGGTGTAGTGGTTAAGAGCAGGTGCACTCTAATCTGGAGGAACCGGGTTTGATTCCCTGCTCTGCCGCCTGAGCTGTGGAGGCTTATCTGGGGAATTCAGATTAGCCTGTACACTCCAACACATGCCAGCTGCGTGACCTTGGGCTAGTCACAGTTCTTTGGAGCTCTCTCAGCCCCACCCACCTCACAGGGTGTTTGTTGTGAGGGGGGAAGGGAAAGGAGTTTGTAAGTCCCTTTGAGTCTCCTATAGAAGAAAAAGGGAGATATAAATCCAACTCTTCTTCTTCTTCTCCTTCTTTTTCTCCTTCTTCAGTAGACTAAGCTTAATCATTTTAGCTTCAAGGAAGATTTCAGAACCCACTCATGGTATCTGTAAACTTCTCATCCAAAACCACATTTCAGTGTCTTTTCTGCACACATTTATTCTGGACTTTATTGTCCAACTTTCACATCCATGTATAGGAATGTGGAATAGTGCTATGCGTTATGCTTTAGAATTTTGTGCTAAACATAGACAAGGAGCAAAAGTAAAAGATGACAAAAATAGAATTGGAAGTCTAAGTGCAGCGTTCCAGCAGCTGGCACACAGAGACAAGCAGAATTATTATACTAACCGGTGTAAACAGGTAGAAATGAACAACAAAAGAAGAAAGAACAGGAGATTTGTTCTACAAGATCCAAGAAGTCCATGGGAAATGTAAAGCATTGTCAGGCAAGCTGAAAGAGTATCATAAAAATACATGAACCAAACAGGACAATACAAAAGAAAAGATAGGAAGAATACACTGTAGAACTATACAGAAGAGGTGGAAGGATGACCGATTCCTTCCAAGAAGAATTTTATCAAGATGAACCCACAGGTTTAGAAGGTGAAAGCTGTTCTGTGAGCAACTGAGAGAAACAAATCACCAGGAGCAGATGGGATACGGATAAAGCTATTCAATCCACAGAAAATAGAGCCCATCAAAACCTTATCGAGAATATGCCAGCAAATATGGAAAACAAAACAATGGTCTACAGACTGTAAATGATCGATTTACATTCCGAAGAAAGGAGACATTAAAGACTGCAGCAACTATTAGACTATCACCTCAATTTCTTATGCAAGTAGAAATTTCTTACATGCCCAGGGTAATGCCGATCCCCACTTTGGGGTCAGGAAGAAATTTTCCTCTGCGCCAGAGGAGGTTTTTTTGCCATCATCTGAGCATGGAGCAGGAGTCACTGGGAGTGGGGAAGAGGTAGTTGTGGATTTCCTGCAATGTGCAGAGGGTTGGACTAGATGACTCTGGAGGTCCCTTTCAACTCTGTGTTTCTATGATACTAAACAGAATGATTTCAAAATCTTTCAACTGTTATTATATATGGAATGAGAAATGTCTGATGTTCAAGCAGGGTTCAGAGAAAAAAAAGATTGGATTGTACAGAAGAATTTCAGAAGAAAATCAGTTTGTGTTTCATAGATTACACAGCATGGATGAGTCACAACGTCTGATTGTTTCGATATGCAGCATGTATTCTGGACAAGAGGCTAATTTAGGACAGAGTCTGGAGAAACAGAAGTATTTCTAGTTAGCAAAGGTGTTAGACAAGGATGTGTTCCATCTACATATCTCTTCAGTCTGTTCACAGAAGATAAGGAAAACTGGATTAGATTTAGAGGAAGGTGGCGTGAAAAGTGATGGATGGAACCTTAACAACTCAAGATATGCAGATGACCACACTTTACTGGCAGAAAATAGTTTAAGGCTCCCCAAGGCACCTGGTGGGCCACTGCGAGTAGCAGAGAGCTGGACTAGATGGACTTTGGTCTGATCCAGCTGGCTTGTTCTTATGTTCTTATGTTCTTAAGGCTTGAAACAACTCCTGATAAAGGTTAAAGTGGAAAGTTCCAAAGCTGAATTATTGCTGAACCAGAAGACAAAATAAATGACCAGTGGGGAATTTCACAGCTTTAAGGGTGATGATGGAGAAACTGAAATTGTTTTTGAGATTTTCTAGTCCTTGGCTCCACCATCAACCAAGAAATCAGAAGGAGACTGAGCCCAGGAAGGGCAGCTATGAAGGAGCTAGAAGAAATTGTGTCACTGGAGACTGAGATAGAGATAGTTCATGCTGTAGTATTCCTAAGGTGCAGACAGGTAGCGTTGTTCCCAGTGGTGGGATCCAAAAATTTTAGTAACAGGTTCCCATGGGGGTGGGATTCAAACTGTGGCGTAGTGCCAATGGGGCTGGGTGGGGCACAACGGGGGCATGGCCGGGCATTCTGGGGGCAGGGCATTGCTGGGCAGGGCTGTGGCTAGGATGCAGCCACTGCGCCGGTCCTTGGGCGGGAAACGAATGCACGCAGGCGCAGACTGTCACACACACCGGTGCACCTGCTGCTAGACTGCTTCAAGTTCTGCGCACTACTGCTGAGAGGAGGGGCGTAACTAAGGCAAAAATCACGTGGCAAAATCACCAATTAGTAACCCCCTCTCAGCACACACAAATAATTAGTAACCCACTCTCAGGAACCTGTGAGAACCTGCTGGATCCCACCTCTGGTTATTCCTCACGTTGAAGATGGCAAACTGAGGCAGGTAGTGGCTTATTTTTATTTATTATTTATTTGTTTGTTCGTTTATATTTTGCATTTCTATCCCACCAACCTCCCGAAGGACTCGAGGTGGCTTTTCGATTAATATATGATAAAAACATATAAAAAAAAGTAACAAATTGCAAAATACATAATACAAATGCTAAAAGCAGATTAAAACTGGAATGATTTCTAGACGGTGTAAAAGAGTCCTAAGCAATATAAGGGAACAAGCGTGTGAGCCATGTCCCAGGTGAGGATCAAGAACAGTATCCCAACAGGGAAGGCCCGGCGGAATGACTCTGCTTTACAGGCCCTACAGAAACTGAAACAGATTCCTCAAGGCCTGGATGTCCTTGGGGAGGGCATTCCCCCAGGTTGGGGCCAGGGCCGTAAGAGCCCTGGATCGTGTTGATGCCAGCCAGACATCCTTGAGGCCCGGGACCACTAACAGATTCCCGCCTTTGCGGACAATACTATATTTTTATTTTATTATTTGTAAGGTTTATATCCAGAGGTGGGATCCAGCAGGTTCTCACAGGTTCCCGAGAGTAGGTTCCTAATTATTTGTGTGTGCCGAGAGAGGGTTACTAATTGGTGATTTTGCCACGTGATTTTTGCCTTAGTTATCTCCCTCCTCTCAGCAGTAGTGCACAGAACCTGAAGCAGTCTAGCAGGAGGTGCACCGGCGTGCGTGTCAGCCTGCGCGCTCTGGCGTGCATCTCGCTTTTCCTACTTCAAGGACTACGTGCAGCGCTGTAAGTCATTTGCTACAGCCCTGCCCAGGAATGCCCCTGCCCCAGAATAACGCGTATCGGCCACTGGGCTGCGTCGTGGCCCTCGCGCCCAACCCCATTGGCGCTACGCCACAGTTTGAATCCCACCACCATGGGAACCTGTTACTAAAATTTTTGGATCCCACCACTGTTTATATCCTACCTTTCAGCACAGGATCACCAAGGGGACTAACAAATAAAAACCGAGCAGTATATCATAAAACGGATTAAAACGACAACTGAGGTACATGTCTATAAAAATAGTGAAATATAAGTTAAAAACACAGAACATAAGATCATAAAAAAGAGCCTGCTCCGGAAGGCAGGAACACCAGACAAATCAAAGAAGTTTTCACCTTCTTTCAGATGACAGTGATAGAAGGGTATCTAGATAGATATATGCTTGGGAACATCTCCCTTTGTTCAGTGGGACTTTGTTCCTCTGTAAGTGTGCGTAGGATTGTAGCCAGAGGAGACTCAAACACACAAGATGATGCATCTTATTTCTTGCATTCAATGTAGCCTTAATTTGCCTTGGGGCTATGCAGGGAAGAGAGAGAGAGTTAACCCTTCAACCTCAGTATCCTTCAGTTCAGCTCAGTTTTGCTATTTGAGGCTGGTCGCCTTGCTTTTTTTGGATTTTCAAAGGGGAAATGTGTGTCTTTGCTCCTTCAAAATAGTTAGGTTTGAATCCAGCAACAGCTCAGAGACCAACAAGAGTTTCTGGATGTAAGCTTTTGAGAGTCAAACCTGCCTTGTCAGACAAAAGACGAGTAGAAAAGGGGATCTGAAAAGGTTCATAGTAGGTCACTAGGTTCATAGAAGGTTTGTAGAAGGTCTCTAAAAGGTTCATAGTAGATCACAGAGGCCTAGTTTTGAGGACCGAATTCAACAACTTGAGTGGAGGCTAGATGGTTAAATCCTGCCTAAATTGAGGGTGCACAGTCTTTTGATTAGCGTTTTATAGACGGGAGCGGTAGTATTCTAGGCTAGTCTGTGCAAGCACACCAGTTCTTTCACCTAACCAGCAAACTATAAGATATTTGGGTCCCCATTAGGGAGAAAAAGTGGGTATCCCTCTAGTAAAGAAATATTGCTGAAGTTGGGGAGCAGTTTAAAGGTGACTGGTGAGTGGAGGGGGAGAAAAGGAAGCAGGGAAAGGTGAGGACGTGGGAGTTGCCAGGAAGAGAGAAGGATGAAGTAGTGTAGGGAAGATGATACAAGGGGAAATGAAGTGCTCTCACGAGGCTTTTTGGGTTCCCCACTGCACACTAGGTGAGGCCCAGTGACAGAGGCGTAGCAAGGGGGGAAAGCACCCAGTGCACTGGTGCATCCTTGGCCCCACCCCAGAATGCCCTCACCACACCCCCACACGGGCGCACGCCCAGTGCGTCACGCTCCCCCTGCCCGCCCCCCGCCTTAGAGCTACACTTTTGGCCAGTGACCAATTGTATACAACTTTCCCATGATGTAGGTCATAGGTGTCAAACTCACGGCCCTCCAGATGTCATGGACTACAGTTCCCATCATCCCCTGCCAGCATCATGCTGGCAGGGGGTGATGGGAACTGTAGTCCATGACATCTGGAGGGCCGCGAGTTTGACACCTGCGATGTAGGTGAAATGCAGAAGGCAAGGAAGGAAAGTTAAAGACAGGAGGCAAATAATAGTAGGTGAGAAGAGGGCAGGAAGGAGAAAGGGAAACAAGAAAAAGGGAAACAGGATCCTACACCTTGTCTTTCTGGGGTAGAACCACCCATTCCTACCGGGCGTCCCTCGATTCCCTGGACTTGGGATCTTGACACACAGAGCTCCTCCATCTTACTGGGATTCAGTTTCAGTTTATTGACCCTCATCCAATCCATGACAGCCACCAGGCAGTGGTCCAGCACGCAGGCAGCCTCACACGACATAGATGGAGCTGAGAGGAACAGCTGGAGGTCATCCCACATTGGTATCACCCCTTATCGTATCCTCTGATGACTTCCTCCAGCAGCTTCATATAGATGCTGAATAACACAGGAGACAAGGCCAAGCCCTGAGGAACTCTACAAGGGGGTCCCGAGCACGTGGCAAAATCACGTGGCAAAATCCCGAGCACTTGGAGGAGAACTACTGTGCTACAGTGGATGGGGGACCTCTATCCTAACCCCCACAGCTGCTCCTGGAGGATACCATGGTCAGTGGTATCAAAAGAATCTGTCACAGCTTTTGAGCAGGCATCTCAGGTGGTTTGCCATTGTCTTTGGAATAATAAGTCCTAGAAAAGTAGGAACTTTTTTTTTTTTAAAGGAGTAAATGGGATTATCGATTTCTTCTCAAATGCACGTGCACTGCAGACTTTTAGTTACTTTGATACCAATATAAATCTACCGGTAATCTAAATTTTTATTGGAGCTCAGAGCGGTGGTGCCTGCGATTCTCCTCGTTTTATTACCTCAGCATTCTGTGAGGTGGGTTAGAATGAAAGAGAGAACTGGCTCAAGAGAATTTCATGTAGGGTATCCATCCCCTGTTTCCCCGCACAGACTTCTCAAGGAAGCTTTAGCGAAATGGTGATTTGGGGGTAAATTCAGGTATGATTCACATACTACTTACAATATCATAGAATCATAGAGTTGGAAGAGACCACAAGGGCCATCCAGTCCAACCCCGTGCAATGCAGGAACACACAATCAAAGCATCCTTGACAGATGGCCATCCTGCCTCTGTTTAAAAAGCTCCAAAGAAGGACACTCCGCCCCTCTCTGAGGCAGCGCATTCCACTGTTGAACAGTGCTGTCGAATGGTCATGTACTACCTGTAGCATCACCCTTCCATCTTAAAAAGCTTCAGGAGGACAAACCTCAGGTTTGTAAAAGGTTTCTCACTTGTGACAAGTAAACAGAAATCACTAGAAGACCAGATTGTGTGAAGCCAAAAGGGAATCTTTTCCCCTGCCCCTTGCTGTCAAGAAGCAAGCGTGTGAACCTACTTTATGAGACTTATCTCAATTCCACAGGGTTGTGAGATACAGCTGTTTTGCCAGGTGTATAGAGGAAGAGGAGGAGAGTTTGGATTTATATCCCCCCTTTATCTCCTGTAAGGAGACCCAAAGGGGCTTACAAACTCCTTTCCCTTCCCCCCCTCATAACAAACACCCTGTGAGGTAGGTGGGGCTGAGAGAGCTCAGAAGAGCTGTGACTAGCCCAAGGTCACCCAGCTGGCATGGGTTGGAGTGCACAGTCTGAATTCCCCAGATAAGCCTCCACAGCTCAAGCAGCAGAGCGGGGAATCAAACCCGACTCCCCAGATTAGAGTGCACCTGCTCTACGCTTTTAGTTGAGGGGAATTCGCTTTTGGAGACAGAGCTTGGCAAAAAGAGCTACCTTGAGATCTATAACCTATAATCCTGGGTGAAAACTCTCAGATGAGCAGGCCATTGTAAAATTTGACAGAGCCAGCAGCGGTTTCTCTGAGCATGAACAGAGCGCAAACATAAATAAATAGAGCCAAGCAGTTTAACTAAAGAAGTTGAAGTTTATAGTAGTTGCATTTAACTAGAGTATCCTTGAGTTCACCGACAGAGCCTCCGGCAAAAGATCCGCCCTTCAGCAAAGGACAATAGCATAGAGGAACTTAACATAAATATACAGTTCATTAACCAATGCTATGAGCAGTTACTAATCATGTGACTACTTAACTACTAATAAGTAAAGTGGAACGCTTAGCTGACACAGCAGTAACACAGTAACTCACTGTAAGTCGGGCAGCTGTAATCAATTAACTCTCTGACAAAATTACCAGTGTGGATACACTGAGGTGAACCTAGATAGAAACCAGTACAACTCTGTCAGTGCGGAAAGCCCCCCCTCCCCACACACACACACACTGACTAATATTTATAGTCAAGAAAGGGTCCTGAGGCAGTAAAAGGTAAGCTGGCAAGAAGGCCAGAATCAAAGAATTAATTGCTTTTCCAGGGTTTGAACAAAAAGATAGTGGAGGTTTGATCGACTGTCTAGATGCAAGAGATTACTTGGCTATTCTCCTGAAAATAGATGCAAATGTAGGCAAGTTTTTCACCTGTATACCAAGCAACGGCTATGATAGAATAAGGAATGGTTAGCTCGGAGTGCTAAGTAAATCACAGGGTGAGACAATGGAGATTAGCTAGCTAGCCCCATTGTTTAGTCAGGCATTTCTTGAGTCACGGGAAAAATATGACTTCCAACCTCCTGCCCCCCTACCATCCTTTGACACAAATGATGGAGACCTAAAGTTTCTGAGAAAGCTCCATTTTGTGTGGTGCAGTGTGTTGTTTTCGGGTCAGTTTCCGTTCCATGTGCCCCATATGGCACCCTAGAGCAGGAGTGGAGTCCAGAAGCTGACACAGCTCAGAGATTTGTGCTGCCTAACTTTCAGAAATCTGTTTCGTAACTGAAGTAACCAGTGCGGTGTTCATGGCCTTCAATGCAATTACAGTGCACACTCAAGAGAAAAATTGATTCAGTGAAAGAAAGGCAGAAACTTCTAGTACCTCAATTAGCGGTTCAGTTCGCTCTCGGTTGGCGTCGCATTGGCTTCCCTGTGGATTATCCTGAGGAGGTAAAATAGATTCAAATTAATTTAGAACATTGCGTTGCGCAAGAGTCTGCGTAGTATCATGCTGTTCTTGGCTACCTGTGTGTGTTTGATCCAGCCATTCTCCTAAAATGCCAGAGGAATCATATATGGATGTCTAGTGCACAGGTGTCAAACTCACGGCCCTCCAGATGTTACAGACTACAGTTCCCATCATCCCCTGCCAGCGGCATGTTGGCAGGGGATGATGGGAACTGTAGTCCATAACATCTGGAGGGCCGCGAGTGTGACACCTATGGAATGCATTTCTCCTTGTTTGGTTTCTGCTGGACAGCACATCTGGATTACCCAATGAGCAATTCATTTGTAGGATTCACTGCCAGTGGCGGATACATCTTTATATAGTCTCTGGGGTTTTTGTACTCTTCCAGGTCTTGACAAGTTCCAGAAATTAAGTGTGGTCAACTTTGGTCAGTATTTGAATGGAAGACCCCAAGGAATACTAGGGTCTCTCCAGAGACAGGCCATGGCAAACCACCTCTGAAAGTCTCTTGCCTTGAAAACCCTACAAGCAGTGGTGGGATCCAAACATTTTAGTAACAGGTTCCCATGGTGGTGGGATTCAAACTGTGGCATAGCACCAATGGGGCTGGGTAGGGCACAACGGGGGCATGGCCGGGCATTCCGGGGGTGGGGCATTCCTGGGCGGGGTTGTGGCAAGGATGCAGCCGCTGCGCCGGTCCTTGGGCGGGAAACGAATGCACGCAGGCGCAGGCTGCCACGCACGCCGGTGCACCTCCAGCTAGACTGCTTCAAGTTCTGTGCGCTACTGCTGAGACGAGGGGCGTAACTAGGGCAAAAATCACGTGGCAAAATCACCAATTAGTAACCCCCTCTCGGCACACACAAATAATTAGTAACCTACTCTCAGGAACCTGTGAGAACCTGCTGGATCCCACCTCTGCCTACAAGTTTGCCCTTAGGTGTGACTGGATGGCAAAAAAGGAAAGTCCTACCGCATGGTTTATTAGATCTCTTATGATTACATTGCTTTATGATAGGCAATTTACCTTGAGTTTCAGCGAGAAAGGTGGACTATGCATAATTTTATTTCTGCATTTCGTTTAATCCTCTCTGGGAGTCAGCGGGTGTCCCAAAACACAAATGCAAGAAAATGAATCTCAAATTAGCTGTCTGTGAAGCTAGATCAGAAACACGCTGTCACATTGACAATGGAAACAGGAAGGGGTGGTGGTGGAGGAGATTTCTGCATGTGTGACAGTAATTGTATAAGCACTAAAATTACCCCGAAGTGTCTAGATGCGCTAAGTGAAAACAATTACGTCTCTATTGTCTTTTCCACGTGCCCGAATCCTAGCTTAAGGTGTTTCTTCTGAGAATGTTTTCAAAAGCAAATGAAATCGTCTCAGGCATCTGTTGAAAATGCCTTGGCTTCACCTGTGCACTGTATTTCATTAAACATGATATTAAAATTCCAGGTACTACTGCAGCTTCTGCAAGCATAATTTGAGTGTGTTTTCCTTTCTGCTCTACATCAGACTCTCTGTATTGGGCCCTCCCCTCATCCCCAGTATATCAGTGGAGTTATCTAGGCTGTGATATCATCATAGAGTTACCAATGTCAAAATATGGCCTGGTCCATAAGGTTGCCAACTTCCAGGGGGTGCCTGGAGATCTCCCAGAATTATAGCTGATCTCTAGGCGACAGCCATCAGCTCCGCTGGAGAAAAATAGCTGCTTTGGAGCGTGAGCTCTGTGGCATTATAGCTCACCAAACTGCGGCCTCGTCGGGCCACACCACCAAATCTTTAGTAATTTCCCAAATCAGAACTGGTAACCCTAGGTTTCAGATTTTCCCAGAATTACAAATGGTCTCAGAAGAACAGGGATCAGTTCTCCTGAAGACATGGCAGTTTCTAGGGAGCAGTAGTGGTTAAGCGCAGGTGTACTCTAATCTGAAGGAACCGGGTTTGGTTCCCCGCTCTGCCGCTTGAGCTGTGGAGGCTTATCTGGGGAATTCAGATTAGCCTGGGCACTCCCACACATGCCAGCTGGGTGACCTTGGGATAGTCACAGCTTTTCGGAGCTCTCTCAGCCCCACCTACCTCACAGGGTGTTTGTTGTGAGGGGGGAAGGGAAAGGAGTTTGTAAACCCCTTTGACTCTCCTACAGGAGAGAAAGTGAGGATATAAATCCAAACTACTACTACTCCCCCTCTTGTTCTTCTTGTTCTTCTTGTTCTTCTTGTTCTTCTTGTTCTTGTTCTTCTTGTTCTTGTTCTTCTTGTTCTTGTTCTTGTTCTTCTTCTTCTTCTTCTTGTTCTTCTTGTTCTTGTTCTTGTTCTTGTTCTTCTTCTTCTTCTTCTTCTTCTTCTTCTTCTTCTTCTTCTTCTTCTTCTTCTTCTTCTTCTTCTTCTTCTTCTTCTTCTTCTTCTTCTTCTTTCTGCTGAGTTTTCTACTGCCACTAGTATGCATGACCTAGACTTTCATTACTTGCCCCGGCACTTTGGGAATAAAATAGGTTGTTCTGAGCATATAAAGACTATACACCTGCTGAATAACAGTGATGGAGAGGTAATTGGAAAAACAGCTGAATTTTTGTTAGAGGTGATCAAAATAAGATCATAAGGGAAGCTCATTCACTTCTTCGTTTCGGGTGAGCTGTCCTGGTTTCAAGTTTTGCTTTAAGAACCATGTAGATTTTTTTTTTTTGCTCTGTTTTGTACTTTGTTTTATGTCTTGTGGGTATGCCTAATAAAGGTCAGTTGAAATTACTGCCACTAAATCTCTAGGGATCTCCTAAACAGGAATTGGCAACCTTGCAGGCGAATGGCATGCATGGGTAAAATCTCCTAAATTTTATTGAGGGGGAAAGCAGAATGGTTTCCTAGGAAATCACCCCACAGGTAAATTCTGTTTTGTGCCCATCCCCACCGCCCAGTAACCTGGACGTTCCATTTCCTCCTTTTCAGCACAGTTTATTGGTGGTGGTACAGGGCACACAGCCCATTTCCTTCTTTCCTGTCCTCGTCACAGGGCTGACTCTGGATAGGGTTACCAGTCTCCAGGCTCAGCCTGGAGATCTCCCAGAATTGTAATTCATTTGTACAGAGACCAGAATCTCTGAAGAAAAATGGTGGCTCGGGCGGGTGGACTTTGTGGCATTAAAGCACTGCTGGACCCGCTCACTCCAGTCATTTTCGGAGTCCCTGCATCAGTTGCCTCTGCCATCTCGGTCATAGCACCAAAACTCCCTCCCAGTGGCGTAACACCAAGGGGACAGGGGGCATGATGCACTGGGTGCACGCTGGTGCTGGGGCATGACAGGAGCATTCTGGGGGTGTTTTGGGGCATGGTGGGGTGGCTGGGATGTGGCAGGGGTGCAGGGCACAGGATGCATGCTCACCATGGCCGCCTGATTACCGGGGCAGGGAGGTGGGAAAAACTTTGTGGCCAAGGTCCAGCCGTCGGGCCCTGCGGAACCTTGGTGAGTTCCGCAGGGCCTGTAAGACGGAGCTGTTCCGCCGGGCTTTTGGAGGGATCGGCCGCTGATGGTGCCCCCTCCCCTCCCCCCTTTTCTTTTTGGCCCTTTACATCTGGGCCTCTTGTCATCTGAGGGGACTCACCACCCTACCCACTTGGGTGAGGAGTTTTAAAATAGGGTTGTTGGACGCCATCTATGTTTAGCCTATATATTAGGTTTAGTTTTTCTTTTTTATCGCTGCTTTTAAAGGTTTTAGCTATTTTATGATTGTATTGTGACTATATGTTGTTCACCGCCCTGAGCCCTTCGGGGATAGGGCAGTATAAAAGTCCAACGAACGAACGAACGAACGAACAAACGAACAAACAAACGAACAAACGAACAAACGAACAAACGAACAAACGTTCCCAGCCAACAAAAAGTCTCCATGGGGCTGAATAAACTTACACCACCTTTTTGGGTGACATAAGATCAGGGTGCTGTCCGTGGTATCCCTGACGCAAAGGCCCAAATGGGAGCCAACTATTATCAGCTCCAGCCCCAGGAATGTCCCAGTCTGCCTGCTCCCTGTGTTGGCGTCTGATTGGATGCCAACACAGCTCCTAATGCCGGCCTCCCTTCCAGGTAGGGTGATGCCAAGATTTGCGTCACCCACCTGCTCCCCACATTGCATGCCCCACCGGAACAAAGTCATGCCGGCTCCATTGATCTATTCCGCCCCCCTCCTTTGCACTGAACAGTATCAGTGTCTTTGGCCAGCAGGTAATGATTTTTCTGTTCTGTCTGGGGTACCTCAGTAATAGTTATTGGTCCTCTTCCTAGTGTTGTGCTTTATGTGTTTTTAATTGCATTATTTTATAACTTAATCAGAGCGACGAAAGTTGTGTTTCTCTGAGCAGCCTGACGTTGTGGCTAGGAGCAGGGAGAGTCGCCAGAGGATCTGATATTAGGAATGGAAAGCAAGTGGAGCATATATACTTTCCATTCCTACTATCAGATCCTCTGAAGATGCCAGCCACAGATGCAGGCGAAACGTCAGGAGAGAATGCTGCTAGAACACGGCCATACAGCCCGGAAACCACACAGCACCCAAGTGATTCCAGCCGTGAAAGCCTTCGACAATGTATTTTAATTGTTTAAACTTTTCAGTATTTTTGACGTTTGCCACCTTGGGGACCCTGGTTGGGTAAAAAAAAAGGAATAAAAATGTTCCAAGTAAATAAATAAAGCATGGATTTTTATTATTTACCCTTGCCTGGGGTTGGCTCCGCCCATCTAGTCCCTTGATCTCACCCAAATGTATCCTGCTGTTTTAGTTTTTGGCCCAGATTTTAATTCTTGTCTGTGCCTCCTCAACAAATAGTTCATGCAGGATTTCACAGAAAGGTGACTACTACCATTGTTTGCAATACAGAGGCATTTCTTTTGAATGACTAGCAATGCCAATTCTTGCAAATCCTTGTAAATTGCTTGCCTTTGGCCTTTTTAGCTCTTGTCATCTTCTAATAGCTTCTCATAGGCTCCGTTCTTTGTATTTCAGTTGTATAGTTTTGCTGGCGAGATGTCTTCTTTTTTAAAATTGTATTTGTTTCATCATTGGAAAATGGGTGCTGCATAATAGCCCTTCAGTTTCTACCTGCGGCTATTGCCGCATGTTTGCCTGGGTATTTCAAAGGAATACTTGACCGTCACCCTCCGTAATCTCTGTAATTCTTGGTCGGGCGTACCTCTTCTCACTGCATAATCACTCGCCCATTTTTCTTTTCCATTCAAATCATTCACATGCCTCTTTCCAACTTTTTCTTTTCCTTACTCCTTTGCCCAGTGCCCTCATTTAATCTTTTCCTTCCTACCACGTCCCTAGCTTATATTTATTCTCTCTCTCTCTCTCTCTCTCTCTCTCTCTCTCTCTCTCTCTCTCTCTCTCTCTCTCTCTCTCGTGGTAGGAGCAGTAGTGGCGTAGGAGGTTAAGAGCTCGTGTATCTAATCTGGAGGAACCGGGTTTGATTCCCAGCTCTGCCGCCTGAACTGTGGAGGCTTATCTGGGGAATTCAGATTAGCCTGTACACTCCCAGACACGCCAGCTGGGTGACCTTGGGTTAGTCACAGCTTCTCGGAGCTCTCTCAGCCCCACCTACCTCACAGGGTGTTTGTTGTGAGGGGGGAAGGGCAAGGAGATTGTAAGCCCCTTTGAGTCTCCTGCAGGAGAGAAAGGGGGGATATAAATCCAAACTCCTCCTCCTCCTCCTCCTCCTCCTCCTCTTCTTCTTCTTCTTCTTCTTCTTCTCCTTCTTCTTCTCCTTCTTCTTCTTCTCCTTCTCTCTTTCTCTCTCTCTCTCTCTCTCTCTCTCATACCCAACTTTTCTCCCCAATGGAATCCAAAAGGGGTTTATAACATTATCCTCAGTTGGTGCGGAGCTTTGGGCTGATCTGTCATCAATATGCTGATGACACTCAGCTCATTCTGTTGATGGAGGGGGGAGCGGTTGCCGCCTCCCAAGTGCTCTCCAGCATTGTTTGGGAGGCGGTAGCTGGTTGGTTGCAGCAGAGCAGGTTGCAACTGAATCCATCGAAGACGGAGATCCCTCTGGCTAGACTGGCAGGGGTGAGGTTAGGGGATTTCCAGCCGCCGGTGCGGGAGGGGGTCCCATTGGCGCTCGGCCCTCTGTTCAGAGAGTCTGGGGGGTCCACCTGGGATTCGCCTCCTCTCAATGGAGACCCAGGTGGCCCATACAACCTGGACTGCATTTTTTCCATCTTCGCCAGGCCCGGGCGGTTGGCTGCCTTCCTCCCCCTGGCGGATCTCGCCACTGTGTTCCATGCAACGGGCACCTCCAGGCTGGACCATTGTAACTCGCTGTATCGCTGGCCTTCTCATGCGTTTGATTCGGAAGTTAAAACTGGTCCACGATGCGGGCAGCACGCCTGCCTACAGGAGGCGCCTTCTGTAGCCATTATCCAGCCTGTGCTATGCGACAGCTGCATTGGCTCCCCGGTTGAATTCCGAATCATCTTCAAGGTGTGGGTTTTGGACCTTTAAGGCTTTGCGCTGCCTGGGACCCTCGCACCTTCGGGACCGTGATCACCCCATATGTCTAACCTCCGCCTCTGCGCGCCGCAGAGGACAACCTCCTGGTGGCCCCCCGCCCCTCTAGGATGCGGCTGGCCTCCTCGCTGGCCGGGACCTTTACGGCACTGGCCCCGGCCCAGTGGAACACCCTTCCCCCATCTGTCCGGGCCCTGGCGCGGACCTGGGTGAGTTCCCAGAGGGCCTGTAAGACTGTGTTGTTCCACCGGGCCTTTGGAGTGTCCAGCTAAGCTGACATGGTGCCTCCCCTACTGCCCTGCCCCTAGGGCAGAAGCACATCAGGGTCCCCTCATATTGAGGGGTCCTGCCATCCCCCCCCATGGGGGTAGGTTTTAAATTGGGGTCGGACGCCTTTTATTATGTATTATGGTTTTTTGCTGTTTTATGAGTTTTAAGCTATTTTATGGGATGGAGCCTATGTGTTTATATTTGTACGACCGCTCCTGTTGATGTTGTAGTGAATGTTGTTCACCGCCCGGAGCCCTTCGGGGATCGGGCGGTATACAAATTAAATATACAAATTAAATAAATAATAATAATAAATAATAAATAATAATAATAATAATAATTTTTTCCTCACAGCAACGCTGTAAAGCTGAGATGGTGAGAATAGCCCTTTCTTGTTCCCTTCCTGTCTTGAAAGCAAACTCCAGTGCCCCGTGTTTTCTATATGCAGGCCTCTGGGTGAATGGAAGGTTGTGTGATGCTCTGATCACCCTGCCATATTACTTTTGTCTTCACATACTGTGTGTGGGGTGTGTGTGTCTGGGAATCTTTGCACTACTGCTTTTCCAGCTAGGACATTGGGAACTGTCCTTGGTATCTGTGTGTGTGTTCTCTTGTTCTTTTGCACCCTTATCTCTCTCTCTTGGCCTTTCTTTGGGAAAACTGTCTGTATGCATTCTGTTTGCTTGATATAAAGATAGCAGAGCTGATCTGCCCTGAGAACCCAGCTTCACCGTTATGTAAACATCCAATTATATTTTACTATCTGCTTAAACCGGTTCCACCTGGAACAAGAAAGGGGCAGGTTTTTATGTGTATATCAATAGGCCACTTGTGTTGTCATTCCAGATCTTCTATTGGTTTCTTACTTGCCAATGTCCTCCTATAGTTTTGCAATAAAGAATACCATGTCCCTGTTCTGAGTTCTTCAATTGAGGCTATAGTCACGGGGCACGGCAGGTTGTGTGCCCCACGTAAGCCAGGATTACTCAAAAAGGATATCGAAGAGATAGAAAAAGTGCAGAGAAGGGCAACAAGGATGATTGAGGGACTGGAGCACCTTCCTTATGAGGAGAGGCTGCAGCGTTTGGGACTCTTTAGTTTGGAGAGGAGACGTCTGAGGGGGAGGATATGATTGAAGTCTGTTGAAAATTATGCATGGGGTAGAAAATGTTAACAGAGAGAAATTTTTCTCTCTTTCTCACAGTACTAAAACCAGGGGGCATACATTGAAAATGCTGGGGGGAAGAATTAGGACTAATAAAAGGAAACAATTTCTTCATGTAACACATGATTGGTGTTTGGAATATGCTGCCACAGAAGGTGGTGATGGCCACTAACCTGGATAGCTTTAAAGGGGGCTTGGACAGATTTATGGAGGAGAAGTCGATTTATGGCTACCAATCTTGATCCTCTTTGATCTGAAATTGCAAATGCCTTAGCCGACCAGGTGCTCAGGAGCAGCAGCCGCAGCAGGCCATTGCTTTCACATCCTGCATGTGAGCTCCCAAAGGCATCTGGTGGGCCACTGCGAGCAGCAGAATGCTGGACTAGATGGACTCTGGTCTGATCCAGCAGGCTCTTTCTTATGTTCTTAGGATTGTAACCCAGGACTGTAAGACTTGAGTGCAGTAGCCCCTTAGAGGCCAAGCATTTCACAGTGTAAGCTTTTGAGAGGCAAAGTTCCCTTCATCAGACACAGTTGAGTAGAAATAGAGATCTGAGTCCTTTTATCCTTGTAAGCAGGTGGAAGCGGTGTTGTAAAGAATGCTTGAGAAGGGCACAAAACTACCATGCAGATTGTAATCAGCTTGATTAGAGCACAGGAGAAATGCTTGCGGACAAAATAACAGCATCAATAGTGGGATAAAAATCCTATGTTCCTACTCAGCCCTGGGTGGGAGGTCCATTGCTCTAAACTTGCAAATTATCTCAAGTTCAGCCATCTGGCGCTGTAACCTCCCACTGAAATGTCTTCATTTGAGGGCTGCCACTCTTACGTCAATCACAGAATGGCCTGGAAGATTAAAACGCTCTCCCGGAGATTCTTGATGTTGAGGTTTTTAATGGCAGATTTACGCCCGTTTATTCTTCTGCGTCGGGACCGACCTGTTTGTCCAGCTTAGAAAGCAACAGGGCATTGCAGACTTTTGACGGCATATGTAATGCTGGAAAATGAACACAACAGTGGACTTGAGATGGTCGGGCTGGTGTTGTTAAGTGCTGTGATTGTGTTGCCAGGGTGAATATGGGGGCAGAGCTGGCATCTTGGTTTGTTGCAGGCCCTGGCCCCAGAATCCATGCCCATGGTTGGAAGGGTATTGCTGTTATTTAAGGGTGAGCAGTTATTTAAGGTTGGGGGGTTGTCTGTGGTTTAAAAAGAAGACGTCTGCCAATGCTTGGGAGAATGGAGTACATTTGTCCAGCATAGGTTGTGAGCCCACAAGAACACAAATAACTGAACACTAAAGAAACATACGTCACAAAACTTGGTGCCCCTTTGGTACAACGTTTTACTGAAAAAGATCATTTGCCCATTTATTTTATTTTGGAGGGTTTACATAAATCATATCACATGCTAAAGACATGTATGCTGTCAACCTTAAAATGCCTAAAACCGATCTATTTGGCAAAGAAAATGTCAGTGCTAACTCCCTCGAGGGGAATATAGCACAAGAACAATATAAATCATATCAAAAATCTTGTTAGAAAAGGAGACTGAGGCCGTTTCCGCACGGCCACGCTCGAAGGGTGCGTCGGCGTATAGGACGCCGACGCACCCACCCCCCCCGGGGACCGTTTGCATGTACGGTCCCAGTAGGGGCGGGGAAGACAGCGCAGCCTGCATGGAGGCTGCGCCATCATCCGAACACCTTACCGTCCCTCCGACCTTCCAGCGCGTCGCCCAGGCCAGGGGACACACCCCCCTGCCCTGCGTGACAGCTCTGGAGTTGCAGGGCGGGGACGTGTCCCCTGGCCTGGGCAACGCGCCAGAAGGTCGGAGGGATGGTAAGGCGTTCGGGAAAGGGAGGGAATGGCGCCTTCCAGCCGCTGCCGTTTGCATGGCAGCGGTTGGAAGCCGCTGTTTCCGAAATACCTCGCCCAGGGAGCGAGGTTCGGAAACAGCGGTTTCGCAGCAGCAGCGGCCGTGCAAACCCCTCCCCAGGGACGCTGTTTTTAGCGTCCCTGGGTCGCTGTATTCCGCCAGTGCAGAAATAGCCTAATAGTCCAGTCCAGATGGGGGGTGTCCTTAGGGAGCGGGGAGATACGTTGACGTGTTTGCTCCCTCTGCCGGCACAAGGAGCACCTGCGTCGGCAGAGGAGGAAAAGATGCCGGAAGCCGGCTGCCCCTCAGACCCGCAGTGGCAAAAGCCAAAGGTTTGGGACACTGCAGAGCTTCTGCTATTTGTATCTAATAGGAAAAATCATCTGCTTCGTTCACAAGCATCAGTTCCTAATCCCAGAACTGTTTCACATGTAAATTGGGTCCAAAGAGGGATATAATTTCTCTCCTCGTTCCATTATATCACCAGCTACAGGATGTCAGCATTGCACATATCTGAGTAGAGTCATGATGATACACACTTGAAAAAAAATAAAACAAGCCCTTTTCTACTTCCCCGTCCGCTTGGAGGACGTGGAAGGAAATAGATACCTACTAAGCATAACGTAGCTGGACTCATTAATTTCCCAGTAACCCCATGGCGGTACAGTTCCGTTGTTTTGTTGATTAATAACTATAGAGACATGAAAATCTCACAGCATGAAAAATGCAGCCTGCACTCGGGTCCTTTTTAATTAAAGCAACTCGGTTGTGTAACACCTCCCCGCAAAATAATACCATTACTTACACAAATGACACAAAAATACCTTATCGCTGAAGCTAATTGGAAAGAGCCGCTCATGGTGTAACCTCAGCTTGTGGGGGTCATGACCCTCTAATGTCTTAGCCTGGGTCCTGCCATGTTTCTAGCTATTGAAAGTTTCCTACTCGCACGGCCTGGGAAAGTTTGCTTGTGCCAGGCATGGTTATCTTGCAGCTGCAGAGGGGTGAAGTGAAACCTGTTAGGTTCTCACCCCCTCTCCTTCTCTAGTTGTTATCGCTGGGCCTTTCCCCACTTACCTTCTGCTGCGCGCTACTTGGGCCAAGTAGTGCAGGGTCCCGGGGCACTCCCCACTACAGGGGCGGTGACAACGCAGCTGCCCTGTCGCGCCCCCTCAGCACGCGTCATTCCTGGCTCTGGAGGAAACGGCGCCTTTTGACGACCCCGCACGGGGTCGTGGGGAAGCCAGGGCGCGCGCCAGAAATGACGCGCGCAGTGAGTAGCGCGCAACGACGGTGGTAGAGGGAAAAGTGGGGAAAGGCCCACTGTCTGAAGAGAGAGAGTGTGTATGTTTGTGACCGTATTCCCTCTCCCGTGCTCCCTCTTTTCTCTAGGAACATGTGTGTGTGTGTGCGCGCGTCTTCTTGCCTTTGGAGAAGGGAAGGGAAGGGTCTGATATGTCTCTGCTGGGGGGGGGGGGATATAATCTGTTGCCTGTCGCCTTGTGTTCAGTTCAAACAATGTAGTCCTCAGCTTTCCTGTGAATGAGAATTCTGCTTCTAAAGTACCGATTTCTGTCACTGAGCAGGTCTGGGGTTGTGACAGTGGGTTCTGTGGGGCTGTCAAATTCCTCGTTCAGACAATAACTCACTTCATAGGTTCAAGGATTTTATTGAAGACATGAGAAAGACAGGGGAAGACATTTCTGGCAAAAGGGCGCCAAAACTGTTGATAATATGTTGCAGTAAATCCCCACCACCCACCCCCCCCATGTGAACCAAGACAGTTAGGAAAAGTCCAGCCTGAAGGCCCGTCCCAGACGCCGAGCTCCAAGGCCAGGGAAACAGATGAGCAGCACCTGCAAAAGCTAGAGCTCTCCCCAACAATTCCCCCCTCCCAGCAATGGCACCCTGACAGGGGCAGAATTTGGAATGAATCTTGCAAACAAATTTAAAACAAATTTTCTTTTTTTTTAAACTTTTCACTCAGAAAATCACACATCAACATAGAACTTGGTAATACAATAAAACCGTGGCCTTATTCAAGTTTAACAATTAACGTTTCCCGTTTTCACAGCTTGCCAACCCCAATCCATTTCTTTCCTCTTGTAGGTGACCCAGGTAGTCTCCAGGTGAACTCTTGGTGCATTGGCCTCAGAAGATGAAGGTCCCAAGAGAACTCTCACCAAATAAACACAGCCCTGAAACAATAAATTCTAAAATTCACAATGCAGAACAGTCTCTCTCCCTTACTAGTTACCACACAGATATCATAGATACTTTAAACAAGGTGTTAAGAGCCTTCGATTAAACTTCAAGCTCCCAGCCCACCAGACTCGTTTCCTTCTTGTGATTTCCCTACATTCCCTCGTACCTTTGGGACCGCATTACCCCATATGTTCCGGCTCGACCTCTGCATTCGGCAGAGGCCAACTTACTGGCCCCTCAATGATGCGGCTGGCCTCCACTCAGGCCAGGGCCTTTATGGCTCTGGCCCCTGCCTGGTGGAACATTCTCCCTCCAGCTGTCCGGTTGTTCTGCCAGGCCTTTGGAGAGACCAGCCGCTGAGTGTGTGTGCCCCCCCCCCATTCCATGGGTCCCCAATGCCATCGGGGTTTATCCCTTGGATCCCTGGGTCTTTAATATCATCTAGACCCCCTTCCTTTCAGGAGGACTGAGTTTAAGTGAGATGCTGATCTTGGGAAATAACTGCTGCTTTTATCCTATATATAGAAGTTGTATTTTGATGATTTTATATATGATTTTATGTTGTACACCGCCCAGAGCCCTTCGGAGATGGGGCGGTATACTAAATTAAACAAACAAACAAACAAACAAACACCCCCCCACGCCACCCCGCGCCACGCCAAGCCAAGCCAAACCAAGCCGCCCCAGCCCCAGCCCCAGCCAGCCCCGCCCCACCCCACCCCGCCCAGCCCCGCCCAGCCAGCCACCGCCACCGCCAGCCACCGCCACCGCCACCGCCACCGCCACCACCACAACAACTCTACACCCTTCTGCCTCTCAAGGCTCCACCCCTTCCTGGCTCATTATATTCCTATCTAGGGGTTACAAAATGGGGCATGCCAGAGAAATTGAACTATTTAGAAAAATATCTCCTTTAGCTGGAGGAATAGAGGACTTCCCAACCTGAGCACCTGTTCCCCACCTCTGCTTGATAGGCTGGTGGGGGGGAACATTTGGTGGCTCTTCAGCATGGGATGGCAGCATTTGTGGGGGTGGAGGGAGCTCATGAGGATGAGGGATGTGATGCCTAGAATAACACCTTCGAAAGTTCTGTTTCCTCCCGGGGAAATGATCTCTGGAATTTGGAGATTAGCTAGCATTCTGGGAGAACTCCAGGCCCTACCTGGAGGTTGACAACCAGAGCTGCTGCTGAAAAAAGTCTCTGGCGAGAAGCAGTAGATATCCTTTCTTGCTAGCAAGATGGCTCTGTCCATAAAGCCTGATCCATACTAATAGAATCATAGAGTTGGAAGAGACCCCAAGGGCCATCAAGTCCAACCCCCTGTAGTGCAGGAACACACAATCAAAGCACTCCTGTCAGATGGCCATCCAGCCTCTCTTTAAAAACTTCCAAAGAAGGAGACTCCACCACACTCCGAGGTAGTGCATTTCACTGTCGAACAGCCCTTACTGTCAGGAAGTTTTTCCTTCTGTTTGTTTGTTTGTTTGTTTGTTTATCATTTATCATTTATATTTATATACCGCCCTCCCCGTAGGCTCAGGGCGGTGTCCATCAACACTAAAACAATTTAAAACATCAAATACATAATTTACAATAAAATAATATATAAAATACTAAAACTACAGATGGCTTCAGCCCCTCCTTCCCCCTTTATGTCCCCACGGGAGGCCAGATGTTCTTATGGCGGAGTTGACATCATCCCGGCTGGCCAAACGCCTGGCAGAACAGGTCCGTTTTACAGGCCCTGCGGAAACTTTGTAAGTCCCGCAGGGCCCTGATCTCACCTGGAAGCCTGTTCCACCAGGTAGGGGCCAGAGCCGTAAAAGCCCTGGCCCTTGTAGAGGCCAGCCGGATCGCCTTGGGGCCTGGGATCACCAGTAGGTCCGCCTCCGACGAGCGGAGGGGCCTAGAAGGGTGGTATAGGGAGAGACGGTCCCTCAGATAAGCAGATAAGTTTAGGTGGAATCTCTTTTCCTTCACCTTGAAGGCCCTTGCTTTCACATCCTGCACGTGAGCTCCCAAAGGCACCTGGTGGGCCACTGCGAGTAGCAGAGTGCTGGACTAGATGGACTCGGGTCTGATCCAGCTGGCTTGTTCTTATGTTCTTAACCCATTACTCCTGGTCCTAGTCTCCGGAACAGCAGAAAACAAGCTTGCTCCCTCACCAACATGACATCCCTTCAAATATCCAAAGAGATGAATTATACTATACTACTATACTAATTATAATAGAGATGAATTATACTGTTCTTTAATGACCCTGTGGTGTGGTTAAAAATGAGCAATAGTGGATTTCCCCTACTCACTCAATACATATTTTAATCTGGCAACCAGATGGTCTACACAACAATATGCAATGGCACCCCATTGCGAGTACAGAACAAACATGCTTTTTTGGGTACTTCAATACATTGGATTCGCCTGTGTAGACCAAGACGTAGATCTGGAACAATACTTGGAAAATTGGGAGGGGAGATATTTTACAAACAGCAAAAGAAATTAAATCTATGCAATGTGGAAATGACGACAATGAAAATTACAGAATGGAAACAGCAGTGGATTAAATCACACAAATCCGCACCTGGCTGTTGAAACTTGCTGGGTGACCTTGGGCTAATCACAGTTCTTCGGTGCTCTCTCAGCCCCACCCACCTCACAGGGAGGGGGAGGGGAAAGGAGATTGTAAGCTCCTTGGAGTCTCCTTGCAGGAAAGAAAGGGGGATATAAATTCAAACTCTTTTTCTCCTTCTCCTCCACCCTTGGGCGGGAAGTCACACTCATGCACCTTCCTTGGACAGTGAGAAACTGGGAGAAACAGGCATCCAAAACGTCCCCCCACTCCCAGCTGCAGAAGCCATTACAAAGCGAGATAAGAAATAGACTGGTACAAGCTGGACTCAGGGCAAACAACTCTCAAGGCAGCCCTTTAAGAGTGATCCTGAATGAAGTATGGCAGGACCCTGACTAACGTATTATAGGGCTGTGATGCAGGACTGCCTACGGATAACACTTTGATTCAGGCTCCTGCTATCAATTTTGTTCTTGCTCCTTTATATCAGGATCTCTTTATATTAAGGGGATCCGCCGTTTCCCCCTCTTGGGGAGGGCTGTAAATATGGGACGCCTTTTAATTGTGTTAACCGCTGGTTTTAAAGGGATTTAGTTATTCTATTTTAAAACTGATGGAGCCTGTGCAAATGGTAGCTTACTTATATGTAGTTAATTTTGCTCCCTTTGTTTGGTTTTATTGTGGTAGAGTTTATGTTGTACACCGCCCAGAGCCCCTTGGGGATAGGGCAGTATAGAAAACTAAACAAGGAAGGAAGGAAGGAAGGAAGGAAGGAAGGAAGGAAGGAAGGAAGGAAGGAAGGAAGGAAGGAAGGAAGGAAGGAAGGAAGGAAGGAAGGAAGGAAGGAAGGAAGGAAGGAAGGAAGGAAGGAAGGAAGGAAGGAAGGAAGGAAGGAAGGAAGGAAGGAAGGAAGGAAGGAAGGAAGGAAGGAAGGAAGGAATGATCCTAAATTCTACAGAGGTGTACACATATACAAGGAGAACAGAGGCTGAAGAGGTCTCAGGGGTATCATCACCATTGAAGCAGTGCGCCAGAGGGACATTTTCTTCCTGGAGACCCAGTAATATCTCGAGTGAATTGCAGCAGCAAAAACAAGCGAGTGGCCGGATACAAGAGGAGAACCGTTTAAATGCACACTGCAGTCAACAGAACCTATTCTGCCAGAGGAAAGTTCCTTGGGAAAGCGTTGCCATTAGAGGACTGGATCTGCAGGAAATAGGCCATTAGCTTTAACGAAATGCTTGAGAAGTCCTTTTTGATGATTGCGCAGTATGCAGTATTGAGAACGGAACGACCAGCCTCTGACGTTTGTACCCAAAGGCTTTTGATGGGGAGGAGCATTCCTAAAATAGAGACATGCATCATAGCTCCAGCATCAATTGATTTTTGAAATAATTACTGTTGTAATTATTTTAATGAATTCAAATTCAATAAAGGACATTATGTAATGGCAGTACCCAACAGTACACCCCTTGAAATTTTACTTCTTAGGTGGTACAACATGTATTTGTTTGTTTACTGGATTTTTATCCGGCCCTTTCTGGTCCAAGGACTCCAAATAGCCTTCAGACTCCATTAACATGGGGATATTAATTCTTTTATTTGTTTAGATATTTATAACCTAACCACTACTAAATACTTTTAATTCAATGATTTCAATGAAGGGGCTGTGAATATGTTCTCCAACCAGTTTGAGTGTTTTGGAAACATTACCAAAATCGAAGTACGGGGGTGGGGGGGGGGGGGGGAATAGTGCAGAACTCGATGGAGGAAACATTTTATTTCCAGTCTGAAAACATCACAAATGGCACATGAGGATGGTATCTATGTGATTGAGATGCATACGTACATTGATGTAACTGCTTGTAATTACAAATCAGTGCTGCTATAAGATGTATGTAATTAGTCTGCTATCTGTTACCACGGCCATCTGGGGCATTCTTTCCTTGATCTTTACTTTATGGCTTCACATGCTTTGTAGATAACCAAGCTTCTTCTGGCACCCTGGTCCCATGAGAAACAGTGTGTATCCGTTATCTCGTGGTGGCAGGAAGCCAGGTGGCTTCTCTTGCTATCTGCCGCCGAACTTGGGGCGCCTCAGCTCCGGGGACTATCTTTCACAACTTTTTGGGAAAGCAAGGGGGGCTGAGAATGGTGATTAAGGGCATGGCAAAAGTCAAGTTTGGCATAACTGGTTTTGCCAAGCTTTGGTGCTCTGACGCTTACGAATAAACGCTACTGATCAACAAGACAGAGTCCGTTTATTGGCTTAAGGTTTGAGACTTAACAACATGTGGAAAAGGCCTTTGAGTCACAAAGGAGTTTTGTGTGAGAGAAGAGTTAATCCTTTGGCAGCAGTGGCGTAGTGGCTAAGAGCAGTGGCTAAGAGCAGGTGCATTCTGATCTGGAGGAACCAGGTTTGATTCCCAGCTCTGCCGCTTGTTGTGGAGGCTTATCTGGAGAATTCAGATTAGCCTGTGCACTCCCACACATGCCAGCTGGGTGACCTTGAGCTAGTCACAGCTTTTCGGAGCTCTCTCAGCCCCACCCACCTCACAGGGTGTTTGTTGTGAGGGGGGAAGGGCAAGGTGATTGTAAGCCCCTTTGAGTCTCCTACAGGAGAGAAAGGGGGATATAAATCCAAACTCCTCCTCCCCCTCCCCCTCCCCCTCCCCCTCCTCCTCCTCTTCTTCTTCTTCTTCTTCTTCTTCTTCTTCTTCTTCTTCTTCTTCTTCTTCTTCTTCTTCTTCTTCTTCTTCTTCTTCTTCTTCTTCTTCTTCTTCTTCTTCTTCTTCTTCTTCTTCTTCTTCTTCTTCTTCTTCTTCTTCTTCTTCTTACGTCTCAGATTTCCACTGGATTTAGTAACCATACTGATAGGTATATGTATTCCCCAAAGCTACAGATAGAGGCCTGACCTCCCTGTGCAGTTGGGCTTTCTAATGGTGGGATATTGGACATGTGCAAGATGGCCAACTCCTCATTGGCTTCTGGCCCCCTAGGCAAAAGAACAGCTCCTTCACTTATGGCTACAAGTGTTCTTTTGGGTTCAACAGAACAGGTTTTGGGATGCAGTGGTAGATGTGGACCTCCTGAAGAGAAAGACAGGTTTATAAAACCCTGCAACCCTTTTTTGGGTTGCCAGGCCAAGTCTTGGTAACCAGCAAGAGGGCTGGGGTACAAGGGATAAAGGGTGTGTGTGATATCAGGGACATCACTGACAACAGCACATCACTTCCAGGTGCACCACAGAGTTTTCCGACAATTCCTAGAGCTACCCATTGTTACTTCTGGGTACAACCAGAGGCCCGCAGCATTTTTATTTTATACAATTACAGCAATCTGTGCTGCTTAGCTTACTATTTATTTGTTAGCAACAGAATGGGTAATAGAACGCCCCCACTGTTTCCTGCAACTTGGGCATAAAAGAAAAGATTGGGTTTATACTCCGTTTTTCTCAATCACAAGGAGTCCCAAAGTGCCTTACAAACTCCTTCCCTTCCTCTCTTCACAACAGACACCTTGTGAGGTAGGTGGGGCTGAGAGAGTTTTGAGGGAACTGTGGCAGGCCCAAGTTTGTTTGTTTGTTTGTTTGTTCGATTTATAGGCCGCCTCACCCCCAAAGGGCTTGAGGCGGCTCCCAATATGGCTGTTCACAATGACAGCAAATAAATACAAATACAAAATATAACTTAGCCCCATTAAAATCTAATAGCAGCAATTACTTTAAATGAGCAGAAATTAAAACAACAAAAGTTGCTAAGAACAAGCGCCCGATCCAAAGGCCAGAAAGGGAGGGGGAAAGGCAGGGGCCGAGATGGGAAACAGGCCCAGCCAAGATGGAAGACAGGCAGCCTCAATGGGGGGCGGTAGAGCCGCGGCTAGCCCCCCCCCCAAGGCCCGGTGGAATAGCTCCATCTTACAGGCCCTGCGGAACTCACCAAGGTCCTGCAGGGCCCGGACAGCTGGAGGTAGATCATTCCACCAGGCAGGGGCCAGAGCCATTTACCCAGCATTCTTCATGTGAAGGAATGGGAAATCAACCCTGGTTCTCCAGATCAGGGTCCACCTTCTCTTAACTGCTACACTATGTAGTCTTCCTTCAGTAGTCTTCTTCCGGATTAAATCTCTCCTCTTAAGTGATGTTTCTGTTGCAGGAACAGCAATTTAAGTTGGAGGAACTTTGTCAAATTCCGAATGTTCACACTGTCCTGTCAAGGTTTGCATGTTTAATTTTTAAAAAAAATGTTTGATACACTATGTGGTTTTCTGTTTATTTCTGTAACATCTTCAAAGCAAAGTACCAAATCGCGTATAACCTCCCAGCCAACTTCCTCCCCCTTAAACATCTCCTATTTTAAAGCCTTAATGTACATGAAGACAAAGCATAACTAATCCATTCAAGTCATCCCTTGGTGGTTAAAAGCTTTCTGAAAATACGGCAATATCTTTGCTTAATGGAAGGAGCTAAGGGGGGGGCAAATTCCTTTGGGAGCTGGTTTCCCAAGGTAGATGCCACCATGGAAACAGCTGTGACCCTTCTCTGTATTCCCAGCACGAACGAGGGCCGACGCTACTCAAGAATATTCTAATAAAGAGCAAAGAGCCAGCAACCAATAAAATATGCTTATTTTTTAAAAAGGATAAGGGAAATGATTGCAGTACAGCTAGTAAAATCTGTGTGGGGGTGTTGTGAGGAGTGATACCAACCTCCAGGGGATCCCCTGAAATTACAACTCATCTCCAGACTACAGAGATCAATTCCCCTGGAGAAAAAGGATGCTTGGAAGGTTCATATCTATGACACTGAACCCTTTGAAGGCTCTGACTTCCCCAGGGTCAGACTCCAAATATCCAGGGGTTTCCCATCTTGGATCTGGCAACCTTATCCTTGTGCGCGTGCACACACACACAGACACACAAACACATTCATGGCCAGGGAATACTTGGCAACCCTGTTTGCATTGCCTAGAGGAGTTCTGAAAATGAAAGAGGGGTGGTTTAGCTGAATCCCCCCCCCCCCCCGTAGTAGACTTCCATTTTCCCCCTCCTGGGAGTCTCCTTTCTCTCAGGCTCTTTCCGCACACACAAAATAATGCTTTTTCAAACCACTTTCACAACTGTTTGCAAGTGGATTTTGGTATTCCGCACAGCTTCAAAGTGCACTGAAAGCAGTTTGAAAGTGCATTATTCCGCATGTGCGGAATGAGCCTCAGGTGTAGCGTTCTGGATTGCACTGGGAAGAGGAAAGTGAGAAGTAAATAAATAAGAAAACATCAACATATTCTGGGCTGGTCCACTAATCCTGAGCCCTCCGGGGGAGGGCAGTATAAAAGTCGAATGAATGAATGAATGAATGAATGAATGAATGAATGAATGAATGAATGAATGAATGAATGAATGAATGAATGAATGAATGAATGAATGATCTGCTGTGAGCCTTGGGCTAAGAAGCAGGGGTCCTTTGGTTCTTGCCTTTTCACTGGCAGCCAAGAACTTGTGCCTTTGGTCTTGCCCAGGTGTCATGCCAGTTTTATACTGGACCTGACCATAGTTCTCCTCCTGACGGGAGATGGGTATGGTCAACTATCTCCTTCCCCCCTCTCTTCTGCTGTTTCCGAATAAAGACTTTTGCATGAACAGGTGAGCTTTTCCTGAACTGTCCAGAAGGTCCTGACATCAGGCTAAGTACTGTAAGGACAGGAGAAAACAAGTTTAACCCAAATGGTATTCGGCTGCTGCTGCTGGATCCCTAGTTCTTCCCTGGCTAGGCACCACATCCTGTTCCTCCTTCCAGATTCATTTTTATATTGCTGTTCTTTAATTGGTCCATGTGCTTCTGAATTTTCTGTTCAAATTTTATGTAAACAGAAATTCAAGCCACGCATCTTTTTCATAAATGATTTCTTGCAACACAGAAAGCTGTGCTATATCCTTATTATAGGAGGAAAGCAAAACTCACCTGTCAACAACTTGTATTGCATATGTTTGGCAAGGTGTGTGTGTGTGTGTGTGTGTGTGTGTGTGTGTGTGTGTGTGTGTGTGTGTGTTTTGCATTTCAAGATAGCATGACAAATCTCCCTGCTGTCTGCAGAAGGATTAAAATTTTAAATCGTACGCCTACAGAAACCCACCTTGGATATACGCGATGCTTTTGGAAAGACATCTCGCTGTCAGCAGGGGGTATCTTTGCTAAGCATAACTCATTAAACATTAAAATCCAGGGCGCATTAAAATCCAGGGTGGTGGGGTTTTTTTTTTAGTAATACACCCAAAGGAAAAGAAGAGCATTTCATCATTTTGGACCACAGCAATATTTTGACCATCCATAGCTCTGAGCTATTGAACCGGCTTTTCAGTTTTTCTTTTTCGTTGTGATCTTTGGGACATCATTATAGCTAGACTGCGACTAAACTCCGCCAGATTGTCAGAGAAAAGTTTGACAGGTACAAGGGGCAGATTGAAAAGGGAACTTATGAGCTCACGGCTGGTGTGTTGGGATTTCTAAGCCCTTTGGAGAACTGCATTTTCTTGGGTGTAGACTAAATTTATTATTGCTAGCTGTCCCAGAAAGTTGTGCTACCTTACCCTTTTACGAGAAGCGACAAGAAACAAGAGAATAAAGAACGGAAGTTCTCTCTGGTTACGGGAGTTTGCCAACAGGTCTTAGCAAAAGCATTTCTTATCAAAAAAAAGGGGGGGGAGTTCTGTACTGCAGAGGCCTTCAAAGATTTATCTTTGACCAATTGAATTTATATCAGCCATCAGGAAAGCTCTCAAGATAAGGAAAAGGATGTGTCTTAAAATTAGTTTTTCTTATCTGTACTATAAATACATGAGGTGGCTGAAACGTAAAGACAGTTTCAATAGGAACAGAAAGATTCCGAGGGTTGCGTAAGGATGTTCACAGTAGCTAGCCTCAATTATATTAGTGGCCAACATATATCCCAATTATATTAGTGGCCAATTATATTAGTGACCATTAGTGACAATTATATTAGTGGCCAACATGCTACAAAGCCCTGGTGTCAACCTTGAAGGGGGACAATGCCACGTGACACGCACTAGGCTCTGGCAACTCAATATTTATGAACATGTAAATGAAATAATCACTCTCTAAAGTCTAGTGCAAAAGCACTAGATATTCTTTTGCACTAGACTTTATAGAGTGATTATTTCATTTACAAGTTCATAAATATTGAGTTGCCAGAGCCTAGTGCGTGTCAGTTTGCACTGTCCTCCCCGTTTTACCGACACACACCGTCTTGTTCTTGTGTCAGCCTTGAAGGCCCTAAATGCTTTGGGTTCAGGGTACTTGGTGGACTGCATCCCACTCTATGGCTCCTTCCGCACATGCAGAATAATGCACTTTCAAACTGCTTTCAATGCTCTTTGAAGCTGTGCGGAATATCAAAATCCACTTGCAAACAGTTGTGAAAGTGGTTTGAAAACGCATTATTCTGCGTGTGCGGAAGGGACCTATGATTGCCAACTCTGGCTTGGGAAATTCTTGGAGAATCGGGGGTGCTGCCTTGGGAGAGTCGAGTATAGCAACTTTCATTTAACCCAAGTTCAGGCAAATATAATGGGCTAGAATAAGCTGACCAGACGTCCTGCTTTTGGCGGGACAGTCCCACCTTAAAACAATTTGTCCCGCGTCCCGCAGGTTTTTTCAAGTGTCCCGATTTTTGGAAAGCTGCCGCACTGCCTTCTGGGGCGCAAGGCAGTGTGGCAGCCTCCCGCACACGCGGCCGCAGGAGCACAGCCTTCTGGGGCGCTCCCGTTTCCCGCCCTGTGACAGGGTCGCCTACCCGCCCATCCCATCTGGTCACCTTAGGCTAGAAGCATTTGCAGGGGGAGTTCTGGGGGAACATCTCTCCCACAATGGTTTTTAACAGGGCCTGAACCTGTTATATTTGGCCTGTGGAATAACCCCCATTGGATTAATTACTTTGGTGAAGGCAAACAATTAAAATAACAGTAAGCTCTCCCTGAAGGTGATTTACTGCATTGTATGAAATAACACATTTCGAACCTAACCTGTTTTTATTTTTCCATGTAACAATAACAGGGCAAGGTACTAGAAAGACACAAGAGTTTTCATTCTTCTAATAAAAGACTATAGGATTCTAAACCAAATTAAAATCACACTACATTTATTGCTTGTCTTCCGCATTATGTTATGGCATTTAATGAGTGGGTTGTATTCCAATGGTGTACTGACCACAGTCACTCTAGTCAATAACCCAGGAGTATCATTAAAAGACTTTGCCCTCCCTGGAATTAATTTCTGTGGACACCCATGGGCATGAGAAGCAATTAAGAAGCGAATGAACGGGACTGAATTTTAAGGAAACCCAAGTAAAATAAAGTTTCGGCGATACGTCCCTCCAGAGATAGCACTGTGGACATCCTAGAGATGTAGAGCCTGATAGCTCTCCATTGAGGCTCAGTGATATGTCGCAAGCAAAGGGATGAATGAGAAACACTGATCCCTGTGTGAAGATTGGATGGACTTCTGTTGGATGTATGAGGGAGGATGGAGTTATACTATGGGTTTGGTTTGTGAACTATGTGTATGGCCCCTTCCGCACACACAGAATGATGCACTTTCAATCCGCTTCCAATGCACTTTGAAGCTGGATTTTACTGTGCGGAATAGCAAAATTTGAATGTGCATTATTCTGCATGAGCCCAGAGCAGCCCAACACTGTCAATGCACTTTAGTGATCATTTGCAAAAGTGTAAATGTCCCTTTGCTAAAGTGCATGGAAAGTGCATTATCCAACCTGCGTGAAAGCTTGCCTTGTATTCCACTAGTGGTGCCTGGCTTCAAATTAATCTGCGCACTACATGGATATATAAATGCTTCTATTGGGATTTTTACTGAAAATGAAAAAAACACACTGGAAAGCCCAAACTTTAGCTCATTCCGCACATGCAGAATAATGCACTTTCAAACTGCTTTCAGTGCTCTTCGAAGCTGAGCGGAATGGCAAAATCCACTTGAAAACAGTCATGAAAGTGGTTTGAAAACACATTATTTTGCGTGTGCGGAAGGGGCCCTAGAATGGAGAAGCAGAACTCTGGCTGGCATCTTCTGATCCTCTGAAGATGCCAGCCACAGATGCAGGTGAAACGTCGGGAAAAAATGCTGCCAGAACACGGCCGTACAGCCCGGCCGTGAAATCCTTCCACAATACTTTGACCATTTATCATTCACCCATTCACAGAGTTGGTTTTCTGTTCAAAATGCCCTTAGCTTCTGTGTACACATGTTCATATGTTCACATGGACACCCATGCGCAATCTAGGAAAGTACTCTGCAAAGCACATATTGGAAAGAACTTGTACAGGTTAGAACACCTCTCCGAGGAAAAAAAAACTCTCAAAGGAAATCAAAATAATCTCTGGAGGCAGAGATATGTTCTTCCTCACCTTACAAGGAGAAAACAGGACACATGCTGTTTGGAAAGATTATTCTTGATTGAGGTTTGAGAAAATCTTGTTGCTAATAGAAACCATAACTCTTTGAACTGCTGGCTCTGTAAAGCCAAGGCCTTGGAGAGAAATCACTGCTCTCTAGTGAGATGAGGGAAAGCACCCTTCTGCTTCCAAAGGGTTATTTTGTTTTCTTTTTTGAGTTTGCCTTTTCCCCTTAGTTTTCAGAGATCTTTCCCAAATGTGCTTACAGGCTGCATCCAGAAAGAAACTCCCAGCATAGAGATATGACAGATATGCCCATGTATATTTTCAATTTTTCTCAAAAAACATTACAAATATTTCTATAGTTTTATGAAGCTATGCTGGGAGTTTCCTTTTGGCCGCATTCCCAACTTCCTACCACAGGAGCAGTTGACCAATAAACCATTATTTCAGGTAAGAAGATATCAGCCCAAAAGAAATTCTCCACTGTTTCTACCTTACCCCAAACCTGTTTGTCAGTTAGGTCAGGTCAGGTCCAATAGCTGTATGCCGATTCTCCCCCGACACACACAAAAATCCATGATACATATGTGCATAGCTCATCTTTGTGGTTCACCTAAATGTCTGCACAGAACTTGACCATTTTTCTACACAAAAGACAGAGATGTTCTACAACAATTATTTTTAAATTACACTTTGGGATATGAGGGGGGAATGTAACTATGTTTATGCAGTTGAGATGTCAGAATCTCTCTGGCCCCTTCCGCACACGCAAAATAATGCGTTTTCAAACCACTTTCACAACTGTTTGCAAGTGGATTTTGCCATTCCGCACAGCTTCAAAGGGCACTGAAAGCAGTTTGAAAGTGCATTATTCTGCATGTGCGGAATGAGCCTCTGTGTTATTTCTTTTTTTAGTATACTATAACTTTATTTGTTGATTTCAAAACATATCAATTAACATTTAAAATTTCAGACTTAACAAGAGAACATTTAAATACTCAATTACATTTTATAATTTTTCTCAATTTAACATTCCTTTAATATATTTAATTATTACAGTTGTACAAAGTCTAATAAAACAGAATCTAAACTTCAAAATATCCTGTAAACATTTTCGCTATTGTCTGACTTATTTGCTCAAATAATTTACAAATAAATTCCATGTTTTATAAAACTTTTCAGGATGTCCTCTCAACTTCCATGTAAGTTTGTCTATGGCCATTATATCAGTTATATTTCTTTCCCAGTTTTCTAACTTCGGTATTTCATTTGTTTTCCATATCTTTCCTATTTCTACTTTGGTGATTGTACCTTGCCCTGTTATTGTTACAAGGAAAACAAAATAACATTTTGGAAGCAAAAGGGTGCTTTTCTTCACATTACAAGAAGAGCAACAGATTCAGGCTACTCAGAGAGAATATTCTTGACCACAGAACTGGAAGCAAAGGCCCCTGCTTCTGAGAGCTACCGTGTTTCTCTGAAAATAAGACATTCCCCGAAAATAAGCCCTAGCATGATTTTTTGGTATTTTGAGAGGATGCTTGAAATATAAGCCCTACACCAAAAATAAGCCCTAGTTACAGATTCCCCGGCACAGCCCCTGCACCCCTGGAACGCCCGGAATGCCCCCACCCCCGGAACGCCCCCGCCACACCCTGGGACGGCCCAGAACACCCCCACCCCCTGGATGCTATGCCCCTGAGCACAAAAAATAAAACATTCCCTGAAAATAAGCCCTAATGCATCTTTTGCAGCAAAAATTAATATAAGACCCTGTCTTATTTTTGGGGAAACAGGGTAGCAGTTCAGAGATATTTCCTGCTTTCTGAAGAAAGTGATGGTTTCTATTTGCAACAAGGTTTTCTTAAACCACAATGAAGGAAATTTGCTGCTCTCCCTGTGAGGTGAGGAAATATGCACCTCTGCCTCCAAAAGAATATTTGGATTTCCTTTGAGAGTTTGTGGAGGAATTCTTAGCTGTGCATGATCTTTCCAAAATATGTTTTTGCAGGGTGCTTCCTGGGTTGTGAATGGGTGTCATCGTGAACATATAAACATGTAATCTCAGCTCGTGGGTTCAGTGGGGCAGAATTTGGAAGAAGTTTTGCGACAGCTAAATTTTAAACAGAATTGTTTACTTTTCCTTAACATACAACACTTTTGTTGTTTTAATTTATTGCTGCATAGGTTTTAAGGGGTTTAAGTTTTATGTTGTTCATTTGCTGTTCGTTAGAACAGCCGTATTGTGAGCCGCCTTGAGCCCTTCGGGGATGAGGTGGCCTATAAGTTTAATTAATTGATTGATTGATTGATTGATTGATTGATTGATTGATTGATTGATTGATTGATTGATTGATTGATTGATTGATTGATTGATTACAATTCAAGGTTCTGTTTACGTTTCATTTCACGTTCTTCTAATTACAGTTCGATAATGCCAAGTCCATTTCTTCCTGCAAGAGGGTGGCTCATGAATTTGGTGTATGGGACTTGAGACGATGAAGGTCCCCAAAAGAACTCTCACCAATTACATACAAAAAGTCCTGAAACAATAAATTCTAACATTTACAATATAGCAAAAATAAACATCTCCCTTCCCACTAGTTCCCAACAACATTTGCAGTTACCTCAAACAAGGTGTTAAGAGTGAGGTGCTGTGTGGTTTCCGGGTATGGCCGTGTTCTAGCAGCATTCTCTCCTGACGTTTCGCCTGCATCTGTGGCTGGCATCTTCAGAGGATCTGATAGTAGGAAAGCAAGTGGAGTATAGATACCTGTTGGAGTGTCCAGGGTGGGAGAAAGAACCATTGTCTTTTAACAAGTAAAGGGTGCAGTTAGCAAGCTAGATTTACATGTGTTGAGTGGGATCCACCCATTAGCATGTGAGTAACAATGAAGATAGCACGGTCAATAGGTGAGGGCATCTGAATAGAAGTAGCCTGGCCTTTGTTCCCTTTGATTGTTTACTGTCTAAAGTCGTCCTGTGTTTGTGTGGAGCTGATTAGTCACTGTCTTGACTCTAGTGTTTTTCAACACTGGCAGCCAAGTTTTGTTCATTTTCATGGTTTCTTCCTTTCTGTTGAAATTGTCCATGTGCTTGTGGATTTCAAAGACTTCTCTGTGTAGTCTGACGTAATGGTTGTCAGAGTGGTCCAGAATGTCTGTGTTAAGAGCTTATAATTAATCTACCCATGTCCCAGCCCAGTAGCCTTGCTTCCTTCAACTTCATATGTTCCGCAGCCTTCTGCTGCTTTCAGTCTCCACCCCTTTCTGGGTCATCCCATTCTTAACATAGGGGTTACAAACACACACACAGAAGCTGTGGGTATTTTGAACAGAAACGCAGCTCTGTAAACGGGTGAATGATAAACAGCTGAAGTTCCACTTCTCCAGTTGAAGTTTCAGTAAAAAAAATCCCAATAGAATCATTTGTATACCCATGTAGTGTGCTCATCAGTCCATCCGACGTGATTTGGTGATATGTAAAACATTGGTAAGACACCTGATCTGTATGCAGAAGGTTCCAGGTTTTAGCATCTCCCCATTAAAAATTTTTAGCCAAAGGTCTGTTACGCTGAAAGGAGCAAACAGGTATCTCCGAGGAGCACATGGCGATTAATTTGAAACCAGGCACAACTAGTGGAATACAAGACCAGCTTTCAGACACATCCGATGATGCACTGTCAATGCACTTTAGCAATCGTTTGGCTAGTGGCTTTTCCTGCGATGCCAACAATTGCTACATAGTGCATTGAAAATGCATTATCCAACATGTGTGAAAGCAGCCAAGAGTCACGATACTCCCACTAGATGCACAGGATTGAGTTGGAAGTTTCTTGTCACTTCAGTTGAACGTTCTTGAAACAGACTGGTCTTGATGTCAAACTCCCAGGTACCCCAGCAAAGGGAACAGGAACCAGCTTTAGGCTGTCTCCATATTTTTACTTGTGAGTCTCCAGTGTCTTCTGGCTATCTACTCGAGCCAAGTTCTGTCTAATCCAGCAAGCAAATGATGAGGCTTTACAAATTGCCTTGGGCTTTTTAAAAAGGACCGGAACGAGAGGCAATTATTTTCCTCTGAGATGCATTTCTGATGCTGTTTACCTCTGTTTTTTATAGGGAAAGTAAGTTTAAATAACTGTAATTTCCAATACCTTTTTTCCTCTGTCCTTTCCTGGTGTGCTTGAGTGTTCTTGGCAGTGACTTTCTTTCCACATGGCCAGCTTTTTCCCTCCAACTCCCCCTGGAGATGATAACTTATAAATACAGTGCTCCGTGGCATAATTCAAAGAGGCTGTCTGTGCTTTCTTCCTTCCCTCTGCTTTGGTCATTACCAACACTTTTCCTACCACCAATTTTCATTTTGTAAAATCATGTAATCAACCTTGGCGCTATTGCTGATTTTTCTTCCATACAGGTGATTTTTATAATGCCGTGTGCAAGATTCATTTGGGGTTCTGTAATATTCATTTTGTCGCAATGGGGATAAATATGTCCGCCTCATAAAGTTTGAGCCTGCTCAAGAAATTTTTTGTCATGATATATAAAAAAGTGAGTAAAAGTTCACAGAAAGGTCATCTTCTAAGTTAGCAGAAGTTTGCGAACCCAGAGGACGGAGACAGTCAGTCTAGGGGCAAGAGTAGCAAAGATTGACCTTTAACATGACTGGTGAGTTCAACTGTAACTCTAGACCAATGAGAGGCTGATGCCGGGGCAGGGGAAAGTATCCTGTTGAATGTATTGTATATGCTAAGTTCAGATAGAGTCTGAGTTGAGTCTAAGTTCAGTGTGTGTATTCAACTTTGTTATTGCTGAAGAGTTCTGTATAGTATTATAGTCTTGTATAGCCAGTGGTGGGATCCAAAAAGTTTAGTAACAGGTTCCCATGGTGGTGGGATTCAAACAGTGGTGTAGCGCCAATGGGGCTGGGCGGGGCACGATGGGGGCGTGACCGGGCATTCCGGGGGCGGGGCATTAATAATTTCTCTGTTACTGTAAACAACTCTTACTGTAAAAAAAGTTCCTAATTTCCAGCTGTTATCTTTCTGCCCATAATTTAAACTCATAGCAAGTCCTATCGTCTCCTGCCAACAGAAACAACTACTTCTCCTCTAATTGACTGCCTGTCAAATACTTAATACTTTCAAATACTTAATTTTGTTTCTAGAAATCAAAAGAAGGATACTTTCCTTAAACAAGGAACTTTACCATATTACTAAAACATGTTTTTAAAACAGCCCAACAGGGAGAATTATCCCGTTTTCTACCTTCGCTAACCAATCACATAGGAAACAACAGGACTTTGTGATTTTTGGACCCAATGGAATTTCTAACGGAAAAGCAGACCCAATTATTAACCCCCTCTCGGCACACACAAATAATTAGTAACCCACTCTCGGGAACTGGTGAGAACCTGCTGGATCCCACCTCTGTGTATATCATAGACTTGTGTAACCTTGCAACTGCTAAAGTAAAACATTCCTATGGAAAGAACATTTTGTGTGGAGAGTATTCTTTTCCAAGTGTGGCAGGAGGTTGCAGTGAGTGCAAGAAGACCAAAGATCTTCTCATCTTACCAGAGTGACTCCGCTTTACTCTGCTGATAATTTTGCTGGAAATTTTTCATACCCTTCAACTATGAGCTGGATGGCCCAGACCAGCCCAGTTCCATCACATCTCAGAAGCTAAGCAGGGTTGACTGTCTCTTTTTTAGATACTTCCCAGTATTTTATTATTTGTTATTTTTTCCATTGTGAACTGTTAGAAGTTTGAAGAAACCTGTGAAGCTATTGTGTCTGGTTTTCTTTTTTCTTTCCCAACCCATTATTTCCGGAAAATTAGAGGGGTGATTAGGCACCTATAGTCATCTTTTGAATTTAATGCATTACACAATAATTTTCGAGAAGATGCTAATAATTAGTGATATACTGGCATTAGTTAAGCCATCCGTGTGGATTTAATTACGCCAAATTAGGCTGTAGAGGGTTTTAGTAGTTTCAAGTTAAATTCTCCAATATAGTACCATAAAGAATTTCATGAGTTTTGTGTGGTACCTCCCTTAACATGTCTTATTCAAGTTAAAGCTAGAAAAAGGGTTTTAGGTCATTTGTCGATTATTCACTGTCTATAATTTAGATGGGAACTGTGGCAGCAAAAATTCCTGTGATCTCTCAGAGTTTCTGTACCAACTTTTTGGGACTTCTTTTAATCTTTAATACATATTTTCTGCTTCGAAAAGGGGGGAAATTCTCATACAGCTTTGCCAGTTGACTGGAAATTGAAATTCTGGAGGCTAGATTCTGGGGAGAGGGCGGTATATAAAACCAATTAATAACAACAACAACAACAACAACATCTATCAAATTCAGAAGGCAGCCCTGCTGGGATCCGCACGAATACTAAGCCGATACATTAAAACTTCCTAGGCCTCTGGGTGAGGCTCGAATTGTAATGAAGGCCAAAACCAGCTAAAGATTTGGCAGCTGTGAAATCTACCGTAAATAACAACAACAACAACAACAACAACAACAACAACAACAACAACAACAACTTCCTAGGCCTCTGGGTGAGGCTCGATTTGTAATGAAGGCCAACAACCAGCTAAAGATCTGGCAGCTGTGAAATCTACAATAATAATAATAATAATAATAATAATAATAATAATAATAATAATAATAATAATAATAATAATAATAATAATAATAATAATAGAACTGGAGGCCAAGTGGTGTGGGCCAACTGCAAAGGCTCCTTGGTATGTGCCCTGCACCCTCACCCCTCTTGTGTGTGCATTAAAATGAAAGTTGTTGTCAGAGCAGGAGGAGAAGTTAATATGCATCAGCTCATTAAGCATGCTCAGTTAACACTGCTTGCATAACTTTTGCCCTTTAGCCTATATACTCGACTCTAACTGGCTTCAGCCGGTTCTTATCTTGTCCAGCCGCAAACATCCTCCCTTATAAATCATTCCCTCGTTCCTAGTAGAAAACACATTTTTCATTTACTACTATTGGACTAGCCTGGACCATCCAGGTCAGGCCTCGGACATTTTACCTATACAAACGATTTGCTTTCTCCCCACTGTTTGTTGAATAGCCATTTCCATGATGGTCAAGTCACAGCCTGGTTCCTTGGACTTGATCCACACTGCATGCAGTCTGCATATGACAAAACAACCAAAACTCTATGCAAGGTCAGTGTTAAGAATGTTGTGGTCTCAGGAGGCTGTGAGAGACAAGCAATGAATACCATGAACTGCCATTCCTACGTGGGGGGCATACAAGCCATTATGGAGAAATCTGACAACTGTGAGTCCATTGGGATGTCTAGACTAGAGCCAGAGGACAGTGAAAAGAATGGAATAAGGGTTAAACTAGATCCAGTGTAGGTGACACACGGAATATCTCCTAACATTTGTACTTTAATGAGGCCATGGGGGACTCCGAATGTTGCCAGGGAAGCGAAGGAGGGGTGTACATTTGATGAGCCATATCTGTGAAGGCCACGCAAAGGACTGAGGGGCGCGTTTGATCTAGTGTTACTCCAGCGCTATTATCTCTGAATCCAGCAGAAGTCTCCAAAAGTCTGCACTCCTCACTTTGTAGGGCAAACCAACCTTAACCCATTTCATGTTTTCTTAAGACATAGTAGTCAGCTGTTCATGTGACATGTGTAGTGCATAGATAAGACAATAGTATTCTGAACTGAAGTTAAACAGATTGTGTAAAAATTATGCAAAGTATTGTTGCCAACAGATTTAGAAGGAAAAGAGCTTTTCCAACAATGGATGACTGAACTCAACAAAACTAGTTTGTTTGTCAATAGCAGTATAGAGAGGGAATACTTAACCCTTTCTCTTGTTTGGTCACAATTACCCTCTCTCCAATTAAAAATCCAGCTCAGGATTGCTGTATACACAGTGCACACCAGATGTGGTCTGATTACTACCAGGTGAAGTGGAATGATTACTTCTTAAGCTTTGAATACCACGTTTCTACTAATGCAGCCTGAAATTGTGTTGGGTTTTTTCGCAGCTGCACTGTACAGCTGGCTCATTTGCAGCTTGTAACTGACCAGAATCTCAGGATCCCTGAGATTATTTATTTATTTAAAACATTTATTAGCTGCCTTTCTACCCCAAAGCAGCTTAAAATGTAAACAAAGCAATAATTATAAAGCGATATAAAAACACGATTTAAAATCACAGTTAAAGGCAGCCAATAAATAGAAACTAAATGAATTAAATGCCATCCTAAATAAGAAGACTTAAGAGTTGGTTTTTATGCTGATTTGTTTCAAAACCTCATTTCGAACCCTCATTTTAAGGTTTGCTCTAGTATCCTTTCTTCTCTTCTTTGTTTGGAACCTGTTTACAGATCCACTGAATTTCTTTTGTAGTGACTTGGAGTGCCTTCCTTGATTTCATTGATAATCCAAGGAACGTGTGTTTGTTCAGTTTTAGCCCTTTTCTGATGTTACATTTGGAGGCATTAAAGCATGAACTACCTGCAGTCCTCCTGATACATGCTGTTAGATATTCCCAAAGGTAATTCCTGAAAAGGTCATTTGTGATAGGAATTTCTATTTCCTGCCTACGTGAGAATGAAATATCACGTCTGCTCACCAAAGAGGTTCCTTGAACAAACTTTCTCACACATTCTGGGAACAGCTCTGTTGAAAGATTTGTACCGCAAGGTTTTGTGAGAACTTTTTTACTTTTAGCACAGGGATCCTTGCTACAAACAGCTTGCTAAGGTACCAAATTTTTTTAAAAATATGCAGGATTAGGCTTTCCTACTAGGGAAATTGGGCCCTCATACCTGAAAATTAAGTTTAAAAATCATGGGGTGCTCCATCCCTAGAACTCCCACTCAGTAGTGGGATCCAAAAATTGTAATAACAGGTTCCGACGGTGGTGGGATTCAAACAGCGGTGCTACCGCGCACACGCACCTCCAGTCCCTATTGGGCAGGGAGGTTGCTTTAGTAACCCCTTCTCGGCACTCAGAAAAAATTAGTAATCACTTCTAGAGAAGTGGTGAGAACTGGTTGGATCCCTCCTCTGCTCCCAATATGCATTCCGGTTTGAACCTCAGAAGATCCAAACTTATTTTCTCAGATCTTCCCCAAGCAGCTCCAGTTGCTTTTCTTAGAACCAAGACTACGTTCCCTTTAACTGGGTAAAGCATTAGGTATTCATAGGCAATTTGTTGCAGCTCTTGAAGCAACCCTGCAGTTCGTTTTTGTTCTTGTGACAGAATAGACAGACAGGTTGAATGCCAGAGCGAACAGCATTCTATGATCCCAGAGAAATTATGGGCTCCACTCTTGGAGTCATTAATGTTTCTCCCAACAGGAGGTACTTTCAATATCTTAATCTTTCCTTTAAGGGAAAAAGTGGTGATGCTAGTGTAACCTATTTATCCTTGGCCACATCAATCTCCATTGGAGACTTAGGAAATAATATATGACAGCACCCTGTAACAAACAAATATGAAATTGCTTGAACAAATTAACAAACTTTTAATCTTAACACAACTTTCTATCATTTAAGAATAAATAATAGTGAACATATAGTGAACATATATATATATGCAGCACAACTCAATTGAACAAAATCTTCAGTGCTTTTAAAGAAAAAAAAACACTCAGAACAGTTGCCACCACTAACAATGTCCAATAATGAAAGAATAGCAAGAAAGTCCAAACTATTAATCAAGCAGGGCTTCTTTCTCTCATCTGGCCTTCTGCATTTAATGTAGCTGCTGCAGGTCTTCCCTCAATTTGGGCCTGTAAAAAAATAAGTCATTCCCTCAATTAAGCTGCAGGCCTTCCTTCTCCTGCTGCAGGCCAGATCAACTGAGGAGGGTGGGGCTCTTGCAGTTGGTAATAAGTTAGCCAGCTTACCTGTAAGGAACTTTCAGAAGAACTTGAAACAAAAGTAACTTTAAGCAGTTCGTTTATTCCAAAGCTTCAACGGTCTGAATACACGCCATGCGAGAACTGGCCCCCCTCAGCTAGCCTCGTCGTTTTTACAGACGAAAACACAGCCCCTCCTCCCATGCATAGTTCTCAAGCTCAGTTTCACACAGGAAAGCAAGAAAAGCCAAAGTAAGCATTGACATAGATGATAAGCAATACAAGGTCATTTCCCTGGGCAAGCAGCCCATTGCGAGGGATGTACCAAGGCTGAGACGGCTGGATGAGCGGGCTAGCCCCCACTCTTACATGCCGCCTCCTCTAAGAAAGCTCCCTCCCCCCCAGGTTTTTCCATGCGAGGAAAAAGCTTTGCAGGAAAGCCGCGATCAAAGGGGGGGCATCTATATTTTCCACATAGATCCACTGATTATGCCCCCGAGGGATATCCCCCACCCAGGAGACCAAATATTGCAAGTTTATTGCGAATAAAACGAGAGTCCAGAATAGCCGCCGATCTCAGAATGCTTGTGGCCATCAACCATCACCGGCTGGGGAGCCCGCAATAGTACAGACATCTGAAGCGGGAGCCTGCTTTGAGCAAACTAGAGTGAAAGATACAGGATGAATGTTACTTAAAGAGTTAGGCAATTCCAAACGCCATGTCACCCCGCTAATGACTTGGGAGATTCTGGGTAGTCTCTATAAATTTCTTGCCTAGCTTAAAATATTTGTGCACATCTCTCAAGCTTTTTGGTAGACAAATAAACCCAGGCTTCACTTGTAAAGGGAAATCAGCCCTATGTTTGTCAGCTTGCATCTTTTGAGCTTCTTGTGTCTGAGAAAGGGAGGTGGAGACCGCTTTCCAGCCCTCCGCCAGGGACTTGATCCAGTCTCCAAATTCTGGGGGCTGCACAGAGTCAAGCTCAGGTAAAGGGGGAAACCAACGACCGGATACAACTTCAAAAGGCGCTTTATTGGTACTACTGTGTACCGGTGATTATTGTAAGCTATTATTCAGCGAAGCGGGAGCAGCTCGACCCAATTGTTTTGGTGGTAGTTGGTGTAGCAACGTAGGTATTAGTTCCAGCATTCTGTTGGTCCGTTCAGTTCGGCCGCTACTTTGCATCGCGGTAGGGGGCTGCAACATCGTAGGTGGTCCCTTAGAATGTCCAGAAACGCCTTCCAAAATTTTGAAATGAATTGGGGCCCCTTATCTGAAATTACTCTCTCCGGAGCGGAATGCAAACGACATATCGTTGGATGAACAACTTGGCTAGTTTAGGCACTGACGTGATGGTTGGACAAGGGAATCTAAATGAGCCTGTTTCGAAAAAAGGTCTACTACTACCCATAGTGCCGCATTCCCACGACTTTCAGGCAGATCCGCTATAAAGTCTATGGATATGATCTCCACAGGGTCTGGGTGCTGGAGGGATGGGGCGCAGAAGTCCATGAGGTTTCCCCGATTCCCTTTTGGCTTCCACGCGACGTGGGACACCCCTTAATGTAAAGTTTCAATATCCTTCAGCATGGAGCGCAACCAAAATTGCCGCCTAAGTAGGTGTAGGGTTTTCAAAAAAAGCCAAAATGACCTACTATGGGCATCATGCCCGGCCATTAGAACTCGTTTGGCGGAGGGAAGGCGGCATCGCATTCACCAGTTTCCCCGCCTCCAAACCCCGCCTTGCAGCTGCATATTAGGGGATCCGACTTCTTCAGAATGTCCTGCTGCCCCGCCTCCTCTAGCTGACGGAGGAACAGCTAAACCACGTCCCGAACATCCCAGGGGGTGGGGAAATGGCGCGGAGGCAGTCGTTGGGGATCGGCAGACCGCCAGCCCCAACTGGGAGGGAGAAAGGATAGTCCGAGGGGTGTTAATGCTAAGGAGGTGTCCACCCCCTTCGGGCTACGGGACAAAAGCATCAGCCAATTTGTTGCTGTTGCCCGGGAAAAAATGGACCGTAAAAGCAAACCTAGAGAAGAAATCGGCCCAACGCAGCTGTTTAGCTGACATTTTAAGTGGGGTAGACAAGGCAACTAAGTTCTTATGATCTGACCAAATCTGAAATGGGGTGGCAGCCCACTCCAGCCAGTGCCTCCAAGTCGGAAGCGCATCTTTAATGGCGGCCGCTTCTTTGTCCCCTTACAGTCCAGCGTCTGCCAGTTCAGGCCCAGAAAGTTTTTTTGACAAGTAAGCACACGGAACAAGTTTATTCGCTTTATTTTTCTGCAAGAGGGCAGCTCCTAGAGCCTTGTCCGAAGCGTCGACATGTACTATGAAAGGCAAGTCGGGATCCGGGTGCTTTAGAATGGGCTCGGTAGTGAAAGCAATCTTAAGAGCTTGAAAGGCGGATTGGCAATCCTCCGTCCAGGGAATGGGCGTCCCGGGTTTAGATGCTTGAGGACCTTTTCCTTTGGTGCGCAATAGATCTGTCAACGGCAGCGCCAACTGAGCAAACTGGGGAATAAAGTCTCAATAGAAATTGGCAAAGCCCAGGAAAGATTGAAGTTCCTTACGAGTGGTAGGGACGGGCCAGTCAACGACCGCTGCCACTTTGGCAGAGTCCATCTCCAGCCCCTCGGGCGAGATACGATAGCCCAAATAGTCTAGGGAAGTTTGGTGGAACGCACATTTAGACAACTTGACAAACAGAGAATTATCGAGTAGCCGTTGCAACACAGATCTGACCAACCGTTCATGCTCTTCCATCGTTTGTGAATATATCAGCACATCATCCAAATATACCACTACCCCTTTGAATAAAAAGTCTTGTAGGACATCATTGATTAAAGCCATGAAAGCCCCTGGCGCTCCGGCTAATCCGAATGGCATTACACAGTATTCATATTGTCCGAATTTAGTATTAAAAGCTGTTAAGTGTTCATACCCTTCAGCAATTCTTACTCGGTAGTAAGCCTCGCGTAAGTCCAATTTGGTAAAAATTTGTCCCGTTCCCAAAGCGTCTAGCAAATCTTTGATTAATGGCAAGGGGTATTTGTTGGAAAGAGAGACGGCATTTAACCCCCGATAGTCGGTGCAAAGGCGCAGGGAACCGTCCTTCTTTTTGACAAACAAGACCCGAGCCGCGTGGGTGCTTTTGGTTGCCCGCCGAATGAAACCCCTAGCCAAATTTTTATCAAGGAAAGAACGGAGCTCCTTTTGTTCAGCGGGGCTCATCCGATAAATTCTTCCTTTCGGCAGTTGTGCCCCCGGGACTAAGAGGATCTTGCAATCTGTGTCTCTATGGGGGGGAAGCTGATCGCATTCTCGTTCTTCAAAAACCCGAGCCAGATCCCAGTATTGTTTCGGGATCCCCGCCAGTTCAGGGCTCGGGGCGAGTTCAAGGGCCAGTAAATTTTGTGAGATTGGGGTAACTAGAGGTTCGTCAGGCGGCTCCCCCTCATTCATATGTCCCCCACACGGTGGATCCGTGAATCGGACGATGCGTTGCCCCCAGAAAATGGTAGGTTCGTGGGATAGAAGCCAAGGCATGCCTAAGACAATGGGATGTTTGGCAACCGGGGCCAAAATGAAACTGCGTCTCTCCCAGTGGTCGGCACAACGTAAAAGCACTGGTTGGGTTCTGAACCGAGCCGGACCCTCCGTTCCCAAAGGGCTGCCATCCATCTGTGTAAAGGGGATGGGCTTGACTAATGCTATACGTTCGAGACCTAATTGTTCTGCCACCTGAGGTCTCATTAGACAGTGCGAGCAACCTGAGTCCACTAAAGCCCGGGCTAAAATATGGGTGTGCTTCGCTGAATTGGTTAAAGTGGTCATAAGGGTTATGGGGGGCCCCCCTTCACTCACCGCGTCTGGCGCCGTCTTTTCGTCAGCTGGACCAGAGGATAGGCTTATTCCTCCAAAGTCGTTGTCCTCGCCGTCATCTGGGTCATCATCAGCCAGGCTGCGGGCAGCCCCTTGAAGCTCCTTCGGGCCCGATTTACGGGGGGCCCTAGCTATGGATTTCCGGGGTGCAGGGACAGGAGCCTTGGATTTCTTCGGACAGTTGGCTGCCAGGTGACCTGGGCCCCCACAATACAAACATAAACCAAGAAGACGGCGACGATCGGATGTAGACTCGGTGGTTGGAGGTCCCGTTGCGGGTTTTTTTTGTGGAGCGACGGCTGTTGCCGGCTTTGCCGTTGCTTTGGTTGGTGGGGTTCTCCCTGTCTTGGAGCGGTTGAGACGGGATGCAATGTAATTCCCTGTTGTAATCCATTCAGCGATGGTTTGGGGCTGGCCCACCATATCTGCCCAGGTGCAGATCTCAGGATCAATCGCATTGTGAAAGTATTCGCATTTCATACGTTCGGGCCAGTCAGGAAGTTTATTAGCTGCTAAACGGAACTCACGAGCGAATTCGGCAAAGGGTCTGTTCCCTTGTTTGATGGTTTTAATAGTCTTACTGGCCTTGTTTGCTTCTTCAGGATCTTGAAAACGTAACCTAAGTCCCTGGAGCAAGGCGGCTACAGTTTGAAGTTCCGGGGCTCCCCCTATTTCATGTAGTTCCACAAACCATTCAGCCGCGTCTCCATCTAACACCGACCCGATGTCCCGTACTTTTTCCGCCTCGGAGCGGTAGAGATCATCAAATTCGAGCATGTGCGCATCCAATTGCAATATGAAGTAGGGCAGCCGGGAAGCAGTACCATCGAAACGGCCCAGAATAGGAGGTCGTGGGTGGCCTCTGCCAGCAACCGGAGCTGCTTGGGGCGCAGGAACCGGGGCAGGTGCGGGAGGCGGTTGGACCGTGAACGCGGGTTGCGGTGGCGGCGGCGGGGGAAGAATTCTTTGCTGTGGCACGGGGGCTCCCCGTGGCGCCCCAACTGGAAGGTGAGGAAGGGGTGAGCATGGTCGAGCAGCTCCGTCGGTCCTGGTGGCTGTTGCCGGCGGTGCTCTGACACCACGTGCAAAGTGACGGCTTCCTTGTCTGCCAAATCCCTCTCCCGGCACACCAGCGTCTCCCGTTCTTGCCGGAGCCTTTCGCGTTCCTGTCGTTGCAGGGCCGCTTCGACTTCCCCCTGAGTCTGAAGCGCCTTAACGCATTCGCGTTGGCGGTCGAGGTCCTGTTTGGTGTGGTCCAAAACCATGCGGGAGCGTTCGAGATCCTTCAGGAATTGTTCTCGGAGCATTTCTTTCTCCTGGGCTATTTCAGCGTTACGTTCGCGGCGAAACTGGGCTATTTCAGCGTCACGTTCGCGGCGAACCAGAATGTCCAGAAACGCCTTCCAAAATTTTGTGGAGCGACGGCTGTTGCCGGCTTTGCTGTTGCTTTGGTTGGTGGGGTTCTCCCAGCGTCTCCCGTTCTTGCCAGAGCCTTTCGCGTTCCTGTCATTGCAGGGCCACTTCAACTTCCCCCTGAGTCTGAAGCGCCTTAACGCATTCGCGTTGGCGGTCGAGGTCCTGTTTGGTGTGGTCCAAAACCATGCGAGAGCGTTCGAGATCCTTCAGGAATTGTTCTTGGAGCATTTCTTTCTCCTGGGCTATTTCAGCGTCACGTTCGTGGCGAAACTGTTCCCGTTCCAATTCCAGAGCCTCCCGTTCCCTTTCGAGGGCCTCGCGTTCCAACTCCCAGTCCTGTTTGGCTCTGACTAGGGCTGCGCGTTGATCCTCCCAATCGTCTGGTTCCACGTCCGAACCCTGCTGCGAATCTTGAGTGGGTCCGGCGGTTGTCCCCAAGAAACTACGTAGGTCGGGGGGTCATGGGCGCGGGCATCCTCTGCAAAAGTCAATCTGCGTTGGGACCCTCCAGGGAAATCCAAGAGACTCTCTACCGATTGTCGGGCCCCCGACGTAGTCTTCGGGCGCGCCCCCGTACTTTGCCAGTGGTGCACAGGTGGGGGTTCGAAATATTGTTCCAAATGTTTCTCCAACGATTCTTGGGTATCCCCGTGGATGGCTGAAACTCCAATTTCCTCCCTAACCGTGCGCATTAATGGTTTGTAATCCACATGGTGGCGGGTGGTGATGTGCCTTTCTATGGGGGCACGATCCATCGACACTCCTCCACCAGGGTCGAAAAATTCCTGGCGCACCTCGAGACGTTCGGCCGAAACCGTGCGTCGAGACCTCAATGGGGCTTCCTCCATCCGCTCTTTCAGTTGGAGAAAGGCTACACTTCGGCTGAGCCGAGGCCTGGAGAGGGTCACCAGGGAACTTGGTTCCGTTGGCTCCTCCACAGGGACCGTCGAAAGCGCGGCAGAGAGGGAGCCCTCTTTGGGGGCTACCACAGTCTCTTCGTACTCATCGTTTAGCGGCCCCTTGAATGGCAACCTCTGCATGTTGAAGGACACCAGAGATTCACAGAGTAGTTGAGTGTGAAGACTCAAACTCATACCAAACGTAGGTGGTGATTTAGGAGTTCTCGCATAATGTAAGGAACTTTCAGAAGAACTTGAAACAAAAGTAACTTTAAGCAGTTCGTTTATTCCAAAGCTTCAACGGTCTCAATACACGCCATGCGAGAACTGGCCCCCCTCAGCTAGCCTCGTCGTTTTTACAGACGAAAACACAGCCCCTCCTCCCATGCATAGTTCTCAAGCTCAGTTTCACACAGGAAAGCAAGAAAAGCCAAAGTAAGCATTGACATAGATGATAAGCAATACAAGGTCATTTCCCTGGGCAAGCAGCCCATTGCGAGGGATGTACCAAGGCCGAGACGGCTGGATGAGCGGGCTAGCCCCCACTCTTACATTACCAACTGCACATGCTCAGTGAGCTTTTATCCCCTGGGCCCTAAGATCCAACCAAACAAAAAAAATACTAAAATTGTAAGCGCAGAGGAAGAAGAAGAAGAAGAAAGAAACAGTAAGTGAAAAGAAAGTGTAAGCAAGAGAGAAAATATATGAGAAAAAGGGGAAAGGATTTTGGATCCATAAAGGAAAGATAAACTTTTCTTTTCCTCCATTATTTTTCCTTATAATGGAGAGATGGCAACCACAGAAGCTGCTGACCAAAGAAATCATGCAATCCTTAAAACCTATTCTTTCCCATAAACCTATTCTTTCACTAATAATGCTAACTCAGCCAGATAACCCCAAAAGGTGCCCCTTTGTTCACAGTCATACAAAAAGTGCAAACTACACTGATTCTGAGATCCTGCAGTACCCAAAAGATACTTTAAAAGTTGCCCTTTTCCTAAAACAATAAGAAGGCCTGTAAGAATGTTTAAGCTCTTTGTTTGAGAAACAGGGCAACTTGAAACATACATGATAAGAAGAACAAGGGTCTTTGGTTCATGTAACGTCAAAGAGTGTAATGCTGACATCTTCCAATAAGGATGTTGGACAAACCCAAAAGGGCTGTGGGAACAAGGAAAATCTCCACCTTTTGTATGATTGATTGATGATGTAGGTACTTTGGGGTGTATTCTTTGCTGCCATTTTAATGTAACTTGTCATTAATACTATAAAAGTAAGAACGCACTGCCATTTTGTCGTAGCTCCCCTGATCCTGCCAGCTGCCCGGAGTTGGCTAAATAAAGTCTTTTAGAACTTTATTTCATTTTGACTTGAGCCTTTTTGAGTTTTTATTATTTAAATCATTATTTATTTTATTTATTTATTTATTGTTGTATTTATAAACCGCCCTCCCCCGAAGGGCTGCGGGCGGTGAACAAAAAATAGATAGAGCACAGTAAAATCCACAATATCAAATATAAATAAACATTAAATGATGGCTCCATATTGTTAAAACCAACCCCATTAAAATTAAATGCAGCGTTCCAACATCAAATATATCGAATATATCGATGGCGTCCAATCATTAAATCCCCTTAGAGGAAGGAGGAGGGGAAAGGGCGGCAGGGTCAATAGATGACATCAGAGGGGGGGAGCCATCAGCAGCTGGGCTCCCCAAAAGCCCGGTGGAACAGCTCCGTCTTGCAGGCCCTGCGGAAATCGTTAAGGTCCCGCAGGGCCCACGTAGCTGGAGGTAGAGCATTCCACCAGGCAGGGACCAGAGCTGTAAAGGCTCTGGCCCGGGTGGAGGCCCGTCGCATCATTGAAGGGCCAGGGATCACCAGTAAATTGGCCTCTGCCGAACGCAGAGGCCGATTTGGGACATATGGGGCAAGGCGGTCCCGTAGGTATGGAGGTCCCAGGCCGCGCAAGGCCTTAAAGGTCAATACCAACACCTTGAAAATGATTCGGAATTCAACCGGTAACCAGTGCAGGCGGCGCAACACAGGTGAAATATGGTCTCTGGCGGCACCCCCTGTGAGCAGACGGGCCGCCGCATTCTGGACCAGTTTTAGTTTCCGAATCAGACGCAAGGGAAGGCCTGCGTAGAGCGAGTTGCAATAATCTAGCCTGGAGGTGACCGTTGCGTGGATCACAGTAGCCAGATCCGTTTGGGAGAGGAAGGGGGCCAGTCGCTGGGCCTGCCGGAGATGGAAAAACGCAACCCGGGTTACATGGGCCACCTGGGTCTCCATTGAAAGAGACGAATCCAGGTGGACCCCCAGGTTACGAACGGAGGGGGCTGGTGCCAATGTAGCCCCCTCCCACACCGGCGGCTGGAAATCCCCCACCCCACCCTCCTGACCCAGCCAAAGGATCTCCGTCTTCGATGGATTCAGTTTTAACCTGCTCTGCTTCAACCAACCAGCAACCGCCTCCAAACAATGCTGGAGAGCCGCAGGGGCGATGACCGTCCCCCTCTCCATCAACAGAATGAGCTGAGTGTCATCAGCGTATTGATGACAGATCAGCCCAAAGCTCCGTACCAACTGAGCAAGGGGTCGCATATAGATGTTAAATAATAGCGGGGACAACAGCGCTCCCTGAGGTACACCACACTGAGGTGGGCACTTTCGGGAGGCCTGGTCCCTGCACCACACTTGCTGAGTCCGGTCCCGGAGAAACGAGACAATTCACTGAAGGACAGTGCCTTGCACCCCGGAAGCGGCCAGGCGGTGGGTCAAAAGGTCGTGGTCGACCACATCAAACGCTGCAGTGAGATCTAACAACACCAGCAGCGCCGATCCGCCTCGGTCTAGTTGCATACACGGGAGCGGGTTCGTGACGGGCGCATAAGAACAGTCTCTGGCCCCATGCCCAGCACGGAAGCCGGACTGGAAGGGATCGAAAGCCGATATGTCCTCCAGGGAAGCCCTGAAGCGTGTCTCCAACACCACTCTCAACAATTACCTTCCCCAGAAAACGAAAGATTCGAGACGGGCGGTAATTGGCCAGATCACCAGGATCTAACGATGGTCTTTTAAGAGTGGGCGGACCACTGCCTCCTTCAACCCACCCGGAAAAACTCCTTGCTCAAGGGAGCTATTGATGATATTCAACAGGTGGGGTCGTAGCTCCGCCCGGCATGCTTTAATAAGCCAGGAGGGGCACGGATCCAGAGGACAGGTAGTAGGTCTAACAGCAGCCAGGACCCTGTCAACAGCGGCTTCAGAGAGCAGGGAAAACCGGGCCAAACAAGGGCCAAAAGACGGCAAGGGAGCCTCCAGTTCACTTATTGTCTCTAAGGTGGAGGGAAGGTCCTGGCGGAGCGATGCGACCTTATCTGCAAAAAAGCTCATGAATGCCTCACAGCTAATAGCCAATTGATGATTTGTAGTACCCTCAGTCAATGAGGTAAGCGATCGAATAATGCGGAATAATTGTGCTGGGCGAGAGCTAGCAGATGCAAGAGAGGAGGAGAAGAACATCCTCTTCGCCTCCTTCGTTGCCATCTCATAGGCCTTCATAAACGTCCTATAAGATGTTTGCGCGGCCTCGTCACGAGATTTCCTCCACACTCGCTCTAGCCGTCTGAGCTCCCGTTTCATACAGCGTAGCTCCTCAGTATACCAAGGAGCCAGCCTTGACCGGGACCTCCCGGTATACCAAGGAGCCAAGGAGTATACCAAGGAGTATACCAAGAGCCAGCCTTATCCAGTTCTTACAAAATGGCATGGGTTACACTAGGAATAAGCTTTTGCAAGAAATCATTTCCTTTGCCCATTGGGGTTTCTGCATCAAATGGCTTGGGACCAGAATACTTCTGGTACTTTCTGCTCACATATGACCCCTCAACTGGAGTGGTCAGCCTTCAGATGGTGCTTAAATTTGCCAGATCTCTGCTGGGGGGCAGGGGATCACCCTCTTTGGAACCCTCCCCCAGTTCTTACAAAATGGCATGGGTTACACTAGGAATAAGCTTTTGCAAGAAATCATTTCCTTTGCCCATTGGGGTTTCTGCATCAAATGGCTTGGGACCAGAATACTTCTGGTACTTTCTGCTCACATATGACCCCTCAACTGGAGTGGTCAGCCTTCAGATGGTGCTTAAATTTGCCAGATCTCTGCTGGGGGGCAGGGGATCACCCTCTTTGGAACCCTCCCCCAGTTCTGTTCAGCAGGCCAGCGGGAAGATTTACCAGAAGCAGATTGAGGCCTAGCCCCCTGTTGCCAGTGACTAATTCCAGCGCTCACTGGAATTGACATCATTACACTGGCAGTAATGCATGGATGCTCTGGTATCTGTGCAGAAACTCTGTGGTAAAAATGGCTTCTAACATAGAGTTTTTGCCCAGATACCAGTGTCCCCACATCACTGGTGACATGATGATGTCAATTTCGGCGCACCCTGAAAGTGACATCAACATGTCACCGGCAATAGAGACTCAGACCTAAGTTTGCTACTGGTGTGTTCCCCACCCACCTCCATCACCCTCTGGTTGCCGGGGGGGCGGGCACCAGGTAACCCTAGTGGTGCCTGGTGCTCTCTAGAACACTGTGTTTGATTCCCCCACTCCTGCATTTGATGCCTGCTGGGTGACCTTGGGCCAGTCACAGTTCTCTGGGCCCCAACTCCTTCACGAGGTGTCTGTTGTGGAGAGAGGAAGGGAAGATGATTGTAAGCCACTTTGAGACTTTTTAATGTTTTAGAAAAGTGGGGTATAAATCCAAACTCTTCTCTCTGCTTCAGAGTTGGCAACCCTTCCTTCACCCCCACCCTGCCACTTAGCCTCTGGAGCTCCTTACCAACACAATAGCTCACATTTCGCCCGTCCCATTGAGCTCAAAGGTTTTGGCTGGGTTTAGCTCGGAGCTGGTTCTTGGATTATTTTTAGATCCACTGCTGCTTTAGAACTGATTTTCAAAAAACATTTTGAAGGAGCTTTTCTGATTTGGCTCAGAAACGTGATGGTGCTTTAATGGCAGCACATTTATTTGGAGAGATGATTACAGGCTTGGTATAATCCACAAAACAGTACAGCATTGCATTGATGTCTGATTGGCTCAGGCTTATTTGCACTTGAGGCTGTCCGATGTGGCTGGTTAGCAGCAATTAGAACGTCACAAGTTGTCAGAACTTGTCCGTCCGTCCGTCCGTCCGTCCGTCCGTCCGTCCGTCCGTCCTTCCTTCCTTCCTTCCTTCCTTCCTTCCTTCCTTCCTTCCTTCCTTCCTTCCTTCCTTCCTTCCTTCCTTCCTTACTTACTTACTTACTTACTTTACTTACTTTACTTACTTACTTTACTTACTTTACTTACTTACTTTACTTACTTTACTTACTTACTTTACTTACTTACTTTACTTACTTACTTACTTCCCAAGTGAACATTTGTTGAGATTCTTTTTTCAAGCAACAGGAAAACTGGTCTCGCAATGGTGTGTCAAGCATGTCACTCATTGTGAAGAAATGGATTTTTCGCTGTGAATTTTAAAATCCTTTTGTTTCTCTCCGCAGACAACAGGCAGGAGGCGAGAAATCAATAACACTGCTTTCCGCTATCATGTCAACCATCCTTTCAGAAATGCTAATAAGTCTTGCTAGAGGCAATGGGATGCACCAGTTCCCCCTGCCCACACGCACGCACGCACGCACACACACCCACACACACAGAAACACACACCAGCTAGACAAGGTAGGGTTTCCAGGTTCCCCTAGCCCAGGGGTCTGCAACCTGTGGCTCTCCAGATGTTCATGGGCTACAATTTTCCATCAGCCCCTGCCAGCATGGCCAATTGGAATTGCAGTCCATGAACATCTGGAGAGCCACAGGTTGCAGACCCCTGCCCTAGCCACTGGACGGGAAATGGGGGGCGGGGCTTGGGTTTCTAGATCAAGGCTGGGAAATTCCTGGAGATGTGGGAATGGAGCGTGGGGAGGACAGGGACGTCAGTGGAGCATGATGCCTTGGAGGCCATCCTCCAAAGCATCCATTTTCTTGAGGGGAGCTGATCTCTGGGCATTTCCCCACTTACCTCGACCAAAGGTTGCTGTGTGCAACTCCCAACACGCACCATTTCTGACGCACTGCTGAGCTTCCCCATGTCATCAAAAGGCGCCATTTTGAGGAGTGCCAGGAATGACGCGCGCTGAGGGGGCGTGACAGCGGCAGCGTCGGGGTGGCTGCGTTGTCGCTGCCCCTGTAGTGGGGAGTGCCGGGGGAGAGTACCGCGTAGCAGCAGGTAAGTGGGGAAACAACCTCTGTCATCTGGAAATGAGTTGTAATTTTGCCAGATTTCCAGTTCCCGCCTGAAGATTGACATCCCTATACAGAGGGTATCTAGCAAAGGACAGAGATGTGGAGAAATTAAACGCTCGAAGGACTTCAGGGAAGTTTCTTTGATCTGGTCAGGAAAAAAGAGTAATGCTAAAACTCCTGGTAGAAAGCAGAAGAGTGTTTTGGTACCGATACCATTGAGAAAGATTGAACTCTTGTCTTAGGTGCGTGGGAGGCAGCCATTCCTGTGTGTGTTGGCATGCACCCCAAGAGAGGCTTGAAGGCAATGAAACCCCTGTGAAACATTTGTACCTTGTAACCCTGTCTTATGTTTAACATCTACCGGGAATGTAAAGAGGAAGAAACAGGGGAATTGTGATTTACCCTTTTTGACTCCCTCGCTCAATCTGTTGCCGTGCTACGTGTATGCTGGCAAACCTTTTCTTTTGAATAAATACTTTATAACTTTTGAATACTTTGAATACTTTAAATACTTTAAATAAATACTTCATAACTGGTTGTGGTTCTGTGCACCACGTACACCTCCACTGTCTTGGATAAGTTATTTTAAAAGGATCTCCAGCAGATGGGGTAGTCCATTGGCCGGTGACTACTCCCCCCCGTGGTGGACAAGGTGGTAATCTGTCTCCATGCTAACCAGACGTGGGTAGCGGGAGACACAAAGGCTAGACCTCACAACTTGGAAGGGAACCTGGGAATCCTGACCCTCCAAGCGGCCAATCTCTACAAAATTCAGGTGGTGGCAACGGTTGATCAGAGAGAGAGAAAAGCCCTTCAAGGTGGGGAAAATTTGCAGAGCAGGGTGGAATGGGGCCTGCAGGTTAGATCTTAATAGCGACTTGAGGCCCAAATTCCAACTCACGTAAGAATGTCAACATCTGTCACACTGCTGAATATGAATACAAGATGTGTGACATTGTGACGTGCTCCCAGCTAGAGGTCAAAGGTGCGCACAGGCGATGCGGAGCATCATGTAAATAAATGTAAAGAGGGGCAATTGCTTTCACAGGTGAGCTAACTAACCCTAGACTTTTGAATGTTAGAATGATTCCAATTCTTCACCTGTGTCCTTAAGGACCATCACTGTGGTTTTACCATACTTTTCACAGTGGTGGGATCCAAAAATTTTAGTAACTTAGTAACTTTAGTAGTCTGCAAAGAGCATTGCACATAATTCCCCTGATTTTCCAGATGCCTCCACACTGCTTTGACGCATCTGGAAAATCAGGGGAATTATGTGCGAATGCTCTTTGCGGACTTTAGTTCCGCATTTAATACAATCTCGCCACAAAGACTGGTGACGAAACTTGTGGATCTTGGACTCTCACATTCAATCTGTTTGTGGATTAGGGACTTCTTGTCTGGACGTTCCCAGAGGGTTAGACTGGGAAATCGGGTTTCCTCAGTTCTTACTCTAAATATGGGAACGCATACAGGGAGCTGTGTGTTGAGTCCTTTTACTTGTTCAAATCCCTTCTTATAACATATGACCTGTATTACTCCCTGTCTATCATAGTAACCGCTATGAGCCCTTTAGAGAAGCGGTATAAAAAGTGGAGACAATAAATAAATAAATAAATAAGTTGAAAACCGCTGTTCGTATGTTTCATGTCCCCAACAAACAAACAAACACCATTATCAAACGTTTGATTGCTGACATTGCTAGCACGGTGGTTAGGGCTCATCTCTGGATGGGATGAGTTTTCTTCTATCGGAATGAAGTGGACCGACTGCTCTCGTGGTGCAGGGAAAATAACCCTAATAGTTCTTAATTGAACTATACCAAGACAATGTTGGGAGCTCAGTAATTGGACTATATAGAAGGGAATACAGCTCAGAAATTCAGCAGCCTGATGACCGCTAATAAATGGAGATCAAGTGGGCCGGGTGCTAGTTTTAAATTTCTACAAGTTATGATTAAAGAGGACTTGACCTGGGGCGCACAGACTGCTGGCGGTGGTTAAGAAAGCCCAGCAAAGACTGTACTTTCTGGAGACTTTTAAGGAAGCAACAACTAGATGGAAAACTTCTGAATTGTCCTTTTACTCAGCTGTGCTATAGAGAGTGTCCTAACCTACTGCATCTGTGTATGGTTCTCCAGTTGCACAGTGTATGCCCGAATAGGAAGCTACGCTCCAGTAGGGGTGATCACTACTGCACAAAGAATTATTATCGGCTGCCCTCTTCCCTCCTTGGAAGAAATCTATATAATTCCCGAAGCCTCAAATAGAAGTCCAAAATATTCTTGAGGGACCCGTCTCATCCAGCACACTCTCTTTTTTGAACCATGTTACCATCTGGCAGACAGTATCTTAGGGGCCCTCAGAACTAGGACAAAGAGGCTTAGAGACAGCTTCTACTCTAGAGCTGTGGCTATGCTAAACTCCGCTGCTTCATATTGATGTATTTGGGGCTGTGTAGGGATGGGTGGAGGAAGGGGTAAGTGAGGACGATGTATGAAATTGTGTGCATCGAGGAATGCTGCTGTAAATTTCGTTGTGCGTGCACAATGACAATAAAAATGCTTAAATGCTTAAATGCTTAACAGGTTCCCATGGTGGTGGGATTCAAACTGTGGCGTAGCGCCAATGGGGCGGGGCGGGGCGGGGCACGACAGGGGCGTGGCCGGGCATTCTGGGGGCGGGGCATTCCTGGGCAGGGCTGTGGCAAGGACGTAGCCACTGCACCGGTCCTTGGGCGGGAAATGAATGCACGCAGGCGCAGGCTGCCACGCACGCCGGTACACCTCCTGCTAGACTGCTTCAAGTTCTGCGCACTACTGCTGAGAGGAGGGGCGTAACTAAGGCAAAAATCACGTGGCAAAATCACCAATTAGTAGCCCCCTCTCGGCACACACAAATAATTAGTAACCTACTCTCGGGAACCTGTGAGAACCTGCTGGATCCCACCTCTGCTTTTCTATATCTTTTATTTATTCCCTTGCGCATCTCTTGCATTGCTTGGCTTTTTGATCTCACTTTGAATGTGTTTTTCTTAGTTCTTTGCCCTCATACTCTTGTTTGTTTTGCCACAATAGATACAATCGTGTTTGAAGCACCACTTTGTGCTTTTTCTCAGACCAGCAGATCTAGGCAGCTGCTCCACAGGACTGCATCGTTACTGACTGCACAGAAGAAAGAGTTTCAGCAGGTGCAGTTTTTCCTCTACCTGCACAAGAAGCTGTGCTCACCCAAATTCCCTCCCCTCCACAGCTATTAGCTTTTTATTAGCATTTTAAAGTGATTCTTTAAAGTGCTAATAGCAGAGTAGGGCAGCCAGTTCTGAATGGTAAGATCAAGCAGAGGTCGAAGGGTTAAACCCTTCTCCCCTCTTTGCCTGCCCCTAATGCAAATTGAGGCAGTGCCACTCTGTAATTGGTACTTAACAACAGAATCATAGAGTTCGAAGAGACTCTGAGGGCCATCAAGTCCAACCCACTGCAGTGCAGGAACACACAATCAAAGCACTCCTGACAGATGGCCATCCAGCCTCTCTTTAAAAACCTCCAAAGAAGGAGATTTCACCACACTCCAAGGTAACGCACTGTCAAACAGCCCTTCCTGTCAGGAAGTTTTTTCTGATGTTTAGGTGGAATCTCTTTTCCTTCAGAGAGGGAAAAGCAGTGGAGCAGCAGTGGCCTAGGAGGCTAAGAGCTCATGTATCTAATCTGGAGGAACTGGGTTTGATTTCCAGCTCTGCTGCCTGAGCTGTGGAGGCTTATCTGGGGAATTCAGATTAGCCTGTACACTCCCACACACGCCAGCTGGGTGACCTTGGGCTAGTCACAGCTTCTTGGAGCTCTCTCAGCCCCACCTACCTCACAGGGTGTTTGTTGTGAGGGCGGAAGGGCAAAGAGATTGTAAGCCCCTTTGAGTCTCCTGCAGGAGAGAAAGGGGGGATATAAATCCAAACTCTTCTTCTTCTTCTTCACCTTGAACCCATTACTCCATTACAAGCTTGCTCCCTCACCAACATGACATCCCTTCAAATATCTAAACATGGCTATCATGTCACCTCTTAACCTTCTCTTCACCAAACTAAACATATCCAGCTCCCTAAGTCTCTCCTCGTAGACTCTACATACGATGCAGAGCATGGATTCCAGACCTTTTACCATTTTGGTTGCCCTCCTCTGGACCCGTTCCAGCGTGGTACATACGGTGGCACATATGGGGGTACAAATATACCAGTTTCCTGTTTTTAGAAAAGCCACATCTCAGCCAAGCGATAAGAGAAAGACTTTTGTTCTGGGTCTGTTGAGTTCTTTTCATTTGTTTTAATAGACTGCCTCCCATGGAGCCGCCAGTCTTTTCGGGCCTTCCAAGTCCCCCTGTTAATAGAATTGGTGACTCGCAGCTTAAAAAATTTGAGTTACTGATTGATTGTTTCTCCCCAGGGAATCTGCAACATTGTTCTGACTTAGCTTGAATGTTTCTTCAAGGCCTCCAAGCTGAGCTCAGTCATCGCGAACAGTAAGTCTGAAAATGCAGAAACCATTAAACAAACTGAAGTTTTCCCACACTGTTGGGTTCTGCAAACCCAGCCTCTGTGGTTTTGCGAATTCATTTAAGCAGATACATTCGACCATATTTTTGGAAGTAGATATGCACTGCTTGTCTTAAACAAAACATCGGTGTAACTCTACAGTTTAATTTTAAGGACATTCTCGCAATTTTTGTGGAGTGGAAATCTGCAACCCCCAATCGATTCCAAATTATATAAATATTCAGATCTTTTTTTCTACGTTAACTGCTGTTTTTCTCCCCAGCTCCTGCTTCTTTTATTATTCTTTTTATTATTCCCTCTAATGCATGTTCCTTCTTGGATGAGGCCAAAAAGTACAATACAAAATCCATGTGTTAGGACTTGATTTCTTACAGATGCTAGCGTCCAAGTGGAATGTGGGGATGAGAGAAATTAATTCTCCTGGGGGGAAATGAATGCTTTGGGGGTAGATTTTATGGCATTGTACCCCACAAAGTTCCCAGTCACAGTCCTTTTTGGTTGGCAGTCGTATGATCTGTTAACTTTATTGAAGGCATTGAGCTGGGTTTGGATGGGAAACCTCCCAAGAACATCATTTATGCTATCTTCAGTTGAATCATGGGAGCAAGGTAGAGTATACAGTAGAACCTCGGTTTACGGCGACTTCGGATTTCGTCGGTTTCGGATATCGTCAATTGTCGCCAGCTGTTGTATTGCCTCGGTTTTCGTTAGTCGCCTCGGATTTCGTCGGCGTGCCTAATCTGCGTCATTTGTGTAACTAAGCTGCGTTGTTTGCGTTGTGCCTGCACAAACGGCGTAACTTTGCTGCGTCGTTTGCGTTGCGCCTGCGCAAATGGTGTACTTCGGTTTTCATCGGTTTCGGTTCTCATCACCGACGAAAACCAAGGTTCCACTGTATATGTAATAAACTTTCCTCTCCAATTCAAAATGGTTTCCTATCCAGAATCCCAAACTGCCAGGAAACTAGTACTTGTCAGTTCTTTGGATTCTAGCTCTTCTGTCCACACCATTTATTTGGAATTGGTGGACTTTTACGTGGTGCTTACCAGGGTTTTAGAGTGGACCAACACATCACTGGAAGTTTTCAGGTGGGTTGCCATGTTGGGCTGAAGTAGAAGAGCAAGATTTGAGTCCCATAGCACCTTAATGACCATTAAGATTTCCAGGATATAAGATTTTGAGACTCAAAGCTCTATTCATCAGCTACCTGATGAAAACAGTGGCGTACCTGGGAGGGGAACAGAGGGGACAGATACCTAAGGCACTACTTATAGCACATTTGGCCACCCCTCCCCCTTTGCACCCTCCCCCACCAGCCACCTACCTGCCACCTGCCCGCCCGTCCACCAGAGAGGTTGGCAAGAGGTTGAAGTCACCCTTTCCCTCCATCCCTTCCCAAAGACGCACTTTTTTTTGAGGGTGCAATTTTAGCACTTAACCCAGGCACCATTTTCTGCAGGTACGTAACTGGATGAAAATGTGGTTATCTGGTGAAGGGAACTTTGACTCTTGAAAGGGGATCACATTGGTCTTTGAGATGCTACTAGACTCAAGCCTTGTTTATTACTGGGTACTGTCCATCATAACTAAGGTAGCAGCCACATGTTGCTGGACACAGTCTAGAGACTGTAATCGTTTATTTCTTGGATTATCCTGTCTAGACAAGAACATTCAGCAGGTAAATGATTACATATTAAACCATCCTGTGATGTGTGGATTTTACCTCAGTCATGGCTGAGCAAGTCCCAAGGCACAATTGCAGAGGATATGGAATAGCGACATTTGAATCTCTCTTCCCCATCAAATAAACATAGCCCATTTAGTTATGTTGTAAAGTATCAGTATCATCCCCCCCCTTCCCCACTGCCTTGCAAGTTTCGTTCAAAAGTCACTTCTCACTCTGGGTCATGGATGGTTGGGCCAGGTAGATAAATGAGTTGTGGAAGGGGACTGCAACTCCCATGATGCAGTGTGAATATGTTTGTGCATGGAACACCTTCATCCCAAGCTCGTGGCTGTTTTCTTAGAGACACCTAAGCCGTTGGGAACAGAATGAGAGACTCTAATTTGTGTTGTGGCTGTGAAATTAAGCCGCATGTTCTAGCAGCAGTTTTCCTCGATGCTGCTTGGGCATCTGTGGCTGGCATCTTCTGAAGATCCTCTGAAGATGCCAGCCACAGATGCAGGCGAAACGTCAGGAGAGAATGCTGCTAGAACACGGCCATACAGCCCGGAAACCACACAGCACACAAGTGATTCCAGCCGTGAAAGCCTTCGACAATATAGAGACTAAATTATCCGTAGGTCAGGTCAAACAGGACCCTTCCGACAACTGCCAATGCGGACTGTTTGGGTCATAAAACCCTTCTTGCTTCTGTCCCAATCACTGTGTCAGCCACGTGGACTTGCGCGAGAATCAGGGTGGGCTGTGTTCCTTTTATTTTATTGATATTTCAATCCTGTTTCAAACTCTCATCTTTTAAGACAGCCTACGCATCCTCACAACCAGAAGATAATTTTGGTATGTTTTCCCAGCTCCTCCACCTGTCCCTTGCCGGTTGCTATTTAAGGTGAAACAGGCAGGCAGGCAGGCATGTAGATATTAGCCAATTGCACTTGCAAGCGGATAGACTTTCAATAATTATCTGTTCAAGGGGAAGGGAGTTATTCATGCTCTCTTTGAAGCTCCTTGTGGTACAGAGCGACAGTTCCGAAACAGGTTTTTCATATTTTCACCTCCTTTTGCAGATTCATAGGAGAAGAAGCTTCATTTCTGGTCACCTGTCTGTCTAAAATGCATCTTGAATCGTCACCGGGAAAGGGGGACAAGGGAGGTCCTGACACATAGAAATTTCAGCAATATCTTTGGAGGATGAAAAGACAAGTGATCCCCACTTGGATCTGAGATGGCAACAGAGGTCCGGGAGTGGGGTTATCAACCTCCACGTGGAGACCAGAGATCTCCCATTACTACTACTGATCTCCAGGCTACAGAGATCAGCTCACCTGGAGACAATGGCCCCTTTGAAGGTAGACTGTATAGCCTTATACCCCAAAGAGGCCCCTCGCCAAACCCTGCCCTGCTCAGTCTCCACCTCTAAAATCTACAGGTACTTCCCAGCCTCTCTGGGGATAAGTCTGGCAATTCCAAGATGGGAAATTCTGGGATATTTTGGGGGTAGAGCCTGGGAAGGACAGAGTTTGGGGAAGGAGAGGAGATCAGCAGGGTGTAATGCCACTAAGGCCAATTATATACTGCTCCTCTCCTACACAGTGAGGGAACGTTTCCTTTGTGGCAGAGAGTTCTGTACAGATGTGCTTACACTTATGGTGCCAAAGATTCTGAAAGCCCCATGGTTACTGAGAGCGGAGAAACTGGTGGGGCAGGGCCGAGCAGGGGCATGCACATTGGCTTCTGCAGGCCCTGGCAGGAAGGGGTAAGGAGAGCAAGAGGAGGGGTGTTGGGGCTTTCCCCACTTGGATCTGAGATGGCAACAGAGGTCCGGAAGTGGGGTTATCAACCTCCATGTGGAGGCCGGAGATCTCCCATTACTACAATTGATCTCCAGGCAACAGACCTCACCTGGATACAATGGCCCCTTTGAAGGTAGACTGTACAGCCTTATACCCCAAAGAGTCCCAGTCCAACCAAGGAGATACCTGCAAATAGAACAGCTACAGTGGTGGTTACAGTGCTGGATTAAGACCAGGGAGACTTGTATTCAATCACCACCACCCTGGCCCTGCCCTGTTACTCTGTGGTCATTCTCTCTAAGTATGACCTACCTCACAAATTGTTGTGAAAATAAAATGGAGGAGGGGACTACCATGGATGCCTCCTCAAGCTCTTTGGAGGAGGGGTAAGTGTCTGGAGTGGTGGTTCCACCCTGTGTTCACCTGATCTAAAAGAGACCTTTGGGTTAAGCTGAGGGACTCCAGTGGTGGACAACTCAGCTGGAACATAGCTGAGTCTGGAAAAACTAGTATTGTATAGTAGTTAGAGCTCTTGGCTTGGGCCATAGAGACCTGAGTTCAAATCTTACTCAGCAACAATAGCATGCATTGTTTGGCCACAAAGCTCACAGGATAAGTCACATCCCAGCACTTGCTATGAAGATAAAACAGAATTTCCATTTATGCTGCCTCAGAGTTCATTAGTTGAAAGATAGGAGAAGAATGTGATCTTTAAAAAAACAGCAACCAGCTAACTAGGTAGAAGATCATGTTAAATAGCAAGATTTTGGCAGTAGATTTTTAGAAAGCCCACATGCAGTTAAAACTTTATCCCTTGATACCAAAGACTGAAATCCCAGTCCAATTAATGAATTCGGCTAAGCAGAAATTTCTAACTATCTGTCTGAATTAGTAATGTCAGTCATTTTCTTGTCAGCCATTTTCTTCTGCTACGTTTCTTTCTGTACCCTTGCTGTTTTGGTCTCTTTTTTGTCACTATCTGCCCGTTTCCCAATAATTACAGGTTCTCAGAAGAGCCACGCTGAATGCTACCCAGTTTCCACTCTTTCTGCTTTGGGTCACTGACAAGCGTCTGCAAACTTTTTACTCTCCCCTGCCAACATACAAAAGCGAATAATACCTCTTATGTTATTTCCCCCTCCTGAACAGTATCAGCTGTCTAAATCCACTCTGAGGGTTTTTCGCCTCTCAGGTGTGCTCCTGTAGTTCTGTTCAAATTCTACTTCAATTCCTGTTTTGAAATTCTCAGCTGTTGTTTGTGCGTTGAGCTAGATGACAAAATCCCACAAAGGGCTTAGCAGCACGCTCCTTTGCTCTTCTTTCAATAGGGAAAAACAGGCGGAAAGGGAATACTGATGTGTTTTGTACGCTGTTCTGAGGGGGTACTTTCACTGTGTGGGATTACTCAAGGAGATGTCCTTTTAGGCCTTTTAGGAATCTCATTTATTTGTTTGTTTGTTTGTTTGTTTGTTAGATTTATAGGCCGCCTCACCCCTGAAGGGCTCGAGGCAGCTCACAGTATGGCTGTTCACAATGACAGCAAATAAATACAAAAATATAACTTAACCCCATTAAAATCTAATAGCAGCAATTACTTTAAATAAATAGAAATTTAAATAACTAAACTTGTTCCACCCTGATTCACTTGCCAAACAACCCTGCACACATATAATACAACCCAGAGGCATATCTAGGGTAAGGTGACCAGATGTCCCGCTTTTGGCGGGACAGTGCCACCTTAAATCAATCTGTCCCGCATCCCGCGGGGTTTTTTAACTGTCCCAATTTTGCCTTCTGGGGCGCTCCCCTTTTCCTGCCCTGTCACAGGGCGGGAAACAGGGGAGCGCCCCAGAAGGCAGTACGGCAGCCTGTTTCCTATTTCCCGCTCCCCCCCCCGGTCCCGGTTTAAAAAGGTGACAATCTGGTCACCTTAATCTAGGGAAGACAGGCAGGGCATGTGACCTGGGCACCTCTAAAAGGGGGCCCTCTTGGCTGTCCAACGCCCTCCCCACCAAGAACTTTGCTTTGCCCCAGATGTTAAGATTTAAACTGTGGGCAGGTGGTCTTTGGAGGCCAACCCAGCAGTTCAATGCTGGGCTTGGCCTATCTGGGTTCAGATTTAAACCACAGGCTGTATGGACTTTAAAATCAGCCTCCAGCTTTGAACTTTGGGCTCCAGCTGGCTGGGTCCAGCTTTGTACTGCTGGCTCCATCCACAAAGTTCCACCCAAAGTCAGGTGGACTTCTTGCTGGCAGCTGCCCTCCCTTGCATGCAGACACAAGTGAGCAGCGCACATGCTCACAGTTATGCATCCCTGCTCTGTCTTTAGCAAATAAGCAGAGGCTGTTATAAAAGCAGAGGTGGTAGAGAAAAATCCATATTTGTGTAAGTTGCTGTTTCTTTGCAAAAGAAGAAGAGTTGGATTTATATTCCCCCTTTCTCCCCTGTAAGGAGACTCAAAGGGGCCGACAATCTCCCTTCCTCCCCCCACAACAACAAACACCCTGTGAGGTAGGTGGGGCTGAGAGAGCTCCGAGAAGCTGTGACTAGCCCAAGGTCACCCAGCTGGCGTGTGTTGGAGTGGACAGGCTAATCTGAATTCCCCAGATAAGCCTCCACAGCTCAAGTGGCAGAGTGGGGAATCAAACCTGGTTCCTCCAGATTAGAGGACACCTGCTCTAATCAGCAGTGGCGTAGGAGGTTAAGAGCTCGTGTATCTAATCTGGAGGAACCGGGCTTGATTTTCCGCTCTGCTGCCTGAGATGTGGAGGCTTATCTGGGGAATTCAGATTAGCCTGTGCACTCCCACACACGCCAGCTGGGTGACCTTGGGCTCGTCACAGCTTCTCAGAGCTCTCTCAGTCCCACCTACCTCACAGGGTGTTTGTTGTGAGGGGGGAAGGGCAAGGAGATTGTCAGCCCCTTTGAGTCTCCTGCAGGAGAGAAAGGGGGATATAAATCCAAACTCTTCTTCTTCTTCTTAAACACTATGTCACTGCTGCTACATGTTGCTGTATCAATACAAGCATTTGGAGAAGCAGGGAGGAGGGCAAGGAGGAAGTATTCAAAGCAGCACAAAGGAGTGGAGGGTGGGTGAGACTGGGTGATCTAGGCGGTGGATGGAGGGAAGATGTTGAGGCAAAGCTGTGTTCACTGGCAAATCTGTCCCGCTTTGGCTGGGAAGCAAAATTAAATTTATGCTAGAAGTGGTCTGGTTTGCCACGGGGAGAATAGAAAGTGAAAGCAGGGCTTGTGGAAATACATCCGTGCACAAAGATGCACATGTGCCCCCATCGCACAGTAGATGCCTTGTGCATTATCAGCCTCTGTGTCATCGCTGCTGTGTATTCTGTTTGCCTTTTCCCCACCGCCTTTTGAATCTGACAACCATTTCCCTTTAGTTTCCTTTTTTCCGATAAATATTTTTTTAAATGCCTTTTTTGGCTTCACCTAGTACAGGGGTAGGGAACCTGCGGCTCGAGAGCTGCATGCGGCTCTTCTGCCCTTGCACTGTGGCTCCACGAGCCAAGCCGCTGGCTTCATCCTTGCCCGCCCTGCAGGTAGCAGGGTGGGCGCACCAATTGCCCGCAGCCGGCTGGGCCGCACTGCGGGCTTCCCCTCTCACCCGCCCCGTTGGAGCAGGGTGGGCGCTTTCCCGGTGGCCGGCGAGGCTGAGCCGCCGGCTTCATCCTTGCCCACCCTGCAGGCAGCAGGGTGGGTGCACCAATTGCCCACGGCCGGCTGGGCAGCGCCGTGGGCTTCCCCTCTCACCCACCTTGTTCGAGCGGGGCGGGCGCTTTCCCCGGTGGCCAGCAAGGCTGAGCCGCCGGCGTCATCCTTGCCCGCCCTGCAAGCAGCAGGGCGGGCGCATCCATGCGCTTCTCAGAATACGTGGAGTAAAAGGTAAAAAAGCCCAATATATACAGTGTTATCTTTATTTTAAATGTCAAAAATTATTTGCAGCTCCAAGTGTTTTCTTTTCTTGTGGAAAAAGGGTCTAAATGGCTCTTTGAGTGTTAAAGGTTCCCTACCCCTGACCTAGTACAATTTATTTCTCTGGGGTATTTCTTGTAATCTCTTCCCCATGTGCTATGCTGCACGGGCGTTACTAGGCTGGTGTTTTGTTATTGCTCCAGTTCTGCACTGCCAGGGTGCCTTCTCAGTAGGACAGTCTAGAGGTTCTCAGGAGGTCCTGAGTGGTGGCAGCGGATCACCAGGGAACTTTCTCAGGAAGAACTTTCCCAGGAAGGAGAGGCACCATTTCCCCCTTCCTACTGTAACGTCGTTTATATTTTTCAAAGAGGCATATTTGATCTTTATTTAGATCTGTTTTGGCTGTCAGGATTCATCCTTTGTGGAAACAGACACACAAAGACAGAAAAAGAAAGCAGTGGGTGTATTCCTGAGAGACCAGGTTCATGAGTGAGCTGGCACCTCAGAAGAAGACAGCAAGAGCCTACAGAGCATCGCTACATCCTCAGCAAATAGAATTGCCTGGAAACAGTCTTCGAGCCATCCATATTTATAGCCTGGCAGAAGGCTGACGATCTACATAGCTCAAGCTGAAGCCTGCGTGTCTCAAAGTGCGGACGCGCAAGAGGGAAGGAAGTTGAGAGACAAAGTTCTGGGGGGGACCTTGGATGGCCCACAACCCTTTGCACAGAACTGCCAAATTGTAGCTATCAAAACAGTGGCCCCGTTATTAAGAGATAAGAAAAGAGACACATAGAAACCAGTTCTCTCTTTCTGCCTAGCCTACTTTGCTAGGTTGTTGCAAAGATGAAGGCAGGGAACTATGGGTGTTGCACTGAATCCCTTGAAGGAGGTATGGGAGGTGAAGAACAAGGGGGGGAACTCTATATGGCTCCTTAAGAGAATTATTAGCCAGCGTGGTGGAGTGGTTAAGAGCAGGTGGGTTCTAATCTGGGAAACTGGGTTTGATTCCCCACTCCTCCACCTGAGTGGCGGAGGCTTATCTGGTGAACCAGATGTGTTTCTTGACTCCTACGTTCCTGCTGGGTGACCTTGGGCTACTCACAGTTCTTCGGAACTCTCTCAACCCCACTGACCTCACAAGGTGTCTGTTGTGGGGAGAGGAAGGTAAAGGAGCTTGTAAGCCATCTTGAGTCTCCTTACAAATCCTTATAAACCCAAACGCTTCCTCCTCCTCCTCCTCCTCCTCCTCTTCTTCTTCTTCTTCTTCTTCTTCTTCTTCTTCTTCTTCTTCTTCTTCTTCTTCTTCTTCTTCTTCTTCTTCTTCACAATTTTTATACCTTAATAAATGTGGCCTTCCATATAACATCCACATGATCAAAAATCGGGATCATTTTAAAAGTGAACTTACCCAAAGAATCAAAGACGTATCACGACAGTCTGATCTGGCAAGATATTCAGATTTTCCTCTGTAGTATACACAGAAATATATCACTGCCCCTGCTCCTTATTTAACTTATCTGGATAATAAAGATCTAAGGAGAGCTTTTACTCTTGCAAGAAGTACGCATTTACCTTCTGCTGTCTTAGAAGGGAAATATCAAAAGATACCTTATGCTGCAAGGTTATGTTCTTGCTCTCTGAATTCTGTAGAAACTATAGAGCATATGTTATTAAAGTGTCCCCTTTATGAGGAGACAAGGAAAAAAATGCCTGTCACATCTACTACACAAGATGACATATTGTTCTGATAAAGTTTGTTGTGAAAAACTATTACAAGATAAGAAGGAGAATATTACTAAATGGGTAGCAAAATTCTGTCTATTCATTATGAAAAAGAAAAAAATGATCTGAATATGGCATCCCCCTTAGATATTTTTGTTTTGTCTAGTATTTTTATGCTGTTTGGTGTGTTTACAAAGTATAATGATCTATAGATGGATAGTGCTGGAATACGGGAGAGAGATCTGCATTCTTGTTTTGTTGTAGATATTTTGGAGATTTGTAATATAGTTGGTCATTGACTGTAAGTAAAGTCTTCTTCTTCTTCTTCTTCTTCTTCTTCTTCTTCTTCTTCTTCTTCTTCTTCTTCTTCTTCTTCTTCTTCTTCTTCTTCTTCTTCTTCTTCTTCTTCTTCTTCTTCTTCTTGAGTTTTCTGCTCCCCCCCCCCCATGGAGAACAGGGCATTCCTGACCTCTCTTGCCCAGGCCCTCTATTCTCATAGGGGCTGTCTCCAGGCTTGCTGCGACTGCCGCGCTAGTTTCCGGGGCAGGCTGGGTCACTCCTCTCGGGAGCAGACGTTTCCAGCTCCTCTCCTCCTCTGGTGGCAGGCCCCCTGGCCTCGGGTAAGTCTTGTGCGGCCTTGTAGGGGTCCTGGATGAGGGCTGGGGCAGGGTGGCTGCTCCCAGTCCCAGACACCAGGGAAGGAGGAGGAATGGTCACCGCCTGTAGACATTTGCCCCCACATGTCCCCATGGGCAGTACGCCCCTGTGCTGGAGGCTGTTCCTGTGTTGAGCAGGGGGTTAGACTAAAAAGCCTGTACGGCCTCTTCCAATTCTATGGCCCTTTCTGCACAACAAAATGTCTGCAAAACATTTTCAGTGCACGTGTAAGTCTTATAAGCAAACCAATCTATGTGAAAAGAGAAACACCCTTTGATGTCTGTGTCTAGTTAGAACATAAGAACAAGCCTGCTGGATCAGACCAGAGTCCATCTAGTCCAGCACTCTGCTGCTCGCAGTGGCCCACCAGGTGCCTTTGGGAGCTCACATGCAGGATGTGAAAGCAAGGGCCTTCTGCTGCTGCTGCTGCTCCTGAGCACCTGGTCTGCTAAGGCATTTGCAATCTCAGATCAAGGAGGATCAAGATTGGTAGCCAATCTTAGAGAGTTAGAGAGTTGGCCTATCCCCGTGGTGGCGAACCTTTGGCACTCCAGATGTCATGGACTACAATTCCCATCAGCCCCTGCCAGCATGGCCAATTGGCTATACTGGCAGGGGCTGATGGGAATTGTAGTCCATAACATCTGGAGTGCCAAAGGTTCGCCACCACTGGCTTATCCTCTCAGGTACTGGCAGAGCATCTAAATGCAACCCAGGACTTCCCTGTGCCTTTTTATGGTGGGGGAAGATAATAATGGACTGTTTATCATTTAAAAGCAGAAACGTCCTCATGGAGGTGCCAGCACACCGCAAGCCTTCTTAGAATACATTCTGAAAAGCCTATATTCCAAAACCGTGTCCAACTTCAAATTGTCTTTTCCTTTTTCTTGGTAGGTGAGATCACAGAGCTACCTCCCTTCTCCACTGCCGGCGGAATCCACTCTGTTTTGGAGGATACGGTGTCCCCGGCCTTCAGCGCCACCGTTATCATTATCATCACCGTCATCATCTCTGGAAGTGCCTACTTGTGCTTCCTGAAATACATCTGCTCCGGATGTTGTAACTCTACACAGGTTGTACCTGTCCGGAGACTGGACCCAAGCAGGTCAGAAGAGCAGGTGTGACCTCATGGTCACTCAACTGGGGGTGGCTCCACTTGGAAGAACTTCTGTATACAGGAACAACCCAGGAACGTCCAGCCCTTTGACAAAATAATCAAGTCAGGAGAAGGCTAAAAACAAGAGATGGGCTTGTCTGTAAACAAGATATGGGAAACTTTGCACATGGTCTGAGCTGGGCTTATAGGACAACCATACAGTTCCTCTTCCCAGAAGATGCATCCTATTCCCATGAACGGTTTGGAGCACAGAATAAATTTGCACTACTTCTCCTTCTCCCATATCCCCAGATTTTGCAACAGCTGTTGCAGGACGCAAAACGGGCTAACCCAGCAAGGATGTCCCCCAAGCCATAATTAAATATTGAACTGTTGTTGTATTGTTGCCATAATTTGCCAGGGGTTTTCCTATGTGGAGAAGCCAACCCTGTCACAAATCACTGTGACAGTGCAATTACTCAAATGACTTGTAGATATGAACTGAGGGCTCATTAATTAGTTATGTTCCTAATCAAATCATCCTTTTGGGTTTGTGTCTGTTGTCTCTGACAAGGATCGTCTCTTATTAGCTGCTGTTCGTTGGGACTGTGGCTTTTATTTCTCTATCACACGGGCTTGCCACCCTTTCTGCGTGCCTCAGCAATTCCAGGCTGTCCCCACAGCAACTGAGTTGGCCCCCTGGAACCAAGCTAAGTGGGCGGGATCATCTTGGTGCCTGTTTGGCTCCTCGATTGTGATTGGCGCTTGAGTTATGGCGGGAAATGGGAGCGTTCTTTTTTTTACAGTTTACAGTTACATGCGCTTTCTGCCCGCCACGACTCTCCCATTCTGTGCATGCCACAAAAGCGGCTCATGATTGGTTGAATGGATGAGGTGTCGTTTCGAAGCGGTATCAACCTTGTTCCGGCAGAAAAGTGTAGTTCGGGGCGGGGGGGGGGGGGGCAACTGAGACAAAATAATGTTGAGCTCGGTGGCAGTGGGGATTCACTGAGGTGAACCTAGGTAGAAACCAGTTCAACTCTCTCAGTGGGGAAAGCCCCATAAAGAGAGGTGGGGGAGAGGTGGAAAGCAAGACACTTTTACTTTGTGAAAGAAATAGCCCACAACAAGGAAGGACGGCAAATGTACAATTTTCAGTGGAAAGCCAAGAGGAAAGGTTTTGGTCTCTGAAAATGCAAACAGTTTGGCTTTTTTTGAACTGCCTCAGTCAGCTGGAGCTCCACTTTTACAGTCATTTTAAAAACTGGCGCAGGGAACTGAAACGTGTATAGCTCCAGGATCTGTAAAATTGAAAACTGGCAGTTCGCTGGAAACTTTGAGATTCTTTGCATTACAGGGAGAACTCTGTCAATGTGCAAGTTTGGTGGTACTGTCTCTACCGATAGTTGCCCCACACCTATATCCATTCACAATTGAAAAATAATGTTCTGAAATTTTAAACCACATGAATCTGTATCCTGGAATGGTCATGTCCTACCTGAAAATAAACAATCGCAGTAACAATTGCACCACCCAAGCCCAGATCTGGAATTATAAGGAATATTTTCTCAATGTGCGTTCTTAATGGCCAGGGCAATCCGGGGAGTTTCTCAGCTGCACAGAGATTTGATGTTCGGCCTCCCATCATTACATCGTCTCATTTCATTTCCTCGGGCTCTCCAGAGTGGTGTTGACCAATGTAAGACCTGGCAGTTCTTGCTTATTAAAATCAGCATGTGCTGATGGACTGTGAGAAATTACCCACATAACCAGAGGCGGGATCCAGCAGGTTCTCACAGGTTCCTGAGAGTAGGTTACTAATTATTTGTGTGTGCCGAGAGGGGGTTACTAATTGGTGATTTTGCCACGTGATTTTTGCCTTAGTTATGCCCCTCCTTTCAGCAGTAGCGCGCAGAACTTGAAGCAGTCTAGCAGGAGGTGCACCGGTATGCGTGGCAGCCTGCGCCTGCGTGCATTCGTTTCCCACCCAAGGACCGGCGCAGCAGCTGCGTCCTTGCCACAGCCCCGCCCAGGAATGCCCCGCCCCCCAGAATGCCTGGCCATGCCCCTGTCATGCCCCGCCCACCCCATTGGCGCTACGCCACAGTTTGAATCCCACCACCATGGGAACCTGTTACTAACATTTTTGGATCCCACCACTGCACATAACCATCAGTCTCTGCAATAGGGAACCACGTATAGCCTGTGTCTGACATAATGTCTAGTTCTGTTATAAAGGGAATCGACCATTCGAGCTCTGGCAGCACAGGATTTGTGTTGCTGGCAAATGGGGACAATTCCGAGTTGATTCCACCACTTTTAAACTATGTAATGATCCCCGTACATTAAACACTCAAGGCTGACTTATACTGAATTGGCCCCTTGGTCCACCAAGTTCAGAATTGATTACTCAGACTAATAGAAGTCTTTCACATAGTCTCCTACCTAGGTCCTTCAACTGGAGATACCAGAGATTGAACCAACAACCTTCTTTCACTGGGCCACAGTTCCACCCCACGGCTCTTTGGGGTCTCAGGAACAGGCGTAGCTAGGGGAAATGGAGCCCGGTGCAAAATCGGAGTTTTGCGCAGCTGATTCATTTGTGTTTTTGGTATTTTTAGTGGGTTTTTTCAGTGCTTGGCCTGCAGGGGGCGCAGTTTTCAGGCTATCAGCATCAAAATTTCATGGTATCTTTAGAAGACTCTCCTGATGATACCTCCCAGGTTTGGTGAAGTTTGGTTCAGGGGGTCCAAAGTTATGGACCCTCAAAGGGTAGCCCCATCTACTATTAGCTCCCAATGGAAACAATGGGAGATGGGGGCACCTTCTTTAGGGGTCCATAACTTTGGACCCCCTGAACCAAATTTCACCAAACCTGGCTGGTATCATCAGGAGCATCGCCGGACAATATCCTGGAATTTTGGTGCTGCTATTTTAAAAACTGTGCCCCCTGTCGGCCGACAAAGTGAAAACACTAAAAATATCAAAAATACATTTTTGCTGCCCCCCCCCCCCCAGCCGCACACATAAGAACTAGCCAGCTGGATCAGACCAGAGTCCATCTAGTCCAGCACTCTGCTACTCGCAGTGGCCCACCAGGTGCCTTTGGGAGCTCACCTGCAGGATGTGAAAGCAATGGCCTTCTGCTGCTGCTGTTCCGGAGCACCTGGTCTGCTAAGGCATTTGCAATCTGAGATCAAGGAGGATCAAGATTGGTAGCCATAGATCAACTTCTCCTCCATAAATCTGTCCAAGCCCTTTTTAAAGCTATCCAGGTTAGTGGCCATCACCACCTCCTGTGGCAGCATATTCCAAACACCAATCACACATTGTGTGAAGAAGTGTTTCCTTTTATTAGTCCTAATTCTTCCGCCCAGCATTTTCAATGAATGCCCCCTGGTTCTAGTATTGTGAGAAAGAGAGAAAAATTTCTCTCTGTCAACATTTTCTACCCCATGCATAATTTTATAGACTTCAATCATATCCCCCCTCAGACGTCTCCTCTCCAAACTAAAGAGTCCCAACACGCAACACGCATCCCCCTGCCCCATGGTAGCTATGCCACTGGTCTCAGGCAATGGACTTCCACATTACCTACCAACTGGTTCTTTTACCTGGAGAAGGAAGGGAATTTGTCAGCCATTCTGGAACCCCATTGGGTAGGAAAGTGGGGTATCAATGAAGTAATAAATAAATGCCTTCTGACAAAGTGATGATAATGTTGCGGTGATAAGATGGAGGCGGAGCCGCAGCTGAAAGTTGACAGTGTGTGGCAGGAACTGTGTTAAATGCGAGGACGAGCATCTTTGGAAAAGCACTCCAATGGGTGTGGAGCCTGTCACATTTTAATACATGTGCTGATTTATTTATTTTTTAAAAAAATTGTAAATAAACTCATTTTCATGCACCTTCGGCCTCTTTTGCTTTCTCTTTCTTGTCAAAAGGAACGCGACCTTACAACACTTGACCGAACCGTTGACTGATTTCTGCAGATTTGAGAAGCAAGGAATAGCTTCTATTTTAAAAGTCCTGACAGCTCTCATGCGCTATGTTCGAATTTATAAGCACCAGGAGTGATGCACGAATACAGAATATCACCCAGAGAACTGGGGTGTGTTGTTTGTGTAGCCCACAATACAAGAAACTGCAAATGGATCGTTTATAACTAAGGGTTATGAAATTGTGTATAGAGCAGGGACAGCAAGCAGAGAAAAGTTTTTCTCCCTCCTAAAATATTAGGACTTGAGGACACCCAATGAAAGAGGGGGGACAAGAAGAGGCGCTTGGTCACTGTTCTGTTCCCCAAGCGAAACTGTTTCTGGTGCCCTGAGCCCGTCCAGAACAGAGTGGGAGAGTCACAAGGTTCGACAGTTCAAACAAAAGGTTTAATGTATTGTCAAAAGATTTCATGGCTGGATTCAACTGGTTCTGGTGGGTTTTCTGGCCTAGAAAACCCACCAGAACCAAAAGGTTTAATATTTAGAAGAATGGAGACCCTAACCCCTCCCAGGGTCTGCCTAAAATAAAGTAATTGCTTGACTGGACAGTAGAAGCTGTGGACTTTTATTCTTTCTTTGATTGCTTCCAGGAAAGTCCACTTCTGTAAGTTCCTTGAGTCTTTATCTGGCTACTATTCTCTGCAAACCTTAACTTTGTGCTCTGTGTATACCTTTGATGTGACAAAATACTGCTGCCTCCTGACTCCCTAGGCACCTGTATTGAACTGAACTGACTGAACAGGTGGATTACTGGATAATTAAAAAACACACTGCCTCTTGGGAAACTTCTTGAAGGGATAGGGCATTGATGGCGAACCTATGGCACGGTTGCCAGAGGTGGCACTCAGAGCCCTCTCTGTGCACACGCGCAGACAGAGTGCCCCCCACACACATCTAGGCTAGCCTGGGCCGCTGGGCTCAATTATTAGCATTAAACATTAGACCTACTTTTGGGGAAATAGTGTAGGTTACCCTGTTAAACGCTGTTAAACCCCACTGATTTTCATGGCAAGAACTAAAGTGTGATCCTTTACCTGGGAGTAAGCTCGGTTGCTGGCAATGGGACTTGCTTCTGAGTAAACCCTCCTAGGGTCATGATTCACCCGTTGGAAGAGTTGCACGGTTGCTTCAAAGCAAAGCCATCGACTACCACCAAGCTTGCTCCTGAGTAACGCAAGCCAATCATTTTTTCTAAACGAAAACCTCAGTATTCAGGTTAAATTACCGTGTTGGCACTTTGTGATAAATAAGTGGGTTTTGGGTTGCAATTTGGGCACTCGGTCTCGAAAAGGTTCGCCATCTCTGGGATAGGGGCTAACTAAAATTCCCTCCCTTTGGAGACTATAGAGAGGACTAAACCCATGCTATCTATGGGAAACTTATACTTAACAATGAAAGTAATATAGGGCCATGACAGTCACCCAATGAGTTATTGAAAAGTGGGATCCGCTGCCAGAGGAGTTAGCACAGATGGCTTTTAAAGAAGAGGGGTACATCAGTGGCAAGTACCCATGTTGATTAAAAGGAATCTCCTCATTCAGAAGCTGTCAATCTCTGAATACCAGGAGTAGGAAGCAATACCAAGGGGAGCCTCAGCCTCTGTGCCCCGTTGTTGGTCCTCCAGAGTAACTGGTTGACCATTGAGTGAGACAGGATGCTGGATTAGACAGGCCACTGGGTCAGATCCGGCGTGGCTGTCATGCTCTTAAGCACAGCCCCACTACTCCAGAAAGCATTGTGGTCAGTTCCACCTTCACTTTTCAGGACCCCCTGTAAAAATCTCAGTTATCCAGCAACAATCCTCTCGTGCAAAGATCCGATAACGGTGTATCGGTGCCAGGAACTAGCCTTTCAACTGTAATCAAAGGTCTGTTTCAGAGTTCGCCTTCTCTTGGCTTGCCTTGGAACGACAGAAAAACCACATTTGCCTTCCAAGAAGGCCTGCTCCTCACACCGCTTGGCTCCTGTCCCAAGATTTCATTATTTTAACCCTCCCATTAGCTCCCATTAGGGCTCCTTGTTTGAAGAGCTTTTACAAAATTAACCTTTGCAACCTCTGCAATTAGCAGAATCCTTTTTTCCCCCCCCCGCAGCAGCAGATTATATTGTTGTACCTACCTCCTTCAGACACAATACAGGATTGTGGTTTATTTTAAGAATGCTTTGTTGTAAAAGGAGGAATTATTCTACTCGTGGACGGTCAGTCCATTGTATGCTGGTTTCCTCAGCAAAAGATGGTTTCAGAGCATTCTTCATTTCCCCCACCTTTCATGCAAAGACCCAGGTAGTGCCAGAGTTTAAACCATGGTTATCCTAGGGCAGGGATCAGTGATGAAGGAACTGCGCTCAGGGCATGAACTGCCCCCACATGCCCAACACACACCCCCAACATGCCCCGATTCAACAGGCCCCCGCCCCCTCGTGACTGCAATGGGTGAACAGCCCCAGATATCCCCACTGAAGCTACGCCTCTGGCAGGGATCCCTGAGCTTTTTGAGCCAGTGAGCATCTTTGGTATTCTGACACAGGATGGTGGGCCCAGCCCCAAAATGTCACCCACAGAAGGCAGAGCCCAATCACAACATTTCAGAGAGAGAGAATATGCATAACTCACAAAGTGACTCTTCAACATTTGAGGCAGAGGCTCCATTTAACTGGATGCCTTTTAATCTGCCCAGCCAATCAGAAGCCCTGTTGGGTACAAGCTCACCTGGTCCTGCACACTTTCTAGGGAGGGGAGGGGAGGGGAGAAAGATGGTGTTGGACGCCATTTTGTTAGGTGCACGGGCACCACGTTGTGAACTCCAGATATACAAGGTCCTTGTTGCATGGGAAAGCACAGTTCAGACAAATTGTGGTTAACAAAGAAATGCCTTGTCTTGATCAAATGTCTTGATCTAAGGCCGTGGTGGCGAACCATTGGCACTCCAGATGTTATGGACTACAATTCCCATCAGCCCGTGGCCAATTAGCCATGCTGGCAGGGGCTGATGGGAATTGTAGTCCAAAACATCTGGAGTGCCAAAGGTTTGCCACCACTGATCTAAGGTATCCTTACTAACTCTAGCTAGTGCTGTGAGTCATGTTCAAATGCTGTCACACTGGTCATAATTTATTGAATTCATGATTTCTGAGCAATGTTTTTGCCAGTATGTTGACTTTAGGCTGTTCATTTCTTCCAGCGGGAGCCCTTCGGGGATTGGGCGGGATATAAATCCAATAAATAAATATAAATAAATAAATAAAATAAAAAGTCAGCCAGTGTTGCAACCCCACAACTCTGCCTGTTTCTCAATTCCATCTCAACATTGGTATAGTCCATGAAAATGGAATGGTGTAGGTGTTTATTTCTTTGTGTGCCTTTGCGTTTGTTACCATAAAGTCACAGCTGACTTTTGGTGACCCCGTGGGGTTTTCAAGCCAAGAGATGTTCAGAGGTGGTTTGATATTGACTGACTCTAACCCTAACTTAGGCTGACCAGACGTCCCGCTTTTGGCAGGACAGTCCCGCCTTCAAACAATTTGTCCCGCGTCCTGTGAGTTATTTCAATTGTCCTGATTTTTGGGAGGCTGCCGCACTGCCTTCTGGGGTGCAAGGCAGTGCGGCAGCCTCCCACGCACGCGGCCGCAGGAGCACGGCCTTCTGGGGCGCTGCCATTTCCCACCCTGTCATAGGGTGGGAAACAGCAGCACCCCAGAAGACAGTGTGCTCCTATGGCTGCGCACGCATGCGTGCACGGCCACCTACCCCCCCGTCTTGGTTCACAAAGGTGACCATCTGGTCACCTTACCCTAACTGCAACCCTGGACTTCCTTGGTGGTCTCCCATCCAAGTACTTATCAGGGCTAACCCTGATCAAACCCTGCTAAACTTCTGAGATCCATTGAGATTGTGCTGATCTTTCTTTGTTTACACCGTTCCTTTCAGCTCTATGGAACTCAAGACAAAAACCTAGGTTCCTAGGAGATCTCCCATAGTGGCACTAATCAGATTTGCTGAGGTCCAGAGAAGCTACTGAATCATTGTTTTTAGGGCCGGGGGGCGGGTCCTATATCTCCTAACATGGGAGTAAGACCCAATAAACGTGTTGGGCCTTCCTCCAAAGTAGATATTCACAGAACTGTGCTACAAAGGTATGAACGTGTAAATGCAGTGGGTCAGATTGTTTGTTTTGCAGAGTCATTAACAATGCCATCTCAAGCAAAGATATTCTTTTCAAAACGCTTCGATTTCAGTGGCAGTACAGCATAACTCTGTTTAGGAGGATACTGTAAACATTACAATGATTTTATTGCAGTTGATGAAACATGATCTGACATCTGTTGTGGGGATTGGAAAGGAAGGATTTTGTAGGCCACTTTGATACTCCATATGGTTAGTGTGACCAGATGTCCCGCTTTTGGTGGGACAGTCCCGCTTTTGACTAATTTGTCCTGCGTCCCGGGGTTTTTTTAAAATGTCCCGATTTTTGGAAGGCTGCCTTCTGGGGCGCTCCCCTGTGACAGGGCAGGAAACGGGTTTGGCAGTGTGGCAGCCTCCTGCGCTGCCGCACTGCCTTCTGGGGTGCTCCCGTTTTGGCTGGAAACGGGAGTGCCCCAGAAGGCAGTGCGCTCCTGCGGCTGCGCATGCGCGCTAACCCCCAATGGTGTCCTGCTTTAAAAAGGTGAAAATCTGGTCACCTTACCTATGGTTGAAAAAAGCTGAGTATAAATCCAAAATCTTCTCCTTCTATTAAAATCTATTTTAATAAATAAATAAATAAATATTGATTTAAAATGGCATAAAAACATAGCAACAATGATTGTGACAATAATTGTGACAAGAGCAGAAAAAGAGAAGAAAAAGTAAAATACTTTTTATAAATACTAACAGTCTTAGCCATCCACCAGAAAATGTAAAATGGTGCCTGTCAGACACAGGTAATATTTTTTTAAAGATATATTCAACATTTATTGAAAAGCAATTAAAAATAAGTCTGATATCAGGGTGGAGAAAGCGGGAAAACATAAAAACATAACAATTGTATTCTGGGACTGCACCATCACCCAGGCGTCACTCTGAAGCTGGAAGCATGGTGGTCAAAGTGTCCACTAGAGGGAGCCCTAGGAATATGGCAAAAGGATTATTCCGGTGAAATTAGGGAAGTCAATTTTATCCTAGAACCCACACAGTTTTTCTCAATGTTTTTGCCATGGGTAGAGTTACCAGGGTATGATTTTAGACATCCTGGTCCAAGAATCTATGAACATGTGCAGAGTTCATTTCCCTTGCCAAGAGTACAAGGATGGAGAGTGCTGCTTAGCATTTTGAGCACTTAACTTTGCCTACATAGAATCATAGAGTTGGAAAAGCCCCCAGGGCCATCAAGTCCAACCCCCTTCCATGCAGGAACACACAATCAAGGCACTCCTGACATATGTTCATCCAGCCTCTGTTTAAAAACTTCCAAAGAAGGATCCATTCCTGTTAGTTCCAAGTAAACGATCTCAGGATCTGCCGGAGACCCATGGACTAATGGATTTGTTTCATATGACAGCTTCCTATGAATCAGTCCTAGTTTTTTAAAGGGTTCTTACAAAATAAGCCATTTTATGAGGGAAAAAAACCATAAAGGGGAGGAATTACATATAATATGCAAGATAACTTCCCATGAGATGGCGAAATTACTTGGGGAATTCCACTCCTTTGTTTTGGGCAGTCTTTCCAGTAGCCTCTGGAGAATAACTATTAAACTTAGTAACAACCTTATTTGTCAAGTTATTTATTTTCCAAGATAAATGTACAACTGCTGATTGATTCCCAGCAAGGATGGCCCAGTTCAGATATAATGCAATAACCACAATAACCACACACGCCAGCTGGGTGACCTTGGGCTAGTCACAGCTTCTCAGAGCTCTCTGAGCCCCACCTACCTCACAGGGTGTTTGTTGTGAGGGGGGAAGGGCAAGGAGATTGTAAGCCCCTTTGAGTCTCCTGCAGGAGAGAAAGGGGGGATATAAATCCAAACTCTTCTTCATCATCTTCTTCTTCTTCTTCTTCTTCTTCTTCTTCTTCTTCTTCTTCTTCTTCTTCTTCTTCTTCTTCTTCTTCTTCTTCTTCTTCTTCTACTTTGCAGAATTAAGATTCAGTTTGCGGGAGGTCACTCAAACCCTGGTGTGTCTTGACAAACGGTGGTTTCCTCACCTTGGTAGTTTCTCTTGCAGAGATGCAGCTGGTATCCCAGCCTGCATTGCAACAAGAGCCATACTGGGATCAAACTCTTCTTCTTCATCAAGTCAAAGTTAGGTCAGGATATCCCTACTTGTCCTTCACATTAAAACCATGGTTCATAAATCAAGTGCAAAGTCTGGTCTCAGATTCTAGTTTGACTTGGTGTGACACAGTTAAGTGGCCCCTTCCGCACAGGCAGAATAATGCACTTTCAATCTGCTTTCAAAGCACTTTGCGGCTGGATTTTACTGTGTGGAGTGGCAAAATCCACTTGCAAACAATTGTGAAAGTCGATTGAAAGGGCATTATTCTGCATGCGCGAAAGAGGCCAGTGTGAACCCTCGTTCAGTCAACCACATTAGCCATATTTGTTTCTTTAAACCACGGTTTCCTATTATGTCTGAACTGAGCCACTATCTTCTTGCAAAGGAAGTGCTCTAACCACTGGCCATTGAAAACCATTTCATCACAGAAGTGGCTATTTCCACATAAGGAGACATGAAGTGGATGCTGAGAGGAAGAAGAGGACATTTCTCAAGTGCCCTCGCTGGGTTCAATCCCAGTAGACCTTTTCTCTTCCCTGAGGAAGAGTTTGGATTTATACCCCACTTTTCTCAACTGTAAGGAGTCTCAGAGCGGCTTACAAACTCCTTCCCATCCTCTGAAAGAACTGTGACTAGCCCCAAGATCAGGGGTCACTGAGGGAGGGAGGTCACTGGGGGAGGGGAGGAAGTAGTGGCGTAGGAGGTTAAGAGCTCGTGTTTCTAATCTGGAGGAACCGGGTTTGATTCCCCGCTCTGCCACCTGAGCTGTGGAGGCTTATCTGGGGAATTCAGATTAGCCTGTGCACTCCCACACACGCCAGCTGGGTGACCTTGGGCTAGTCACAGCTCTACGGAGCTCTCTCAACCCCACCCACCTCACAGGGTGTTTGTTGTGAGGGGGGAAGGGCAAGGAGCCCCTTTGAGTCTCCTGCAGGAGAGAAAGGGGGGATATAAATCCAAACTCTTCTCTTCTTCTAGTTGTGAATTACCTGTGTTGTGCAGGGTGTTAGACTAGATGGCTCTTGAGGTCCCATCTACCTCTATGTTTGGGGGCATTTTTCTGAACTAGCGAGGGTCCACCTATGCTCTTATGACATAAATGAACTTAAGCATGCCTCCTTTATCTCTGAAACGGACAGAAGTTCAACAGGCAAAGCATCTCCTGGCCCTTTCCTGAATCCAAAGAGAGCCACCTACTGATTTCTGCATGTCACTCAGCAATTAAAAGTCTAGAAGCTCTGTCTGGACAAAACCACGCCACCGCAACCCGACCATTGTAAAAGCCAGATGAACTGTCAGCATGGCAATTGAAAACTCTTTTCACGTCTCAGAAAGAAAAAAAATCATCACTGAGAACAATCAGAGCCCTCGTTGGGATACGAGTGTCAAAGGGAGGGGGCAGGAGAGAGATTGTGAGAGAGACTGTTTATTTCCATTTAAGGTGATTGACAAGGGCCATGATATAAATAAATTCCCATGAGGCCTTTGGACAAGATGAGGAGCTATTGAATACTGAAGTGGCCCTGCAGAGGGGACTTAAGAGGCTGGAAGAGACAGGGGCAAGGCAAGGTTAATGAGGAAAAATTGCAACAGCAAATCACACACACACACCCCATTTCGGATTCCATGATCTAACCCAACAGAAGAACCCAGCTAACAGATTTGGGAAGGAAGGTGATTTGAGCTAGAAAACGTACAGTTGGAGAGGAAATGAGTGAAGTGGTCTGTTTCCATCCCTGCCAATTTACACAGCCTTCAAATTTCAGGCAGAGTTTGGTGCGGAATAAAAATCTCCATCAGCGCACCTAGAGTTGTTGCACACCCTTTGAACTTATGAGACGGAAAGAGTCCCTCTGCATTCAACGGTTCCGTTAACAGTTTTCATTCTCTTTCCTCACCTGCTTAAGCAAACAGGGTTTAGATTCTCCCCCAAGCAGAGGAGGGAGAGAAAAGGAAATGTGGTTGGATAGGACAGGATGAGGAATTTTTTCCCACAGGTGCCTATCTTGGAAATGCAGCATCTCCAGGTTGCAACCTGGCAAGCCAACACTAACGGGGCTCTTCCCGTTTGACATTTAGGTAAGGGCTGTGACCCAGCAGTGGAATATTTGCTTGATATGCAAAGGGCCCCAGGCTCAATTGCTTGCATTTCCAGGTTTTTTAAAGAAACCAGTTAACCAAGAGACATGGATGTGTAGGCGCAGAAGGCATATAAAGGATATACTTTGTTATATGCAAAGGTTTTCTTCTTGCCCCCCATTACTTTCTTTCTGTAATGGGGAGTTGGCAACCATAATGCAGCTGAGCAAAGAAAAGATGCAGGCCTGAAAGTCTATTCTCTTTCTGTTACTTGGCAAGCTTGATAGTTTAAGCAGAGTGCCCTTTGTCCAGAGTTATACAAAATGTGCAGATTCAACTGTTTCAAGGTCTTAGATGCCTTGAATTTGCCCTTCTTCTGGAGACAGAAGATAGAAACATGAAAATGTTTAGGCTCTTTTCCTAGGAAGAAGGACAACAAAAGGCAATAGAGATAGGAAAGAAACAGGTCCTAGTTCATCTTGCGTCAAAGGATCAGATGCTCCCATCTTCCAATAAAGGTCTTAGAATACTCAAATGTTTTAGGGAAAGGGAAAATCTCCACCTTTCTGTTTGACTAAGTGATGATGATGAACTTTGGGGTGTATTCTTTTTACTGCTATTCTGATGTAACCTATAAAAGTAAGAACACACTGTCATTTTACGTGGTTCCCCTGATGCTGTTTGCCCGGTTGTTGGCGTGAATAAAATATTAAATTTTATTCCTTTGTCGGCTTAAGCTTTTTGGCTTAAATATTTTGAACCCGTTACCCTGCTGTAACAGATGGACCAATGCTGTGATTCAAAATAAGGAAACTTCATGTGTATTCATATGTGCTTGGTGATGACACTTAACCCTGTTACTAGCCATGTGACCAAGAAAAGAGATCAAAAGAGAAACTAAATGTACTGTATTTATGTAAAGTTTCCCCTTCAGTCGTGTCCGACCCTGGGGTACCACTGCAAGCAGTGATTTCATAGGCAAGCCGTTTTTGTGGGGTAGTTTGCCATTGCTTTCCCTGGCTATTCTTTACCCCCTAGCTATGAGCTAGGTACTCATTTACCGACCAAGAAATGGATGGATGGCTGAGTTGACCATGAGCCAGCTGCCAGGATATCTGACCCACAGGGGGCTCGAACTCCTGACCGTGTGAGTGGCAGTGCAAGCTCTTAACCACTACATCACGCAGCTCCTTTATGTACTAACCACTTTTTCTTATGTAACTATCACTCAGAAATGTTAAGTACATTGTTTATAATTCATGTGGCAGATCATATTCTGTTATTACTGGAACCACTTTAAGTCAGATTGTCTGTCAATTAATATGTATTCCTAAATGATAAAATAATTTTTTTAAAAAAGAGAAACTAAATGTATCTGCAGCTAACTCCGCTTCACAGGTTTTGGCTTCTCATGATCCATTTTTTCTAATTGGATGGAATGTGGTTCCACTATTCTCGACCCTGGCCACTGAAGGGGAGTCAGAGTAGATACTCAGAAGTTTCTTAACTCACAGCACCTGGATTCTCTTATTTGGGTAGCTAAATGTCTCTGCTTGCTGGGTTTCAATCAACAGCACAGTTATTTTCCAGCTTGAACTTGTTCATTGTAGGCCTGAAGTCTAAACCTTTCTTTGGCCATTTATGCACTTGTGGTCTGTCATACAGCGAGCATGCATACCTTTCAGGTCAGATTCTTGGTTGCACACATGTTTCCCTCCCCCCAAACACACCACACTGCAGATCAGAGAAGCTCGTGGTTTTTTTAAACCCGATAATACAAAAAATCCCCCCTCCTCACAGGGAAAGAGAAAGGAATTAGAGTGTGTTTTGCTTTTGGGGTTTTTTATCACTTCTCTGGGCTTTCTCCGTCCACACAACGGCCGTTCCTCCCCATGGAGATAGAACAAGGAAGAGCAGGGTGGGCTACAGGACACATCAGCTTTGCTGTGTTCACTTCACAATAGAAGAAACTCACAGAAACAGAAAACCTAGGGGCAGAGGTGGGATCCAGCAGGTTCTCACCAGTTCCCGAGAGTGGTGTGTGCCGAGAGGTGTGTGCCGAGAGGGGGTTACTAATTGGGTCTGCTTTTCCGTTAGAAATTCCATTAGGTCCAAAAATCATAAAGTCCTGTTGTTTCCTATGTGGCTGGTGAGCGAAGGTAGAAAACGGGATAATTCTCCCCGTTGGGCTGTTTTAAAAATATGTTTTAGAAATTTGGTAAAGTTCCTTGTTTAAGGAAAGTATCCTTCTTCTGATTTCTAGAAACAAAATTATTTGAACATATTAAGTATTTGACAGGCAGTCAATTAGAGGAGAAGCAGTTGTTTCTGTTGGCAGCAGACAATAGGACTTGCTATAATGAGTTTAAATTATGGACAGAAAGATGCCAGGCTAGAAATTAGGAACTTTTTTTTTACAGTAAGAGTTTTTTTACAGCAACAGAGAAATTATTAATGCCCTGCCCCCAGAATGCCCGCCCCCGCCCCTGTCGTGCCCTGCCCAGCCCCATTGGCGCTATGCCACTGTTTGAATCCCACCACCATGGGAACCTGTTACTAAAATTTTTGGATCCCACCACTGCCTGGGGGGAGGGGAAATGCAAAGCACACAGCAGTGAGGTAAACGCTGCATGCATAAATGGGCTTTATGTCAGGAATTGACATGGTGATCAAGGGGTTTCTCAGCTCAATGCTACTGTAACAAATTATGCTAACAGGGATGGCATGTACTTTGAAATGCACTTTCAGTTCAATGCAGTTGTTTCAGGATATATGTAACCAAACTGTGATATGCTGATGGAACTTTCCTTTCTATTGATCCTCCTTTATGGCTTCACATGTTTGTAGATATCTAGGCTGACCTTGATGGTTGAAACCCAGGGGAAACGAGAAGTAACTGTTGCCCTGCGGGGGTAGACATGCCAGGCGTCTGTATCTCTCTCTGTCCCCAACTTTGGGGCGCCTACGCTCCAAAATAACTCTTTTTATTTTTTATTTATTTATTTATTTATTTATTTATTTATTTATTTATTCTTTAGATTTTTATACCGCCCTATCCCCAGGGGGCTCCGGGCGGTGTACAACATATAGACATAATACAGTCATAAAATAGCTAAAACCTTTAAAAGCAGCGGTAGAAACAAAAGACTAAGTATAATAAGTATAATAAATATAAGTGGCGTCCGACAATCCCATTTTCAAAATCCTCTCCCAAGGGTGGGAGGGACGGCAGTCCCATTAGGTGACAAAAGGCCCAGGTGTAAGGGGCCGAGAAAAAAAGAAGAAGGGGGGCACCATCAGCGGCCGGGTCCTCCAAAGGCCCGGCGAAACAGCTCTGTCTTACAGGCCCTGCGGAACTCGCCAAGATCCCACAGGGCCCGGACAGCTGGGGGAAGAGTGTTCCACCAGGCCGGGGCCAGAGCTGTAAAAGCCCTGGCCCGTGTAGAGGCCAGCCTCAATTGGCGCCTCAAGGTCGGTGACAGAGAAAGATACAGTCACCTGGCACGTCTAACCCCACACAAAAACTCCATTTCTTGTTACCTCTCGGATATCTCCCACAATAACCAAGTCTAGGCAGCAGCTGGTGTTTAAAACAAGTAAGCAAGTCAGCAACCTTTTCCAGTTAGAACCAAACTGCACCCAATTTCAGAGCAAGAGATCCACAAATAGCCATTCCAGGGAAAGGCCATATGCATAACTTGGACATTCGAGAATGTTTCTGTTAATAAGGATTACTATTAATGTTAATCAGTATGTTGATTTAAAATCGATTAATTTTTGGCAGCCCAGATGTTGGTTGTCGTGAATCATTTTCTAGGAACACTCGAGGTGTAACCGTAAGATATATACAGACTCAGGATAACACTGAGTAAAAATTAATAGACAGTTGGAAAAATATAAAGATTGAGAACTATATGGAGTTAGAAAGAAAAGTGATATTAAAATGGTATAGAACACCAAAACAACTAGCCTATATGATAAAAGGACTTAGTTCTAAATGCTGGCACTGTGGAGACCAAGAGGCATATTATAGCCATATGTGGATAGAATGTTCAGAAGTAAAAAAAAAATGGACAACTGTATTAATATATATCGAGAAACTGGTGAAGATAAAGATTGATCTAAATAATGACTTAATGTTCATGGGAGTAATGGAAGATAGAAGGGTGGAAAAACAATATAGTTATATATCCAAAAGAATGATTAGAGCAGCCCATGCAACAATAGCTCTGGGCTGGAAAGAAAAGAAAAAATGGACACTTCAGAAATGGTAAGAATATATCTGGAAACAAGTGACACTGGATATTTTCGATATACCAACCAAAAATAAGACGTGGCAAGATAAACAGAATGAAATTTTGAAGATATGGATAATATACGTGGACCGGATGAAAGAAGCTCGAGTCATCGATGAAAAATGGGAGAAGAGGCTACAAAGAATGAACTCACTGCTGTTTTGTGTGAAAAAACTAAGAAGCAGCAGCAATGGGGGGAGGGAAAAAAGGGGGGAAATGTATTGTTTGAAAATGTATGAAGAAAGAAATTATTATCATAAACTGTAAAATTCAAATGATACAATAAAAAAATTCAAAAAAAAAAGGATAACACTGAGTGATGGTTTTAGTGCGTTTGTGTTAATGCCATCAAGTTGTTCCAACTCTTGGTGACCCTGTGAATCAATATCCTCCAAAATGTCCTTTTGTTAACAGTCTTGCTCAGATCTTGCAGGCTGAAGGCTGTGACTTCTTTTATAGAGTTGGTCTATTTCACATTGGGTCACTCTCTTTTCCTGCTGCCTTCAATAACCTTCTTGATTTTTCCATTGAGTCTTGTCTTCTCACAATGTTACCAAAGTATGATAGCATCCATTAAGAAGAAGGAGGAGGAGGAGGAGGAGTTTGGATTTATACCCCACCTTTCTCTCCTGTAAGGAGACTCAAGGTGGCTTACAAGCTCCTTTCCCTTCCTCTCCCCACAACAGACACCTTGTGAGGTAGGACTTTGTGACAGAGTCCAGAGAGAACTATGACTAGCCCAAGATAACCCAGCAGAAATGTAGGAGTGAGGAAACACATCTGGTTTACCAGTTAAGACCAGAGGTGGGATCCAGCAGGTTCTCACAGGTTCCCGAGAGTAGGTTACTAATTGTTTGTGTGTGCCGAGAGGGGGTTACTAATTGGTGATTTTGCCACGTGATTTTTGCCTCAGTTATGCCCCTCCTCTCAGCAGTAGCGCACAGAACTTGAAGCAGTCCAGCAGGAGGTGCACCGGCGTGCGTGGCAGCCTGCACCTGCGTGCATTCGTTTCCCGCCCAAGGACCGGCGCGGCAGCTGCGTCCTTGCCACAGCCCCACCCAGGAATGCCCCGCCCCTGGAATGCCCAGCCACGCCCCTGTCGTGCCCCACCCAGCCCCATTGGTGCTACGCCACAGTTTGAATTCCACCACCATGGGAACCTGTTTCTAAAATTTTTGGATCCCACCACTGGTTAAGACCATGGATGGTGGAGGGAAATAAAGCGCCTCCTGCCCGGCCGTTCATGTAGGAGTGGTTTCAATCCAGGATTTTTCAAAAGGATCACTGGTTTAGAAATTTTTGAAAATTCCGGGTTGCAGGAAATAAATTGAGGCAGGCTCATTTTGGGGGCGGGACCTGCACGAAGTCCCCCCCAAAAAAATGGGTTACATGGCATCCTACCCCCTTTACTTTTGGCCTGTGTGGCATTGACCTCAGCACCATCTGGATCAGCCCTGAATAATAACACAGTTGGGGCAATGCCCTGCCTCTGAAAATGGTGTTCTTGTTGCAACATTTGCAGGGAGTCTTGCCGACTGCGAAGCTGGGCATGGCTCGTGTCTCACAACCTGTTTGCCAAATAGCGATTCCAAGCAGCGTTTTACAACCAGTCTGCGCAAAGGATTGTTTAAAGACTGCCGTTTTAAAAAAGGGTCTCTCCCCAACACTATGCCATTTCTCCAAATCAAAGGCCCCTTCCGCACAGAGGCTGGGAAGGTCCCAGAACCAGCTGGGACGACGGCGCCGTGGAGCGCCGCCGTCCAGCCGACCCGCCTCTTCCCTATCCCTCTCCCGTCGCCTCCGTCGCCCTGCTGGCCTCCGTAGACCCGCCCACGCTGCCCTCCGACCTCCAGGGGTCGGAGGACAGTGAGGGAGGGCCTTCGGAGGCCAGCAGGGCTTAACGGAGGCGGCAAGGTGAGTGGGAGAGGGACGGGGACAACAGCGCATTCCCGGCGGTGCCATTCGCACCGCGCCGCCGGGAATGCGCTGTATTCCAAAAACCTCCCTCCAGGAGGGAGGTTTTTGGAGGCAGCCTGAGGCCGCCCTGGGGGGCGGGGGAAGGGAGCCAGGTCGGCACTGCTGCATTTTGGCAGCGCCGCCTGTGCGAACGGCTCCCTGGGGACAACTTTTTTGCCGTCCCCAGGGCATCATTATTGGCCCGTGCGGAAAGGGCCAAAATTAGGAGTTTTGTTATATGGAACAGAACCCAGAAACTTGAACAGCCGGGATGAATAAGAAATCCAAAGCTCACACCTAGAAAAGCTTCCGAGAGATTTATCTGTAGCATACACTCTCTTATTAAAAGACGAGAAAGCAGAATATTTTTTTTTTCAGACAACTTTCCCTTTTTCCTTCAGGACTCCGCAGGTACGGACAAAATGTTCCTTCGCCGGATACCGCATACAGAAGTCAACTACATTATCATTCCCTTGGCAGAATGGCTTAATGAGTTCAGGAAGATAAAAGAAAGGAAAGCAAAAGTGTTTTTTTTCCTAGACAATGGTCTCTTTTTCATTAAGGACTTAGAAGATAAAAAAGGCAATGTCTCCATTAGAATGTTTGCTAGACAAGGTGTCAGCAAGTACATTATTCTGCTTTCGACGAGAACGAAGCCACGGTGCTTTGATTTCCACAAATCGCACTTTCCAAAATCAAACGTGCCCGGCACACAATGCTTGTTGTCTCCCAAGATGCACGCCGCCCAGACTGCCAATTCACAGTCTTTTGAGAACCTGTTTGCGTTTGCAGAGGGAATGGAATTCAGAGCGGCAGCTGGTCAAACAGAGACTGTTGATGCAAAGTCATTAGACTGCCTCGTTTGCGCACGGGCAGGTTGTGTAGTCATTTTAAAGCCATGTACTGCTTTTCCACGCAGGCACCATCAGTGGCATCCATCCAATGTACTGGACTGAACTGCAGCTCCTAAGGAAAGAGCCAGCGTGGTGTAGTGGTTAAGAGCAGGTGGATTCTAATCTGGAGAACTGGGTTTGATTCCCCACCTGAGTGGCAGAGGCTTACCTGGTGAACCAGATGTGTTTCTGCACTTCTACATTCCTGCTGGGGGACCTTGGGCTAGTCACAGTTCTCTTTGAACTCTCTCACAAAGTCATACCTCACAAGGTGTTTGTTGTGGGGAGAGGAAGGGAAAGGAGCCTATAAACCACCTTGAGTCTCCTTAACAGGAGAGAAACTTGTGGGTGAACTTGTGGGTTATAACTTCAAACTCCTCCTCCTCCTCCTCTTCTCCTCCTCCTCCTCCTCTATTTGCAATCTGATGTTGGTAGATTCCACATGGTCCAAATATCCCAGGTTGAGCAAGGGAAATACCCCTGTTTGGCCGAGACATGCGCAACTGAACTAGATGAGGCAGTGCTCCCCCTCCTCGACTTCACCATGAGGCCAAGCTGTCATTTTGTAAAGTGAGTTCATATCAGGGAACCCCTTGTAATAGAGCCACAGGGCCTGGTTCTGGTTGAGACCTTCAGGAAGAAGAGGGGCTTCCCGCCAAAACATTATTCCGACCCAAAATAGTATTTGGGACATGTTGGTAACTAATGCCCCACCTCACTATTTCAAGTTGGGAAAATAACACAGATGGGAAGGAAGGACACATTCTCCCTCATACAATAACAGTAAGGGGACCAAATGGTCACCTTTGTAAACCAGGACAGGCGGGTAGGCGGGTGGCCGTGCATGCGCACGCAGCCGCAGGGGCGCACTGCCTTCTGGGGCGCTCCCGTTTCCCACCCTGCCACACTGCCTTCTGGGGAACGGGAGCGCCCCAGAAGGCCGTGCTCCTGCGGCCGCGTGCACGGGAGGCTGCCGCACTGCCTTGCGCCCCAGAAGGCAGTGCGGCAGCCTTCCAAAAAGCGGGACACTTCAAAAAACCCGCGGGACGCAGGACAAATTATTTTAAGGCGGGACTGTCCCGCCAAAAGCGGGACGTCTGGTCAGCCTAAATAACAGGGCCCCTGCAGAGCTGTTGAAAGGAGTTCTGTGGAGGGAATTCACTCTACAAAATGGCGGCATGTCCTGAGGGTGAACTTGTGGATGCAGTCTTGTTTCGTTTGGTCCTCAGCGCACCCGTTCAGCTCTGAGAAAAGCCAAGGCCAGAGAGACAAAGCCTTCTTTCCTCTTGTTTTCACCCCCCAGCAGGATCAAAATGACCAAAGGAAAAAGCTCGTAAGGGAAAATTAGTGTTTTCTTCTGTCAAGTGGGTGGGGAAAGAATGAACAAGAGAGGGAGGAAACAGAAAAACAGTGTCCAAATGCACATACTTAAAATGCTTGCAGTGTGATTTAGAACAGGGGTATTCACGCCTGAGCTTGGGGAGAACCACATTCACGTTTACAATCAACCCAAAGAGCCTCATGACTGTGAGATACACTGTGTATCACCACATCAAACAGGCACATACACAGCAAAATAAGATACTGCTATTCATGTGAAGTATATACATGCTAACCAGCGTGGTGTAGTGGTTAAGAGCAGTGGACTCTAATCTGGAGAACCGGGTTTAATTCCCCACTCCTCCAGCTGAGTGGCAGAGGCTTATCTGGTGAACCAGATGTGTTTCCGCACTCCTACATTCCTGCTGGGTGACCTGGGGCTAGTCACAGTTTTCTCAGAACTCTCTCAGCCCCACCTACCTCACAAGGTGTCTGTTGTGGGGGGAGGAAGGGAAAGGAGTTTGTAAGCTGCCTTGAGTCTCCTTATAGGAGAGAAAGGCAGAATAGACATCCGCCGCCGCCGCCACCGCCGCCGCCGCCTCCTCCTCCTCCTCCTCCTCCCCCACCACCCCCCCCTCCCCCCCCTCCGCCCCCCCGACCCCCCCCCCCCCCCACCCCCCCCCCCCCCCCAACCCCCCCCCCCTCCCTCCCCCCCCCCCCCCCACCCCCCCCCCCCCCCACCCCCCCCCCCCCCCACCCCCCCCCCCCCCCACCCCCCCCCCCCCCCACCCCCCCCCCCCCCCACCCCCCCCCCCCCCCACCCCCCCCCCCCCCCACCCCCCCCCCCCCCCACCCCCCCCCCCCCCCACCCCCCCCCCCCCCCACCCCCCCCCCCCCCCACCCCCCCCCCCCCCCACCCCCCCCCCCCCCCACCCCCCCCCCCCCCCACCCCCCCCCCCCCCCACCCCCCCCCCCCCCCACCCCCCCCCCCCCCCACCCCCCCCCCCCCCCACCCCCCCCCCCCCCCACCCCCCCCCCCCCCCACCCCCCCCCCCCCCCACCCCCCCCCCCCCCCACCCCCCCCCCCCCCCACCCCCCCCCCCCCCCACCCCCCCCCCCCCCCACCCCCCCCCCCCCCCACCCCCCCCCCCCCCCACCCCCCCCCCCCCCCACCCCCCCCCCCCCCCACCCCCCCCCCCCCCCACCCCCCCCCCCCCCCACCCCCCCCCCCCCCCACCCCCCCCCCCCCCCACCCCCCCCCCCCCCCACCCCCCCCCCCCCCCACCCCCCCCCCCCCCCACCCCCCCCCCCCCCCACCCCCCCCCCCCCCCACCCCCCCCCCCCCCCACCCCCCCCCCCCCCCACCCCCCCCCCCCCCCACCCCCCCCCCCCCCCACCCCCCCCCCCCCCCACCCCCCCCCCCCCCCACCCCCCCCCCCCCCCACCCCCCCCCCCCCCCACCCCCCCCCCCCCCCACCCCCCCCCCCCCCCACCCCCCCCCCCCCCCACCCCCCCCCCCCCCCACCCCCCCCCCCCCCCACCCCCCCCCCCCCCCACCCCCCCCCCCCCCCACCCCCCCCCCCCCCCACCCCCCCCCCCCCCCACCCCCCCCCCCCCCCACCCCCCCCCCCCCCCACCCCCCCCCCCCCCCACCCCCCCCCCCCCCCACCCCCCCCCCCCCCCACCCCCCCCCCCCCCCACCCCCCCCCCCCCCCACCCCCCCCCCCCCCCACCCCCCCCCCCCCCCACCCCCCCCCCCCCCCACCCCCCCCCCCCCCCACCCCCCCCCCCCCCCACCCCCCCCCCCCCCCACCCCCCCCCCCCCCCACCCCCCCCCCCCCCCACCCCCCCCCCCCCCCACCCCCCCCCCCCCCCACCCCCCCCCCCCCCCACCCCCCCCCCCCCCCACCCCCCCCCCCCCCCACCCCCCCCCCCCCCCACCCCCCCCCCCCCCCACCCCCCCCCCCCCCCACCCCCCCCCCCCCCCACCCCCCCCCCCCCCCACCCCCCCCCCCCCCCACCCCCCCCCCCCCCCACCCCCCCCCCCCCCCACCCCCCCCCCCCCCCACCCCCCCCCCCCCCCACCCCCCCCCCCCCCCACCCCCCCCCCCCCCCACCCCCCCCCCCCCCCACCCCCCCCCCCCCCCACCCCCCCCCCCCCCCACCCCCCCCCCCCCCCACCCCCCCCCCCCCCCACCCCCCCCCCCCCCCACCCCCCCCCCCCCCCACCCCCCCCCCCCCCCACCCCCCCCCCCCCCCACCCCCCCCCCCCCCCACCCCCCCCCCCCCCCACCCCCCCCCCCCCCCACCCCCCCCCCCCCCCACCCCCCCCCCCCCCCACCCCCCCCCCCCCCCACCCCCCCCCCCCCCCACCCCCCCCCCCCCCCACCCCCCCCCCCCCCCACCCCCCCCCCCCCCCACCCCCCCCCCCCCCCACCCCCCCCCCCCCCCACCCCCCCCCCCCCCCACCCCCCCCCCCCCCCACCCCCCCCCCCCCCCACCCCCCCCCCCCCCCACCCCCCCCCCCCCCCACCCCCCCCCCCCCCCACCCCCCCCCCCCCCCACCCCCCCCCCCCCCCACCCCCCCCCCCCCCCACCCCCCCCCCCCCCCACCCCCCCCCCCCCCCACCCCCCCCCCCCCCCACCCCCCCCCCCCCCCACCCCCCCCCCCCCCCACCCCCCCCCCCCCCCACCCCCCCCCCCCCCCACCCCCCCCCCCCCCCACCCCCCCCCCCCCCCACCCCCCCCCCCCCCCACCCCCCCCCCCCCCCACCCCCCCCCCCCCCCACCCCCCCCCCCCCCCACCCCCCCCCCCCCCCACCCCCCCCCCCCCCCACCCCCCCCCCCCCCCACCCCCCCCCCCCCCCACCCCCCCCCCCCCCCACCCCCCCCCCCCCCCACCCCCCCCCCCCCCCACCCCCCCCCCCCCCCACCCCCCCCCCCCCCCACCCCCCCCCCCCCCCACCCCCCCCCCCCCCCACCCCCCCCCCCCCCCACCCCCCCCCCCCCCCACCCCCCCCCCCCCCCACCCCCCCCCCCCCCCACCCCCCCCCCCCCCCACCCCCCCCCCCCCCCACCCCCCCCCCCCCCCACCCCCCCCCCCCCCCACCCCCCCCCCCCCCCACCCCCCCCCCCCCCCACCCCCCCCCCCCCCCACCCCCCCCCCCCCCCACCCCCCCCCCCCCCCACCCCCCCCCCCCCCCACCCCCCCCCCCCCCCACCCCCCCCCCCCCCCACCCCCCCCCCCCCCCACCCCCCCCCCCCCCCACCCCCCCCCCCCCCCACCCCCCCCCCCCCCCACCCCCCCCCCCCCCCACCCCCCCCCCCCCCCACCCCCCCCCCCCCCCACCCCCCCCCCCCCCCACCCCCCCCCCCCCCCACCCCCCCCCCCCCCCACCCCCCCCCCCCCCCACCCCCCCCCCCCCCCACCCCCCCCCCCCCCCACCCCCCCCCCCCCCCACCCCCCCCCCCCCCCACCCCCCCCCCCCCCCACCCCCCCCCCCCCCCACCCCCCCCCCCCCCCACCCCCCCCCCCCCCCACCCCCCCCCCCCCCCACCCCCCCCCCCCCCCACCCCCCCCCCCCCCCACCCCCCCCCCCCCCCACCCCCCCCCCCCCCCACCCCCCCCCCCCCCCACCCCCCCCCCCCCCCACCCCCCCCCCCCCCCACCCCCCCCCCCCCCCACCCCCCCCCCCCCCCACCCCCCCCCCCCCCCACCCCCCCCCCCCCCCACCCCCCCCCCCCCCCACCCCCCCCCCCCCCCACCCCCCCCCCCCCCCACCCCCCCCCCCCCCCACCCCCCCCCCCCCCCACCCCCCCCCCCCCCCACCCCCCCCCCCCCCCACCCCCCCCCCCCCCCACCCCCCCCCCCCCCCACCCCCCCCCCCCCCCACCCCCCCCCCCCCCCACCCCCCCCCCCCCCCACCCCCCCCCCCCCCCACCCCCCCCCCCCCCCACCCCCCCCCCCCCCCACCCCCCCCCCCCCCCACCCCCCCCCCCCCCCACCCCCCCCCCCCCCCACCCCCCCCCCCCCCCACCCCCCCCCCCCCCCACCCCCCCCCCCCCCCACCCCCCCCCCCCCCCACCCCCCCCCCCCCCCACCCCCCCCCCCCCCCACCCCCCCCCCCCCCCACCCCCCCCCCCCCCCACCCCCCCCCCCCCCCACCCCCCCCCCCCCCCACCCCCCCCCCCCCCCACCCCCCCCCCCCCCCACCCCCCCCCCCCCCCACCCCCCCCCCCCCCCACCCCCCCCCCCCCCCACCCCCCCCCCCCCCCACCCCCCCCCCCCCCCACCCCCCCCCCCCCCCACCCCCCCCCCCCCCCACCCCCCCCCCCCCCCACCCCCCCCCCCCCCCACCCCCCCCCCCCCCCACCCCCCCCCCCCCCCACCCCCCCCCCCCCCCACCCCCCCCCCCCCCCACCCCCCCCCCCCCCCACCCCCCCCCCCCCCCACCCCCCCCCCCCCCCACCCCCCCCCCCCCCCACCCCCCCCCCCCCCCACCCCCCCCCCCCCCCACCCCCCCCCCCCCCCACCCCCCCCCCCCCCCACCCCCCCCCCCCCCCACCCCCCCCCCCCCCCACCCCCCCCCCCCCCCACCCCCCCCCCCCCCCACCCCCCCCCCCCCCCACCCCCCCCCCCCCCCACCCCCCCCCCCCCCCACCCCCCCCCCCCCCCACCCCCCCCCCCCCCCACCCCCCCCCCCCCCCACCCCCCCCCCCCCCCACCCCCCCCCCCCCCCACCCCCCCCCCCCCCCACCCCCCCCCCCCCCCACCCCCCCCCCCCCCCACCCCCCCCCCCCCCCACCCCCCCCCCCCCCCACCCCCCCCCCCCCCCACCCCCCCCCCCCCCCACCCCCCCCCCCCCCCACCCCCCCCCCCCCCCACCCCCCCCCCCCCCCACCCCCCCCCCCCCCCACCCCCCCCCCCCCCCACCCCCCCCCCCCCCCACCCCCCCCCCCCCCCACCCCCCCCCCCCCCCACCCCCCCCCCCCCCCACCCCCCCCCCCCCCCACCCCCCCCCCCCCCCACCCCCCCCCCCCCCCACCCCCCCCCCCCCCCACCCCCCCCCCCCCCCACCCCCCCCCCCCCCCACCCCCCCCCCCCCCCACCCCCCCCCCCCCCCACCCCCCCCCCCCCCCACCCCCCCCCCCCCCCACCCCCCCCCCCCCCCACCCCCCCCCCCCCCCACCCCCCCCCCCCCCCACCCCCCCCCCCCCCCACCCCCCCCCCCCCCCACCCCCCCCCCCCCCCACCCCCCCCCCCCCCCACCCCCCCCCCCCCCCACCCCCCCCCCCCCCCACCCCCCCCCCCCCCCACCCCCCCCCCCCCCCACCCCCCCCCCCCCCCACCCCCCCCCCCCCCCACCCCCCCCCCCCCCCACCCCCCCCCCCCCCCACCCCCCCCCCCCCCCACCCCCCCCCCCCCCCACCCCCCCCCCCCCCCACCCCCCCCCCCCCCCACCCCCCCCCCCCCCCACCCCCCCCCCCCCCCACCCCCCCCCCCCCCCACCCCCCCCCCCCCCCACCCCCCCCCCCCCCCACCCCCCCCCCCCCCCACCCCCCCCCCCCCCCACCCCCCCCCCCCCCCACCCCCCCCCCCCCCCACCCCCCCCCCCCCCCACCCCCCCCCCCCCCCACCCCCCCCCCCCCCCACCCCCCCCCCCCCCCACCCCCCCCCCCCCCCACCCCCCCCCCCCCCCACCCCCCCCCCCCCCCACCCCCCCCCCCCCCCACCCCCCCCCCCCCCCACCCCCCCCCCCCCCCACCCCCCCCCCCCCCCACCCCCCCCCCCCCCCACCCCCCCCCCCCCCCACCCCCCCCCCCCCCCACCCCCCCCCCCCCCCACCCCCCCCCCCCCCCACCCCCCCCCCCCCCCACCCCCCCCCCCCCCCACCCCCCCCCCCCCCCACCCCCCCCCCCCCCCACCCCCCCCCCCCCCCACCCCCCCCCCCCCCCACCCCCCCCCCCCCCCACCCCCCCCCCCCCCCACCCCCCCCCCCCCCCACCCCCCCCCCCCCCCACCCCCCCCCCCCCCCACCCCCCCCCCCCCCCACCCCCCCCCCCCCCCACCCCCCCCCCCCCCCACCCCCCCCCCCCCCCACCCCCCCCCCCCCCCACCCCCCCCCCCCCCCACCCCCCCCCCCCCCCACCCCCCCCCCCCCCCACCCCCCCCCCCCCCCACCCCCCCCCCCCCCCACCCCCCCCCCCCCCCACCCCCCCCCCCCCCCACCCCCCCCCCCCCCCACCCCCCCCCCCCCCCACCCCCCCCCCCCCCCACCCCCCCCCCCCCCCACCCCCCCCCCCCCCCACCCCCCCCCCCCCCCACCCCCCCCCCCCCCCACCCCCCCCCCCCCCCACCCCCCCCCCCCCCCACCCCCCCCCCCCCCCACCCCCCCCCCCCCCCACCCCCCCCCCCCCCCACCCCCCCCCCCCCCCACCCCCCCCCCCCCCCACCCCCCCCCCCCCCCACCCCCCCCCCCCCCCACCCCCCCCCCCCCCCACCCCCCCCCCCCCCCACCCCCCCCCCCCCCCACCCCCCCCCCCCCCCACCCCCCCCCCCCCCCACCCCCCCCCCCCCCCACCCCCCCCCCCCCCCACCCCCCCCCCCCCCCACCCCCCCCCCCCCCCACCCCCCCCCCCCCCCACCCCCCCCCCCCCCCACCCCCCCCCCCCCCCACCCCCCCCCCCCCCCACCCCCCCCCCCCCCCACCCCCCCCCCCCCCCACCCCCCCCCCCCCCCACCCCCCCCCCCCCCCACCCCCCCCCCCCCCCACCCCCCCCCCCCCCCACCCCCCCCCCCCCCCACCCCCCCCCCCCCCCACCCCCCCCCCCCCCCACCCCCCCCCCCCCCCACCCCCCCCCCCCCCCACCCCCCCCCCCCCCCACCCCCCCCCCCCCCCACCCCCCCCCCCCCCCACCCCCCCCCCCCCCCACCCCCCCCCCCCCCCACCCCCCCCCCCCCCCACCCCCCCCCCCCCCCACCCCCCCCCCCCCCCACCCCCCCCCCCCCCCACCCCCCCCCCCCCCCACCCCCCCCCCCCCCCACCCCCCCCCCCCCCCACCCCCCCCCCCCCCCACCCCCCCCCCCCCCCACCCCCCCCCCCCCCCACCCCCCCCCCCCCCCACCCCCCCCCCCCCCCACCCCCCCCCCCCCCCACCCCCCCCCCCCCCCACCCCCCCCCCCCCCCACCCCCCCCCCCCCCCACCCCCCCCCCCCCCCACCCCCCCCCCCCCCCACCCCCCCCCCCCCCCACCCCCCCCCCCCCCCACCCCCCCCCCCCCCCACCCCCCCCCCCCCCCACCCCCCCCCCCCCCCACCCCCCCCCCCCCCCACCCCCCCCCCCCCCCACCCCCCCCCCCCCCCACCCCCCCCCCCCCCCACCCCCCCCCCCCCCCACCCCCCCCCCCCCCCACCCCCCCCCCCCCCCACCCCCCCCCCCCCCCACCCCCCCCCCCCCCCACCCCCCCCCCCCCCCACCCCCCCCCCCCCCCACCCCCCCCCCCCCCCACCCCCCCCCCCCCCCACCCCCCCCCCCCCCCACCCCCCCCCCCCCCCACCCCCCCCCCCCCCCACCCCCCCCCCCCCCCACCCCCCCCCCCCCCCACCCCCCCCCCCCCCCACCCCCCCCCCCCCCCACCCCCCCCCCCCCCCACCCCCCCCCCCCCCCACCCCCCCCCCCCCCCACCCCCCCCCCCCCCCACCCCCCCCCCCCCCCACCCCCCCCCCCCCCCACCCCCCCCCCCCCCCACCCCCCCCCCCCCCCACCCCCCCCCCCCCCCACCCCCCCCCCCCCCCACCCCCCCCCCCCCCCACCCCCCCCCCCCCCCACCCCCCCCCCCCCCCACCCCCCCCCCCCCCCACCCCCCCCCCCCCCCACCCCCCCCCCCCCCCACCCCCCCCCCCCCCCACCCCCCCCCCCCCCCACCCCCCCCCCCCCCCACCCCCCCCCCCCCCCACCCCCCCCCCCCCCCACCCCCCCCCCCCCCCACCCCCCCCCCCCCCCACCCCCCCCCCCCCCCACCCCCCCCCCCCCCCACCCCCCCCCCCCCCCACCCCCCCCCCCCCCCACCCCCCCCCCCCCCCACCCCCCCCCCCCCCCACCCCCCCCCCCCCCCACCCCCCCCCCCCCCCACCCCCCCCCCCCCCCACCCCCCCCCCCCCCCACCCCCCCCCCCCCCCACCCCCCCCCCCCCCCACCCCCCCCCCCCCCCACCCCCCCCCCCCCCCACCCCCCCCCCCCCCCACCCCCCCCCCCCCCCACCCCCCCCCCCCCCCACCCCCCCCCCCCCCCACCCCCCCCCCCCCCCACCCCCCCCCCCCCCCACCCCCCCCCCCCCCCACCCCCCCCCCCCCCCACCCCCCCCCCCCCCCACCCCCCCCCCCCCCCACCCCCCCCCCCCCCCACCCCCCCCCCCCCCCACCCCCCCCCCCCCCCACCCCCCCCCCCCCCCACCCCCCCCCCCCCCCACCCCCCCCCCCCCCCACCCCCCCCCCCCCCCACCCCCCCCCCCCCCCACCCCCCCCCCCCCCCACCCCCCCCCCCCCCCACCCCCCCCCCCCCCCACCCCCCCCCCCCCCCACCCCCCCCCCCCCCCACCCCCCCCCCCCCCCACCCCCCCCCCCCCCCACCCCCCCCCCCCCCCACCCCCCCCCCCCCCCACCCCCCCCCCCCCCCACCCCCCCCCCCCCCCACCCCCCCCCCCCCCCACCCCCCCCCCCCCCCACCCCCCCCCCCCCCCACCCCCCCCCCCCCCCACCCCCCCCCCCCCCCACCCCCCCCCCCCCCCACCCCCCCCCCCCCCCACCCCCCCCCCCCCCCACCCCCCCCCCCCCCCACCCCCCCCCCCCCCCACCCCCCCCCCCCCCCACCCCCCCCCCCCCCCACCCCCCCCCCCCCCCACCCCCCCCCCCCCCCACCCCCCCCCCCCCCCACCCCCCCCCCCCCCCACCCCCCCCCCCCCCCACCCCCCCCCCCCCCCACCCCCCCCCCCCCCCACCCCCCCCCCCCCCCACCCCCCCCCCCCCCCACCCCCCCCCCCCCCCACCCCCCCCCCCCCCCACCCCCCCCCCCCCCCACCCCCCCCCCCCCCCACCCCCCCCCCCCCCCACCCCCCCCCCCCCCCACCCCCCCCCCCCCCCACCCCCCCCCCCCCCCACCCCCCCCCCCCCCCACCCCCCCCCCCCCCCACCCCCCCCCCCCCCCACCCCCCCCCCCCCCCACCCCCCCCCCCCCCCACCCCCCCCCCCCCCCACCCCCCCCCCCCCCCACCCCCCCCCCCCCCCACCCCCCCCCCCCCCCACCCCCCCCCCCCCCCACCCCCCCCCCCCCCCACCCCCCCCCCCCCCCACCCCCCCCCCCCCCCACCCCCCCCCCCCCCCACCCCCCCCCCCCCCCACCCCCCCCCCCCCCCACCCCCCCCCCCCCCCACCCCCCCCCCCCCCCACCCCCCCCCCCCCCCACCCCCCCCCCCCCCCACCCCCCCCCCCCCCCACCCCCCCCCCCCCCCACCCCCCCCCCCCCCCACCCCCCCCCCCCCCCACCCCCCCCCCCCCCCACCCCCCCCCCCCCCCACCCCCCCCCCCCCCCACCCCCCCCCCCCCCCACCCCCCCCCCCCCCCACCCCCCCCCCCCCCCACCCCCCCCCCCCCCCACCCCCCCCCCCCCCCACCCCCCCCCCCCCCCACCCCCCCCCCCCCCCACCCCCCCCCCCCCCCACCCCCCCCCCCCCCCACCCCCCCCCCCCCCCACCCCCCCCCCCCCCCACCCCCCCCCCCCCCCACCCCCCCCCCCCCCCACCCCCCCCCCCCCCCACCCCCCCCCCCCCCCACCCCCCCCCCCCCCCACCCCCCCCCCCCCCCACCCCCCCCCCCCCCCACCCCCCCCCCCCCCCACCCCCCCCCCCCCCCACCCCCCCCCCCCCCCACCCCCCCCCCCCCCCACCCCCCCCCCCCCCCACCCCCCCCCCCCCCCACCCCCCCCCCCCCCCACCCCCCCCCCCCCCCACCCCCCCCCCCCCCCACCCCCCCCCCCCCCCACCCCCCCCCCCCCCCACCCCCCCCCCCCCCCACCCCCCCCCCCCCCCACCCCCCCCCCCCCCCACCCCCCCCCCCCCCCACCCCCCCCCCCCCCCACCCCCCCCCCCCCCCACCCCCCCCCCCCCCCACCCCCCCCCCCCCCCACCCCCCCCCCCCCCCACCCCCCCCCCCCCCCACCCCCCCCCCCCCCCACCCCCCCCCCCCCCCACCCCCCCCCCCCCCCACCCCCCCCCCCCCCCACCCCCCCCCCCCCCCACCCCCCCCCCCCCCCACCCCCCCCCCCCCCCACCCCCCCCCCCCCCCACCCCCCCCCCCCCCCACCCCCCCCCCCCCCCACCCCCCCCCCCCCCCACCCCCCCCCCCCCCCACCCCCCCCCCCCCCCACCCCCCCCCCCCCCCACCCCCCCCCCCCCCCACCCCCCCCCCCCCCCACCCCCCCCCCCCCCCACCCCCCCCCCCCCCCACCCCCCCCCCCCCCCACCCCCCCCCCCCCCCACCCCCCCCCCCCCCCACCCCCCCCCCCCCCCACCCCCCCCCCCCCCCACCCCCCCCCCCCCCCACCCCCCCCCCCCCCCACCCCCCCCCCCCCCCACCCCCCCCCCCCCCCACCCCCCCCCCCCCCCACCCCCCCCCCCCCCCACCCCCCCCCCCCCCCACCCCCCCCCCCCCCCACCCCCCCCCCCCCCCACCCCCCCCCCCCCCCACCCCCCCCCCCCCCCACCCCCCCCCCCCCCCACCCCCCCCCCCCCCCACCCCCCCCCCCCCCCACCCCCCCCCCCCCCCACCCCCCCCCCCCCCCACCCCCCCCCCCCCCCACCCCCCCCCCCCCCCACCCCCCCCCCCCCCCACCCCCCCCCCCCCCCACCCCCCCCCCCCCCCACCCCCCCCCCCCCCCACCCCCCCCCCCCCCCACCCCCCCCCCCCCCCACCCCCCCCCCCCCCCACCCCCCCCCCCCCCCACCCCCCCCCCCCCCCACCCCCCCCCCCCCCCACCCCCCCCCCCCCCCACCCCCCCCCCCCCCCACCCCCCCCCCCCCCCACCCCCCCCCCCCCCCACCCCCCCCCCCCCCCACCCCCCCCCCCCCCCACCCCCCCCCCCCCCCACCCCCCCCCCCCCCCACCCCCCCCCCCCCCCACCCCCCCCCCCCCCCACCCCCCCCCCCCCCCACCCCCCCCCCCCCCCACCCCCCCCCCCCCCCACCCCCCCCCCCCCCCACCCCCCCCCCCCCCCACCCCCCCCCCCCCCCACCCCCCCCCCCCCCCACCCCCCCCCCCCCCCACCCCCCCCCCCCCCCACCCCCCCCCCCCCCCACCCCCCCCCCCCCCCACCCCCCCCCCCCCCCACCCCCCCCCCCCCCCACCCCCCCCCCCCCCCACCCCCCCCCCCCCCCACCCCCCCCCCCCCCCACCCCCCCCCCCCCCCACCCCCCCCCCCCCCCACCCCCCCCCCCCCCCACCCCCCCCCCCCCCCACCCCCCCCCCCCCCCACCCCCCCCCCCCCCCACCCCCCCCCCCCCCCACCCCCCCCCCCCCCCACCCCCCCCCCCCCCCACCCCCCCCCCCCCCCACCCCCCCCCCCCCCCACCCCCCCCCCCCCCCACCCCCCCCCCCCCCCACCCCCCCCCCCCCCCACCCCCCCCCCCCCCCACCCCCCCCCCCCCCCACCCCCCCCCCCCCCCACCCCCCCCCCCCCCCACCCCCCCCCCCCCCCACCCCCCCCCCCCCCCACCCCCCCCCCCCCCCACCCCCCCCCCCCCCCACCCCCCCCCCCCCCCACCCCCCCCCCCCCCCACCCCCCCCCCCCCCCACCCCCCCCCCCCCCCACCCCCCCCCCCCCCCACCCCCCCCCCCCCCCACCCCCCCCCCCCCCCACCCCCCCCCCCCCCCACCCCCCCCCCCCCCCACCCCCCCCCCCCCCCACCCCCCCCCCCCCCCACCCCCCCCCCCCCCCACCCCCCCCCCCCCCCACCCCCCCCCCCCCCCACCCCCCCCCCCCCCCACCCCCCCCCCCCCCCACCCCCCCCCCCCCCCACCCCCCCCCCCCCCCACCCCCCCCCCCCCCCACCCCCCCCCCCCCCCACCCCCCCCCCCCCCCACCCCCCCCCCCCCCCACCCCCCCCCCCCCCCACCCCCCCCCCCCCCCACCCCCCCCCCCCCCCACCCCCCCCCCCCCCCACCCCCCCCCCCCCCCACCCCCCCCCCCCCCCACCCCCCCCCCCCCCCACCCCCCCCCCCCCCCACCCCCCCCCCCCCCCACCCCCCCCCCCCCCCACCCCCCCCCCCCCCCACCCCCCCCCCCCCCCACCCCCCCCCCCCCCCACCCCCCCCCCCCCCCACCCCCCCCCCCCCCCACCCCCCCCCCCCCCCACCCCCCCCCCCCCCCACCCCCCCCCCCCCCCACCCCCCCCCCCCCCCACCCCCCCCCCCCCCCACCCCCCCCCCCCCCCACCCCCCCCCCCCCCCACCCCCCCCCCCCCCCACCCCCCCCCCCCCCCACCCCCCCCCCCCCCCACCCCCCCCCCCCCCCACCCCCCCCCCCCCCCACCCCCCCCCCCCCCCACCCCCCCCCCCCCCCACCCCCCCCCCCCCCCACCCCCCCCCCCCCCCACCCCCCCCCCCCCCCACCCCCCCCCCCCCCCACCCCCCCCCCCCCCCACCCCCCCCCCCCCCCACCCCCCCCCCCCCCCACCCCCCCCCCCCCCCACCCCCCCCCCCCCCCACCCCCCCCCCCCCCCACCCCCCCCCCCCCCCACCCCCCCCCCCCCCCACCCCCCCCCCCCCCCACCCCCCCCCCCCCCCACCCCCCCCCCCCCCCACCCCCCCCCCCCCCCACCCCCCCCCCCCCCCACCCCCCCCCCCCCCCACCCCCCCCCCCCCCCACCCCCCCCCCCCCCCACCCCCCCCCCCCCCCACCCCCCCCCCCCCCCACCCCCCCCCCCCCCCACCCCCCCCCCCCCCCACCCCCCCCCCCCCCCACCCCCCCCCCCCCCCACCCCCCCCCCCCCCCACCCCCCCCCCCCCCCACCCCCCCCCCCCCCCACCCCCCCCCCCCCCCACCCCCCCCCCCCCCCACCCCCCCCCCCCCCCACCCCCCCCCCCCCCCACCCCCCCCCCCCCCCACCCCCCCCCCCCCCCACCCCCCCCCCCCCCCACCCCCCCCCCCCCCCACCCCCCCCCCCCCCCACCCCCCCCCCCCCCCACCCCCCCCCCCCCCCACCCCCCCCCCCCCCCACCCCCCCCCCCCCCCACCCCCCCCCCCCCCCACCCCCCCCCCCCCCCACCCCCCCCCCCCCCCACCCCCCCCCCCCCCCACCCCCCCCCCCCCCCACCCCCCCCCCCCCCCACCCCCCCCCCCCCCCACCCCCCCCCCCCCCCACCCCCCCCCCCCCCCACCCCCCCCCCCCCCCACCCCCCCCCCCCCCCACCCCCCCCCCCCCCCACCCCCCCCCCCCCCCACCCCCCCCCCCCCCCACCCCCCCCCCCCCCCACCCCCCCCCCCCCCCACCCCCCCCCCCCCCCACCCCCCCCCCCCCCCACCCCCCCCCCCCCCCACCCCCCCCCCCCCCCACCCCCCCCCCCCCCCACCCCCCCCCCCCCCCACCCCCCCCCCCCCCCACCCCCCCCCCCCCCCACCCCCCCCCCCCCCCACCCCCCCCCCCCCCCACCCCCCCCCCCCCCCACCCCCCCCCCCCCCCACCCCCCCCCCCCCCCACCCCCCCCCCCCCCCACCCCCCCCCCCCCCCACCCCCCCCCCCCCCCACCCCCCCCCCCCCCCACCCCCCCCCCCCCCCACCCCCCCCCCCCCCCACCCCCCCCCCCCCCCACCCCCCCCCCCCCCCACCCCCCCCCCCCCCCACCCCCCCCCCCCCCCACCCCCCCCCCCCCCCACCCCCCCCCCCCCCCACCCCCCCCCCCCCCCACCCCCCCCCCCCCCCACCCCCCCCCCCCCCCACCCCCCCCCCCCCCCACCCCCCCCCCCCCCCACCCCCCCCCCCCCCCACCCCCCCCCCCCCCCACCCCCCCCCCCCCCCACCCCCCCCCCCCCCCACCCCCCCCCCCCCCCACCCCCCCCCCCCCCCACCCCCCCCCCCCCCCACCCCCCCCCCCCCCCACCCCCCCCCCCCCCCACCCCCCCCCCCCCCCACCCCCCCCCCCCCCCACCCCCCCCCCCCCCCACCCCCCCCCCCCCCCACCCCCCCCCCCCCCCACCCCCCCCCCCCCCCACCCCCCCCCCCCCCCACCCCCCCCCCCCCCCACCCCCCCCCCCCCCCACCCCCCCCCCCCCCCACCCCCCCCCCCCCCCACCCCCCCCCCCCCCCACCCCCCCCCCCCCCCACCCCCCCCCCCCCCCACCCCCCCCCCCCCCCACCCCCCCCCCCCCCCACCCCCCCCCCCCCCCACCCCCCCCCCCCCCCACCCCCCCCCCCCCCCACCCCCCCCCCCCCCCACCCCCCCCCCCCCCCACCCCCCCCCCCCCCCACCCCCCCCCCCCCCCACCCCCCCCCCCCCCCACCCCCCCCCCCCCCCACCCCCCCCCCCCCCCACCCCCCCCCCCCCCCACCCCCCCCCCCCCCCACCCCCCCCCCCCCCCACCCCCCCCCCCCCCCACCCCCCCCCCCCCCCACCCCCCCCCCCCCCCACCCCCCCCCCCCCCCACCCCCCCCCCCCCCCACCCCCCCCCCCCCCCACCCCCCCCCCCCCCCACCCCCCCCCCCCCCCACCCCCCCCCCCCCCCACCCCCCCCCCCCCCCACCCCCCCCCCCCCCCACCCCCCCCCCCCCCCACCCCCCCCCCCCCCCACCCCCCCCCCCCCCCACCCCCCCCCCCCCCCACCCCCCCCCCCCCCCACCCCCCCCCCCCCCCACCCCCCCCCCCCCCCACCCCCCCCCCCCCCCACCCCCCCCCCCCCCCACCCCCCCCCCCCCCCACCCCCCCCCCCCCCCACCCCCCCCCCCCCCCACCCCCCCCCCCCCCCACCCCCCCCCCCCCCCACCCCCCCCCCCCCCCACCCCCCCCCCCCCCCACCCCCCCCCCCCCCCACCCCCCCCCCCCCCCACCCCCCCCCCCCCCCACCCCCCCCCCCCCCCACCCCCCCCCCCCCCCACCCCCCCCCCCCCCCACCCCCCCCCCCCCCCACCCCCCCCCCCCCCCACCCCCCCCCCCCCCCACCCCCCCCCCCCCCCACCCCCCCCCCCCCCCACCCCCCCCCCCCCCCACCCCCCCCCCCCCCCACCCCCCCCCCCCCCCACCCCCCCCCCCCCCCACCCCCCCCCCCCCCCACCCCCCCCCCCCCCCACCCCCCCCCCCCCCCACCCCCCCCCCCCCCCACCCCCCCCCCCCCCCACCCCCCCCCCCCCCCACCCCCCCCCCCCCCCACCCCCCCCCCCCCCCACCCCCCCCCCCCCCCACCCCCCCCCCCCCCCACCCCCCCCCCCCCCCACCCCCCCCCCCCCCCACCCCCCCCCCCCCCCACCCCCCCCCCCCCCCACCCCCCCCCCCCCCCACCCCCCCCCCCCCCCACCCCCCCCCCCCCCCACCCCCCCCCCCCCCCACCCCCCCCCCCCCCCACCCCCCCCCCCCCCCACCCCCCCCCCCCCCCACCCCCCCCCCCCCCCACCCCCCCCCCCCCCCACCCCCCCCCCCCCCCACCCCCCCCCCCCCCCACCCCCCCCCCCCCCCACCCCCCCCCCCCCCCACCCCCCCCCCCCCCCACCCCCCCCCCCCCCCACCCCCCCCCCCCCCCACCCCCCCCCCCCCCCACCCCCCCCCCCCCCCACCCCCCCCCCCCCCCACCCCCCCCCCCCCCCACCCCCCCCCCCCCCCACCCCCCCCCCCCCCCACCCCCCCCCCCCCCCACCCCCCCCCCCCCCCACCCCCCCCCCCCCCCACCCCCCCCCCCCCCCACCCCCCCCCCCCCCCACCCCCCCCCCCCCCCACCCCCCCCCCCCCCCACCCCCCCCCCCCCCCACCCCCCCCCCCCCCCACCCCCCCCCCCCCCCACCCCCCCCCCCCCCCACCCCCCCCCCCCCCCACCCCCCCCCCCCCCCACCCCCCCCCCCCCCCACCCCCCCCCCCCCCCACCCCCCCCCCCCCCCACCCCCCCCCCCCCCCACCCCCCCCCCCCCCCACCCCCCCCCCCCCCCACCCCCCCCCCCCCCCACCCCCCCCCCCCCCCACCCCCCCCCCCCCCCACCCCCCCCCCCCCCCACCCCCCCCCCCCCCCACCCCCCCCCCCCCCCACCCCCCCCCCCCCCCACCCCCCCCCCCCCCCACCCCCCCCCCCCCCCACCCCCCCCCCCCCCCACCCCCCCCCCCCCCCACCCCCCCCCCCCCCCACCCCCCCCCCCCCCCACCCCCCCCCCCCCCCACCCCCCCCCCCCCCCACCCCCCCCCCCCCCCACCCCCCCCCCCCCCCACCCCCCCCCCCCCCCACCCCCCCCCCCCCCCACCCCCCCCCCCCCCCACCCCCCCCCCCCCCCACCCCCCCCCCCCCCCACCCCCCCCCCCCCCCACCCCCCCCCCCCCCCACCCCCCCCCCCCCCCACCCCCCCCCCCCCCCACCCCCCCCCCCCCCCACCCCCCCCCCCCCCCACCCCCCCCCCCCCCCACCCCCCCCCCCCCCCACCCCCCCCCCCCCCCACCCCCCCCCCCCCCCACCCCCCCCCCCCCCCACCCCCCCCCCCCCCCACCCCCCCCCCCCCCCACCCCCCCCCCCCCCCACCCCCCCCCCCCCCCACCCCCCCCCCCCCCCACCCCCCCCCCCCCCCACCCCCCCCCCCCCCCACCCCCCCCCCCCCCCACCCCCCCCCCCCCCCACCCCCCCCCCCCCCCACCCCCCCCCCCCCCCACCCCCCCCCCCCCCCACCCCCCCCCCCCCCCACCCCCCCCCCCCCCCACCCCCCCCCCCCCCCACCCCCCCCCCCCCCCACCCCCCCCCCCCCCCACCCCCCCCCCCCCCCACCCCCCCCCCCCCCCACCCCCCCCCCCCCCCACCCCCCCCCCCCCCCACCCCCCCCCCCCCCCACCCCCCCCCCCCCCCACCCCCCCCCCCCCCCACCCCCCCCCCCCCCCACCCCCCCCCCCCCCCACCCCCCCCCCCCCCCACCCCCCCCCCCCCCCACCCCCCCCCCCCCCCACCCCCCCCCCCCCCCACCCCCCCCCCCCCCCACCCCCCCCCCCCCCCACCCCCCCCCCCCCCCACCCCCCCCCCCCCCCACCCCCCCCCCCCCCCACCCCCCCCCCCCCCCACCCCCCCCCCCCCCCACCCCCCCCCCCCCCCACCCCCCCCCCCCCCCACCCCCCCCCCCCCCCACCCCCCCCCCCCCCCACCCCCCCCCCCCCCCACCCCCCCCCCCCCCCACCCCCCCCCCCCCCCACCCCCCCCCCCCCCCACCCCCCCCCCCCCCCACCCCCCCCCCCCCCCACCCCCCCCCCCCCCCACCCCCCCCCCCCCCCACCCCCCCCCCCCCCCACCCCCCCCCCCCCCCACCCCCCCCCCCCCCCACCCCCCCCCCCCCCCACCCCCCCCCCCCCCCACCCCCCCCCCCCCCCACCCCCCCCCCCCCCCACCCCCCCCCCCCCCCACCCCCCCCCCCCCCCACCCCCCCCCCCCCCCACCCCCCCCCCCCCCCACCCCCCCCCCCCCCCACCCCCCCCCCCCCCCACCCCCCCCCCCCCCCACCCCCCCCCCCCCCCACCCCCCCCCCCCCCCACCCCCCCCCCCCCCCACCCCCCCCCCCCCCCACCCCCCCCCCCCCCCACCCCCCCCCCCCCCCACCCCCCCCCCCCCCCACCCCCCCCCCCCCCCACCCCCCCCCCCCCCCACCCCCCCCCCCCCCCACCCCCCCCCCCCCCCACCCCCCCCCCCCCCCACCCCCCCCCCCCCCCACCCCCCCCCCCCCCCACCCCCCCCCCCCCCCACCCCCCCCCCCCCCCACCCCCCCCCCCCCCCACCCCCCCCCCCCCCCACCCCCCCCCCCCCCCACCCCCCCCCCCCCCCACCCCCCCCCCCCCCCACCCCCCCCCCCCCCCACCCCCCCCCCCCCCCACCCCCCCCCCCCCCCACCCCCCCCCCCCCCCACCCCCCCCCCCCCCCACCCCCCCCCCCCCCCACCCCCCCCCCCCCCCACCCCCCCCCCCCCCCACCCCCCCCCCCCCCCACCCCCCCCCCCCCCCACCCCCCCCCCCCCCCACCCCCCCCCCCCCCCACCCCCCCCCCCCCCCACCCCCCCCCCCCCCCACCCCCCCCCCCCCCCACCCCCCCCCCCCCCCACCCCCCCCCCCCCCCACCCCCCCCCCCCCCCACCCCCCCCCCCCCCCACCCCCCCCCCCCCCCACCCCCCCCCCCCCCCACCCCCCCCCCCCCCCACCCCCCCCCCCCCCCACCCCCCCCCCCCCCCACCCCCCCCCCCCCCCACCCCCCCCCCCCCCCACCCCCCCCCCCCCCCACCCCCCCCCCCCCCCACCCCCCCCCCCCCCCACCCCCCCCCCCCCCCACCCCCCCCCCCCCCCACCCCCCCCCCCCCCCACCCCCCCCCCCCCCCACCCCCCCCCCCCCCCACCCCCCCCCCCCCCCACCCCCCCCCCCCCCCACCCCCCCCCCCCCCCACCCCCCCCCCCCCCCACCCCCCCCCCCCCCCACCCCCCCCCCCCCCCACCCCCCCCCCCCCCCACCCCCCCCCCCCCCCACCCCCCCCCCCCCCCACCCCCCCCCCCCCCCACCCCCCCCCCCCCCCACCCCCCCCCCCCCCCACCCCCCCCCCCCCCCACCCCCCCCCCCCCCCACCCCCCCCCCCCCCCACCCCCCCCCCCCCCCACCCCCCCCCCCCCCCACCCCCCCCCCCCCCCACCCCCCCCCCCCCCCACCCCCCCCCCCCCCCACCCCCCCCCCCCCCCACCCCCCCCCCCCCCCACCCCCCCCCCCCCCCACCCCCCCCCCCCCCCACCCCCCCCCCCCCCCACCCCCCCCCCCCCCCACCCCCCCCCCCCCCCACCCCCCCCCCCCCCCACCCCCCCCCCCCCCCACCCCCCCCCCCCCCCACCCCCCCCCCCCCCCACCCCCCCCCCCCCCCACCCCCCCCCCCCCCCACCCCCCCCCCCCCCCACCCCCCCCCCCCCCCACCCCCCCCCCCCCCCACCCCCCCCCCCCCCCACCCCCCCCCCCCCCCACCCCCCCCCCCCCCCACCCCCCCCCCCCCCCACCCCCCCCCCCCCCCACCCCCCCCCCCCCCCACCCCCCCCCCCCCCCACCCCCCCCCCCCCCCACCCCCCCCCCCCCCCACCCCCCCCCCCCCCCACCCCCCCCCCCCCCCACCCCCCCCCCCCCCCACCCCCCCCCCCCCCCACCCCCCCCCCCCCCCACCCCCCCCCCCCCCCACCCCCCCCCCCCCCCACCCCCCCCCCCCCCCACCCCCCCCCCCCCCCACCCCCCCCCCCCCCCACCCCCCCCCCCCCCCACCCCCCCCCCCCCCCACCCCCCCCCCCCCCCACCCCCCCCCCCCCCCACCCCCCCCCCCCCCCACCCCCCCCCCCCCCCACCCCCCCCCCCCCCCACCCCCCCCCCCCCCCACCCCCCCCCCCCCCCACCCCCCCCCCCCCCCACCCCCCCCCCCCCCCACCCCCCCCCCCCCCCACCCCCCCCCCCCCCCACCCCCCCCCCCCCCCACCCCCCCCCCCCCCCACCCCCCCCCCCCCCCACCCCCCCCCCCCCCCACCCCCCCCCCCCCCCACCCCCCCCCCCCCCCACCCCCCCCCCCCCCCACCCCCCCCCCCCCCCACCCCCCCCCCCCCCCACCCCCCCCCCCCCCCACCCCCCCCCCCCCCCACCCCCCCCCCCCCCCACCCCCCCCCCCCCCCACCCCCCCCCCCCCCCACCCCCCCCCCCCCCCACCCCCCCCCCCCCCCACCCCCCCCCCCCCCCACCCCCCCCCCCCCCCACCCCCCCCCCCCCCCACCCCCCCCCCCCCCCACCCCCCCCCCCCCCCACCCCCCCCCCCCCCCACCCCCCCCCCCCCCCACCCCCCCCCCCCCCCACCCCCCCCCCCCCCCACCCCCCCCCCCCCCCACCCCCCCCCCCCCCCACCCCCCCCCCCCCCCACCCCCCCCCCCCCCCACCCCCCCCCCCCCCCACCCCCCCCCCCCCCCACCCCCCCCCCCCCCCACCCCCCCCCCCCCCCACCCCCCCCCCCCCCCACCCCCCCCCCCCCCCACCCCCCCCCCCCCCCACCCCCCCCCCCCCCCACCCCCCCCCCCCCCCACCCCCCCCCCCCCCCACCCCCCCCCCCCCCCACCCCCCCCCCCCCCCACCCCCCCCCCCCCCCACCCCCCCCCCCCCCCACCCCCCCCCCCCCCCACCCCCCCCCCCCCCCACCCCCCCCCCCCCCCACCCCCCCCCCCCCCCACCCCCCCCCCCCCCCACCCCCCCCCCCCCCCACCCCCCCCCCCCCCCACCCCCCCCCCCCCCCACCCCCCCCCCCCCCCACCCCCCCCCCCCCCCACCCCCCCCCCCCCCCACCCCCCCCCCCCCCCACCCCCCCCCCCCCCCACCCCCCCCCCCCCCCACCCCCCCCCCCCCCCACCCCCCCCCCCCCCCACCCCCCCCCCCCCCCACCCCCCCCCCCCCCCACCCCCCCCCCCCCCCACCCCCCCCCCCCCCCACCCCCCCCCCCCCCCACCCCCCCCCCCCCCCACCCCCCCCCCCCCCCACCCCCCCCCCCCCCCACCCCCCCCCCCCCCCACCCCCCCCCCCCCCCACCCCCCCCCCCCCCCACCCCCCCCCCCCCCCACCCCCCCCCCCCCCCACCCCCCCCCCCCCCCACCCCCCCCCCCCCCCACCCCCCCCCCCCCCCACCCCCCCCCCCCCCCACCCCCCCCCCCCCCCACCCCCCCCCCCCCCCACCCCCCCCCCCCCCCACCCCCCCCCCCCCCCACCCCCCCCCCCCCCCACCCCCCCCCCCCCCCACCCCCCCCCCCCCCCACCCCCCCCCCCCCCCACCCCCCCCCCCCCCCACCCCCCCCCCCCCCCACCCCCCCCCCCCCCCACCCCCCCCCCCCCCCACCCCCCCCCCCCCCCACCCCCCCCCCCCCCCACCCCCCCCCCCCCCCACCCCCCCCCCCCCCCACCCCCCCCCCCCCCCACCCCCCCCCCCCCCCACCCCCCCCCCCCCCCACCCCCCCCCCCCCCCACCCCCCCCCCCCCCCACCCCCCCCCCCCCCCACCCCCCCCCCCCCCCACCCCCCCCCCCCCCCACCCCCCCCCCCCCCCACCCCCCCCCCCCCCCACCCCCCCCCCCCCCCACCCCCCCCCCCCCCCACCCCCCCCCCCCCCCACCCCCCCCCCCCCCCACCCCCCCCCCCCCCCACCCCCCCCCCCCCCCACCCCCCCCCCCCCCCACCCCCCCCCCCCCCCACCCCCCCCCCCCCCCACCCCCCCCCCCCCCCACCCCCCCCCCCCCCCACCCCCCCCCCCCCCCACCCCCCCCCCCCCCCACCCCCCCCCCCCCCCACCCCCCCCCCCCCCCACCCCCCCCCCCCCCCACCCCCCCCCCCCCCCACCCCCCCCCCCCCCCACCCCCCCCCCCCCCCACCCCCCCCCCCCCCCACCCCCCCCCCCCCCCACCCCCCCCCCCCCCCACCCCCCCCCCCCCCCACCCCCCCCCCCCCCCACCCCCCCCCCCCCCCACCCCCCCCCCCCCCCACCCCCCCCCCCCCCCACCCCCCCCCCCCCCCACCCCCCCCCCCCCCCACCCCCCCCCCCCCCCACCCCCCCCCCCCCCCACCCCCCCCCCCCCCCACCCCCCCCCCCCCCCACCCCCCCCCCCCCCCACCCCCCCCCCCCCCCACCCCCCCCCCCCCCCACCCCCCCCCCCCCCCACCCCCCCCCCCCCCCACCCCCCCCCCCCCCCACCCCCCCCCCCCCCCACCCCCCCCCCCCCCCACCCCCCCCCCCCCCCACCCCCCCCCCCCCCCACCCCCCCCCCCCCCCACCCCCCCCCCCCCCCACCCCCCCCCCCCCCCACCCCCCCCCCCCCCCACCCCCCCCCCCCCCCACCCCCCCCCCCCCCCACCCCCCCCCCCCCCCACCCCCCCCCCCCCCCACCCCCCCCCCCCCCCACCCCCCCCCCCCCCCACCCCCCCCCCCCCCCACCCCCCCCCCCCCCCACCCCCCCCCCCCCCCACCCCCCCCCCCCCCCACCCCCCCCCCCCCCCACCCCCCCCCCCCCCCACCCCCCCCCCCCCCCACCCCCCCCCCCCCCCACCCCCCCCCCCCCCCACCCCCCCCCCCCCCCACCCCCCCCCCCCCCCACCCCCCCCCCCCCCCACCCCCCCCCCCCCCCACCCCCCCCCCCCCCCACCCCCCCCCCCCCCCACCCCCCCCCCCCCCCACCCCCCCCCCCCCCCACCCCCCCCCCCCCCCACCCCCCCCCCCCCCCACCCCCCCCCCCCCCCACCCCCCCCCCCCCCCACCCCCCCCCCCCCCCACCCCCCCCCCCCCCCACCCCCCCCCCCCCCCACCCCCCCCCCCCCCCACCCCCCCCCCCCCCCACCCCCCCCCCCCCCCACCCCCCCCCCCCCCCACCCCCCCCCCCCCCCACCCCCCCCCCCCCCCACCCCCCCCCCCCCCCACCCCCCCCCCCCCCCACCCCCCCCCCCCCCCACCCCCCCCCCCCCCCACCCCCCCCCCCCCCCACCCCCCCCCCCCCCCACCCCCCCCCCCCCCCACCCCCCCCCCCCCCCACCCCCCCCCCCCCCCACCCCCCCCCCCCCCCACCCCCCCCCCCCCCCACCCCCCCCCCCCCCCACCCCCCCCCCCCCCCACCCCCCCCCCCCCCCACCCCCCCCCCCCCCCACCCCCCCCCCCCCCCACCCCCCCCCCCCCCCACCCCCCCCCCCCCCCACCCCCCCCCCCCCCCACCCCCCCCCCCCCCCACCCCCCCCCCCCCCCACCCCCCCCCCCCCCCACCCCCCCCCCCCCCCACCCCCCCCCCCCCCCACCCCCCCCCCCCCCCACCCCCCCCCCCCCCCACCCCCCCCCCCCCCCACCCCCCCCCCCCCCCACCCCCCCCCCCCCCCACCCCCCCCCCCCCCCACCCCCCCCCCCCCCCACCCCCCCCCCCCCCCACCCCCCCCCCCCCCCACCCCCCCCCCCCCCCACCCCCCCCCCCCCCCACCCCCCCCCCCCCCCACCCCCCCCCCCCCCCACCCCCCCCCCCCCCCACCCCCCCCCCCCCCCACCCCCCCCCCCCCCCACCCCCCCCCCCCCCCACCCCCCCCCCCCCCCACCCCCCCCCCCCCCCACCCCCCCCCCCCCCCACCCCCCCCCCCCCCCACCCCCCCCCCCCCCCACCCCCCCCCCCCCCCACCCCCCCCCCCCCCCACCCCCCCCCCCCCCCACCCCCCCCCCCCCCCACCCCCCCCCCCCCCCACCCCCCCCCCCCCCCACCCCCCCCCCCCCCCACCCCCCCCCCCCCCCACCCCCCCCCCCCCCCACCCCCCCCCCCCCCCACCCCCCCCCCCCCCCACCCCCCCCCCCCCCCACCCCCCCCCCCCCCCACCCCCCCCCCCCCCCACCCCCCCCCCCCCCCACCCCCCCCCCCCCCCACCCCCCCCCCCCCCCACCCCCCCCCCCCCCCACCCCCCCCCCCCCCCACCCCCCCCCCCCCCCACCCCCCCCCCCCCCCACCCCCCCCCCCCCCCACCCCCCCCCCCCCCCACCCCCCCCCCCCCCCACCCCCCCCCCCCCCCACCCCCCCCCCCCCCCACCCCCCCCCCCCCCCACCCCCCCCCCCCCCCACCCCCCCCCCCCCCCACCCCCCCCCCCCCCCACCCCCCCCCCCCCCCACCCCCCCCCCCCCCCACCCCCCCCCCCCCCCACCCCCCCCCCCCCCCACCCCCCCCCCCCCCCACCCCCCCCCCCCCCCACCCCCCCCCCCCCCCACCCCCCCCCCCCCCCACCCCCCCCCCCCCCCACCCCCCCCCCCCCCCACCCCCCCCCCCCCCCACCCCCCCCCCCCCCCACCCCCCCCCCCCCCCACCCCCCCCCCCCCCCACCCCCCCCCCCCCCCACCCCCCCCCCCCCCCACCCCCCCCCCCCCCCACCCCCCCCCCCCCCCACCCCCCCCCCCCCCCACCCCCCCCCCCCCCCACCCCCCCCCCCCCCCACCCCCCCCCCCCCCCACCCCCCCCCCCCCCCACCCCCCCCCCCCCCCACCCCCCCCCCCCCCCACCCCCCCCCCCCCCCACCCCCCCCCCCCCCCACCCCCCCCCCCCCCCACCCCCCCCCCCCCCCACCCCCCCCCCCCCCCACCCCCCCCCCCCCCCACCCCCCCCCCCCCCCACCCCCCCCCCCCCCCACCCCCCCCCCCCCCCACCCCCCCCCCCCCCCACCCCCCCCCCCCCCCACCCCCCCCCCCCCCCACCCCCCCCCCCCCCCACCCCCCCCCCCCCCCACCCCCCCCCCCCCCCACCCCCCCCCCCCCCCACCCCCCCCCCCCCCCACCCCCCCCCCCCCCCACCCCCCCCCCCCCCCACCCCCCCCCCCCCCCACCCCCCCCCCCCCCCACCCCCCCCCCCCCCCACCCCCCCCCCCCCCCACCCCCCCCCCCCCCCACCCCCCCCCCCCCCCACCCCCCCCCCCCCCCACCCCCCCCCCCCCCCACCCCCCCCCCCCCCCACCCCCCCCCCCCCCCACCCCCCCCCCCCCCCACCCCCCCCCCCCCCCACCCCCCCCCCCCCCCACCCCCCCCCCCCCCCACCCCCCCCCCCCCCCACCCCCCCCCCCCCCCACCCCCCCCCCCCCCCACCCCCCCCCCCCCCCACCCCCCCCCCCCCCCACCCCCCCCCCCCCCCACCCCCCCCCCCCCCCACCCCCCCCCCCCCCCACCCCCCCCCCCCCCCACCCCCCCCCCCCCCCACCCCCCCCCCCCCCCACCCCCCCCCCCCCCCACCCCCCCCCCCCCCCACCCCCCCCCCCCCCCACCCCCCCCCCCCCCCACCCCCCCCCCCCCCCACCCCCCCCCCCCCCCACCCCCCCCCCCCCCCACCCCCCCCCCCCCCCACCCCCCCCCCCCCCCACCCCCCCCCCCCCCCACCCCCCCCCCCCCCCACCCCCCCCCCCCCCCACCCCCCCCCCCCCCCACCCCCCCCCCCCCCCACCCCCCCCCCCCCCCACCCCCCCCCCCCCCCACCCCCCCCCCCCCCCACCCCCCCCCCCCCCCACCCCCCCCCCCCCCCACCCCCCCCCCCCCCCACCCCCCCCCCCCCCCACCCCCCCCCCCCCCCACCCCCCCCCCCCCCCACCCCCCCCCCCCCCCACCCCCCCCCCCCCCCACCCCCCCCCCCCCCCACCCCCCCCCCCCCCCACCCCCCCCCCCCCCCACCCCCCCCCCCCCCCACCCCCCCCCCCCCCCACCCCCCCCCCCCCCCACCCCCCCCCCCCCCCACCCCCCCCCCCCCCCACCCCCCCCCCCCCCCACCCCCCCCCCCCCCCACCCCCCCCCCCCCCCACCCCCCCCCCCCCCCACCCCCCCCCCCCCCCACCCCCCCCCCCCCCCACCCCCCCCCCCCCCCACCCCCCCCCCCCCCCACCCCCCCCCCCCCCCACCCCCCCCCCCCCCCACCCCCCCCCCCCCCCACCCCCCCCCCCCCCCACCCCCCCCCCCCCCCACCCCCCCCCCCCCCCACCCCCCCCCCCCCCCACCCCCCCCCCCCCCCACCCCCCCCCCCCCCCACCCCCCCCCCCCCCCACCCCCCCCCCCCCCCACCCCCCCCCCCCCCCACCCCCCCCCCCCCCCACCCCCCCCCCCCCCCACCCCCCCCCCCCCCCACCCCCCCCCCCCCCCACCCCCCCCCCCCCCCACCCCCCCCCCCCCCCACCCCCCCCCCCCCCCACCCCCCCCCCCCCCCACCCCCCCCCCCCCCCACCCCCCCCCCCCCCCACCCCCCCCCCCCCCCACCCCCCCCCCCCCCCACCCCCCCCCCCCCCCACCCCCCCCCCCCCCCACCCCCCCCCCCCCCCACCCCCCCCCCCCCCCACCCCCCCCCCCCCCCACCCCCCCCCCCCCCCACCCCCCCCCCCCCCCACCCCCCCCCCCCCCCACCCCCCCCCCCCCCCACCCCCCCCCCCCCCCACCCCCCCCCCCCCCCACCCCCCCCCCCCCCCACCCCCCCCCCCCCCCACCCCCCCCCCCCCCCACCCCCCCCCCCCCCCACCCCCCCCCCCCCCCACCCCCCCCCCCCCCCACCCCCCCCCCCCCCCACCCCCCCCCCCCCCCACCCCCCCCCCCCCCCACCCCCCCCCCCCCCCACCCCCCCCCCCCCCCACCCCCCCCCCCCCCCACCCCCCCCCCCCCCCACCCCCCCCCCCCCCCACCCCCCCCCCCCCCCACCCCCCCCCCCCCCCACCCCCCCCCCCCCCCACCCCCCCCCCCCCCCACCCCCCCCCCCCCCCACCCCCCCCCCCCCCCACCCCCCCCCCCCCCCACCCCCCCCCCCCCCCACCCCCCCCCCCCCCCACCCCCCCCCCCCCCCACCCCCCCCCCCCCCCACCCCCCCCCCCCCCCACCCCCCCCCCCCCCCACCCCCCCCCCCCCCCACCCCCCCCCCCCCCCACCCCCCCCCCCCCCCACCCCCCCCCCCCCCCACCCCCCCCCCCCCCCACCCCCCCCCCCCCCCACCCCCCCCCCCCCCCACCCCCCCCCCCCCCCACCCCCCCCCCCCCCCACCCCCCCCCCCCCCCACCCCCCCCCCCCCCCACCCCCCCCCCCCCCCACCCCCCCCCCCCCCCACCCCCCCCCCCCCCCACCCCCCCCCCCCCCCACCCCCCCCCCCCCCCACCCCCCCCCCCCCCCACCCCCCCCCCCCCCCACCCCCCCCCCCCCCCACCCCCCCCCCCCCCCACCCCCCCCCCCCCCCACCCCCCCCCCCCCCCACCCCCCCCCCCCCCCACCCCCCCCCCCCCCCACCCCCCCCCCCCCCCACCCCCCCCCCCCCCCACCCCCCCCCCCCCCCACCCCCCCCCCCCCCCACCCCCCCCCCCCCCCACCCCCCCCCCCCCCCACCCCCCCCCCCCCCCACCCCCCCCCCCCCCCACCCCCCCCCCCCCCCACCCCCCCCCCCCCCCACCCCCCCCCCCCCCCACCCCCCCCCCCCCCCACCCCCCCCCCCCCCCACCCCCCCCCCCCCCCACCCCCCCCCCCCCCCACCCCCCCCCCCCCCCACCCCCCCCCCCCCCCACCCCCCCCCCCCCCCACCCCCCCCCCCCCCCACCCCCCCCCCCCCCCACCCCCCCCCCCCCCCACCCCCCCCCCCCCCCACCCCCCCCCCCCCCCACCCCCCCCCCCCCCCACCCCCCCCCCCCCCCACCCCCCCCCCCCCCCACCCCCCCCCCCCCCCACCCCCCCCCCCCCCCACCCCCCCCCCCCCCCACCCCCCCCCCCCCCCACCCCCCCCCCCCCCCACCCCCCCCCCCCCCCACCCCCCCCCCCCCCCACCCCCCCCCCCCCCCACCCCCCCCCCCCCCCACCCCCCCCCCCCCCCACCCCCCCCCCCCCCCACCCCCCCCCCCCCCCACCCCCCCCCCCCCCCACCCCCCCCCCCCCCCACCCCCCCCCCCCCCCACCCCCCCCCCCCCCCACCCCCCCCCCCCCCCACCCCCCCCCCCCCCCACCCCCCCCCCCCCCCACCCCCCCCCCCCCCCACCCCCCCCCCCCCCCACCCCCCCCCCCCCCCACCCCCCCCCCCCCCCACCCCCCCCCCCCCCCACCCCCCCCCCCCCCCACCCCCCCCCCCCCCCACCCCCCCCCCCCCCCACCCCCCCCCCCCCCCACCCCCCCCCCCCCCCACCCCCCCCCCCCCCCACCCCCCCCCCCCCCCACCCCCCCCCCCCCCCACCCCCCCCCCCCCCCACCCCCCCCCCCCCCCACCCCCCCCCCCCCCCACCCCCCCCCCCCCCCACCCCCCCCCCCCCCCACCCCCCCCCCCCCCCACCCCCCCCCCCCCCCACCCCCCCCCCCCCCCACCCCCCCCCCCCCCCACCCCCCCCCCCCCCCACCCCCCCCCCCCCCCACCCCCCCCCCCCCCCACCCCCCCCCCCCCCCACCCCCCCCCCCCCCCACCCCCCCCCCCCCCCACCCCCCCCCCCCCCCACCCCCCCCCCCCCCCACCCCCCCCCCCCCCCACCCCCCCCCCCCCCCACCCCCCCCCCCCCCCACCCCCCCCCCCCCCCACCCCCCCCCCCCCCCACCCCCCCCCCCCCCCACCCCCCCCCCCCCCCACCCCCCCCCCCCCCCACCCCCCCCCCCCCCCACCCCCCCCCCCCCCCACCCCCCCCCCCCCCCACCCCCCCCCCCCCCCACCCCCCCCCCCCCCCACCCCCCCCCCCCCCCACCCCCCCCCCCCCCCACCCCCCCCCCCCCCCACCCCCCCCCCCCCCCACCCCCCCCCCCCCCCACCCCCCCCCCCCCCCACCCCCCCCCCCCCCCACCCCCCCCCCCCCCCACCCCCCCCCCCCCCCACCCCCCCCCCCCCCCACCCCCCCCCCCCCCCACCCCCCCCCCCCCCCACCCCCCCCCCCCCCCACCCCCCCCCCCCCCCACCCCCCCCCCCCCCCACCCCCCCCCCCCCCCACCCCCCCCCCCCCCCACCCCCCCCCCCCCCCACCCCCCCCCCCCCCCACCCCCCCCCCCCCCCACCCCCCCCCCCCCCCACCCCCCCCCCCCCCCACCCCCCCCCCCCCCCACCCCCCCCCCCCCCCACCCCCCCCCCCCCCCACCCCCCCCCCCCCCCACCCCCCCCCCCCCCCACCCCCCCCCCCCCCCACCCCCCCCCCCCCCCACCCCCCCCCCCCCCCACCCCCCCCCCCCCCCACCCCCCCCCCCCCCCACCCCCCCCCCCCCCCACCCCCCCCCCCCCCCACCCCCCCCCCCCCCCACCCCCCCCCCCCCCCACCCCCCCCCCCCCCCACCCCCCCCCCCCCCCACCCCCCCCCCCCCCCACCCCCCCCCCCCCCCACCCCCCCCCCCCCCCACCCCCCCCCCCCCCCACCCCCCCCCCCCCCCACCCCCCCCCCCCCCCACCCCCCCCCCCCCCCACCCCCCCCCCCCCCCACCCCCCCCCCCCCCCACCCCCCCCCCCCCCCACCCCCCCCCCCCCCCACCCCCCCCCCCCCCCACCCCCCCCCCCCCCCACCCCCCCCCCCCCCCACCCCCCCCCCCCCCCACCCCCCCCCCCCCCCACCCCCCCCCCCCCCCACCCCCCCCCCCCCCCACCCCCCCCCCCCCCCACCCCCCCCCCCCCCCACCCCCCCCCCCCCCCACCCCCCCCCCCCCCCACCCCCCCCCCCCCCCACCCCCCCCCCCCCCCACCCCCCCCCCCCCCCACCCCCCCCCCCCCCCACCCCCCCCCCCCCCCACCCCCCCCCCCCCCCACCCCCCCCCCCCCCCACCCCCCCCCCCCCCCACCCCCCCCCCCCCCCACCCCCCCCCCCCCCCACCCCCCCCCCCCCCCACCCCCCCCCCCCCCCACCCCCCCCCCCCCCCACCCCCCCCCCCCCCCACCCCCCCCCCCCCCCACCCCCCCCCCCCCCCACCCCCCCCCCCCCCCACCCCCCCCCCCCCCCACCCCCCCCCCCCCCCACCCCCCCCCCCCCCCACCCCCCCCCCCCCCCACCCCCCCCCCCCCCCACCCCCCCCCCCCCCCACCCCCCCCCCCCCCCACCCCCCCCCCCCCCCACCCCCCCCCCCCCCCACCCCCCCCCCCCCCCACCCCCCCCCCCCCCCACCCCCCCCCCCCCCCACCCCCCCCCCCCCCCACCCCCCCCCCCCCCCACCCCCCCCCCCCCCCACCCCCCCCCCCCCCCACCCCCCCCCCCCCCCACCCCCCCCCCCCCCCACCCCCCCCCCCCCCCACCCCCCCCCCCCCCCACCCCCCCCCCCCCCCACCCCCCCCCCCCCCCACCCCCCCCCCCCCCCACCCCCCCCCCCCCCCACCCCCCCCCCCCCCCACCCCCCCCCCCCCCCACCCCCCCCCCCCCCCACCCCCCCCCCCCCCCACCCCCCCCCCCCCCCACCCCCCCCCCCCCCCACCCCCCCCCCCCCCCACCCCCCCCCCCCCCCACCCCCCCCCCCCCCCACCCCCCCCCCCCCCCACCCCCCCCCCCCCCCACCCCCCCCCCCCCCCACCCCCCCCCCCCCCCACCCCCCCCCCCCCCCACCCCCCCCCCCCCCCACCCCCCCCCCCCCCCACCCCCCCCCCCCCCCACCCCCCCCCCCCCCCACCCCCCCCCCCCCCCACCCCCCCCCCCCCCCACCCCCCCCCCCCCCCACCCCCCCCCCCCCCCACCCCCCCCCCCCCCCACCCCCCCCCCCCCCCACCCCCCCCCCCCCCCACCCCCCCCCCCCCCCACCCCCCCCCCCCCCCACCCCCCCCCCCCCCCACCCCCCCCCCCCCCCACCCCCCCCCCCCCCCACCCCCCCCCCCCCCCACCCCCCCCCCCCCCCACCCCCCCCCCCCCCCACCCCCCCCCCCCCCCACCCCCCCCCCCCCCCACCCCCCCCCCCCCCCACCCCCCCCCCCCCCCACCCCCCCCCCCCCCCACCCCCCCCCCCCCCCACCCCCCCCCCCCCCCACCCCCCCCCCCCCCCACCCCCCCCCCCCCCCACCCCCCCCCCCCCCCACCCCCCCCCCCCCCCACCCCCCCCCCCCCCCACCCCCCCCCCCCCCCACCCCCCCCCCCCCCCACCCCCCCCCCCCCCCACCCCCCCCCCCCCCCACCCCCCCCCCCCCCCACCCCCCCCCCCCCCCACCCCCCCCCCCCCCCACCCCCCCCCCCCCCCACCCCCCCCCCCCCCCACCCCCCCCCCCCCCCACCCCCCCCCCCCCCCACCCCCCCCCCCCCCCACCCCCCCCCCCCCCCACCCCCCCCCCCCCCCACCCCCCCCCCCCCCCACCCCCCCCCCCCCCCACCCCCCCCCCCCCCCACCCCCCCCCCCCCCCACCCCCCCCCCCCCCCACCCCCCCCCCCCCCCACCCCCCCCCCCCCCCACCCCCCCCCCCCCCCACCCCCCCCCCCCCCCACCCCCCCCCCCCCCCACCCCCCCCCCCCCCCACCCCCCCCCCCCCCCACCCCCCCCCCCCCCCACCCCCCCCCCCCCCCACCCCCCCCCCCCCCCACCCCCCCCCCCCCCCACCCCCCCCCCCCCCCACCCCCCCCCCCCCCCACCCCCCCCCCCCCCCACCCCCCCCCCCCCCCACCCCCCCCCCCCCCCACCCCCCCCCCCCCCCACCCCCCCCCCCCCCCACCCCCCCCCCCCCCCACCCCCCCCCCCCCCCACCCCCCCCCCCCCCCACCCCCCCCCCCCCCCACCCCCCCCCCCCCCCACCCCCCCCCCCCCCCACCCCCCCCCCCCCCCACCCCCCCCCCCCCCCACCCCCCCCCCCCCCCACCCCCCCCCCCCCCCACCCCCCCCCCCCCCCACCCCCCCCCCCCCCCACCCCCCCCCCCCCCCACCCCCCCCCCCCCCCACCCCCCCCCCCCCCCACCCCCCCCCCCCCCCACCCCCCCCCCCCCCCACCCCCCCCCCCCCCCACCCCCCCCCCCCCCCACCCCCCCCCCCCCCCACCCCCCCCCCCCCCCACCCCCCCCCCCCCCCACCCCCCCCCCCCCCCACCCCCCCCCCCCCCCACCCCCCCCCCCCCCCACCCCCCCCCCCCCCCACCCCCCCCCCCCCCCACCCCCCCCCCCCCCCACCCCCCCCCCCCCCCACCCCCCCCCCCCCCCACCCCCCCCCCCCCCCACCCCCCCCCCCCCCCACCCCCCCCCCCCCCCACCCCCCCCCCCCCCCACCCCCCCCCCCCCCCACCCCCCCCCCCCCCCACCCCCCCCCCCCCCCACCCCCCCCCCCCCCCACCCCCCCCCCCCCCCACCCCCCCCCCCCCCCACCCCCCCCCCCCCCCACCCCCCCCCCCCCCCACCCCCCCCCCCCCCCACCCCCCCCCCCCCCCACCCCCCCCCCCCCCCACCCCCCCCCCCCCCCACCCCCCCCCCCCCCCACCCCCCCCCCCCCCCACCCCCCCCCCCCCCCACCCCCCCCCCCCCCCACCCCCCCCCCCCCCCACCCCCCCCCCCCCCCACCCCCCCCCCCCCCCACCCCCCCCCCCCCCCACCCCCCCCCCCCCCCACCCCCCCCCCCCCCCACCCCCCCCCCCCCCCACCCCCCCCCCCCCCCACCCCCCCCCCCCCCCACCCCCCCCCCCCCCCACCCCCCCCCCCCCCCACCCCCCCCCCCCCCCACCCCCCCCCCCCCCCACCCCCCCCCCCCCCCACCCCCCCCCCCCCCCACCCCCCCCCCCCCCCACCCCCCCCCCCCCCCACCCCCCCCCCCCCCCACCCCCCCCCCCCCCCACCCCCCCCCCCCCCCACCCCCCCCCCCCCCCACCCCCCCCCCCCCCCACCCCCCCCCCCCCCCACCCCCCCCCCCCCCCACCCCCCCCCCCCCCCACCCCCCCCCCCCCCCACCCCCCCCCCCCCCCACCCCCCCCCCCCCCCACCCCCCCCCCCCCCCACCCCCCCCCCCCCCCACCCCCCCCCCCCCCCACCCCCCCCCCCCCCCACCCCCCCCCCCCCCCACCCCCCCCCCCCCCCACCCCCCCCCCCCCCCACCCCCCCCCCCCCCCACCCCCCCCCCCCCCCACCCCCCCCCCCCCCCACCCCCCCCCCCCCCCACCCCCCCCCCCCCCCACCCCCCCCCCCCCCCACCCCCCCCCCCCCCCACCCCCCCCCCCCCCCACCCCCCCCCCCCCCCACCCCCCCCCCCCCCCACCCCCCCCCCCCCCCACCCCCCCCCCCCCCCACCCCCCCCCCCCCCCACCCCCCCCCCCCCCCACCCCCCCCCCCCCCCACCCCCCCCCCCCCCCACCCCCCCCCCCCCCCACCCCCCCCCCCCCCCACCCCCCCCCCCCCCCACCCCCCCCCCCCCCCACCCCCCCCCCCCCCCACCCCCCCCCCCCCCCACCCCCCCCCCCCCCCACCCCCCCCCCCCCCCACCCCCCCCCCCCCCCACCCCCCCCCCCCCCCACCCCCCCCCCCCCCCACCCCCCCCCCCCCCCACCCCCCCCCCCCCCCACCCCCCCCCCCCCCCACCCCCCCCCCCCCCCACCCCCCCCCCCCCCCACCCCCCCCCCCCCCCACCCCCCCCCCCCCCCACCCCCCCCCCCCCCCACCCCCCCCCCCCCCCACCCCCCCCCCCCCCCACCCCCCCCCCCCCCCACCCCCCCCCCCCCCCACCCCCCCCCCCCCCCACCCCCCCCCCCCCCCACCCCCCCCCCCCCCCACCCCCCCCCCCCCCCACCCCCCCCCCCCCCCACCCCCCCCCCCCCCCACCCCCCCCCCCCCCCACCCCCCCCCCCCCCCACCCCCCCCCCCCCCCACCCCCCCCCCCCCCCACCCCCCCCCCCCCCCACCCCCCCCCCCCCCCACCCCCCCCCCCCCCCACCCCCCCCCCCCCCCACCCCCCCCCCCCCCCACCCCCCCCCCCCCCCACCCCCCCCCCCCCCCACCCCCCCCCCCCCCCACCCCCCCCCCCCCCCACCCCCCCCCCCCCCCACCCCCCCCCCCCCCCACCCCCCCCCCCCCCCACCCCCCCCCCCCCCCACCCCCCCCCCCCCCCACCCCCCCCCCCCCCCACCCCCCCCCCCCCCCACCCCCCCCCCCCCCCACCCCCCCCCCCCCCCACCCCCCCCCCCCCCCACCCCCCCCCCCCCCCACCCCCCCCCCCCCCCACCCCCCCCCCCCCCCACCCCCCCCCCCCCCCACCCCCCCCCCCCCCCACCCCCCCCCCCCCCCACCCCCCCCCCCCCCCACCCCCCCCCCCCCCCACCCCCCCCCCCCCCCACCCCCCCCCCCCCCCACCCCCCCCCCCCCCCACCCCCCCCCCCCCCCACCCCCCCCCCCCCCCACCCCCCCCCCCCCCCACCCCCCCCCCCCCCCACCCCCCCCCCCCCCCACCCCCCCCCCCCCCCACCCCCCCCCCCCCCCACCCCCCCCCCCCCCCACCCCCCCCCCCCCCCACCCCCCCCCCCCCCCACCCCCCCCCCCCCCCACCCCCCCCCCCCCCCACCCCCCCCCCCCCCCACCCCCCCCCCCCCCCACCCCCCCCCCCCCCCACCCCCCCCCCCCCCCACCCCCCCCCCCCCCCACCCCCCCCCCCCCCCACCCCCCCCCCCCCCCACCCCCCCCCCCCCCCACCCCCCCCCCCCCCCACCCCCCCCCCCCCCCACCCCCCCCCCCCCCCACCCCCCCCCCCCCCCACCCCCCCCCCCCCCCACCCCCCCCCCCCCCCACCCCCCCCCCCCCCCACCCCCCCCCCCCCCCACCCCCCCCCCCCCCCACCCCCCCCCCCCCCCACCCCCCCCCCCCCCCACCCCCCCCCCCCCCCACCCCCCCCCCCCCCCACCCCCCCCCCCCCCCACCCCCCCCCCCCCCCACCCCCCCCCCCCCCCACCCCCCCCCCCCCCCACCCCCCCCCCCCCCCACCCCCCCCCCCCCCCACCCCCCCCCCCCCCCACCCCCCCCCCCCCCCACCCCCCCCCCCCCCCACCCCCCCCCCCCCCCACCCCCCCCCCCCCCCACCCCCCCCCCCCCCCACCCCCCCCCCCCCCCACCCCCCCCCCCCCCCACCCCCCCCCCCCCCCACCCCCCCCCCCCCCCACCCCCCCCCCCCCCCACCCCCCCCCCCCCCCACCCCCCCCCCCCCCCACCCCCCCCCCCCCCCACCCCCCCCCCCCCCCACCCCCCCCCCCCCCCACCCCCCCCCCCCCCCACCCCCCCCCCCCCCCACCCCCCCCCCCCCCCACCCCCCCCCCCCCCCACCCCCCCCCCCCCCCACCCCCCCCCCCCCCCACCCCCCCCCCCCCCCACCCCCCCCCCCCCCCACCCCCCCCCCCCCCCACCCCCCCCCCCCCCCACCCCCCCCCCCCCCCACCCCCCCCCCCCCCCACCCCCCCCCCCCCCCACCCCCCCCCCCCCCCACCCCCCCCCCCCCCCACCCCCCCCCCCCCCCACCCCCCCCCCCCCCCACCCCCCCCCCCCCCCACCCCCCCCCCCCCCCACCCCCCCCCCCCCCCACCCCCCCCCCCCCCCACCCCCCCCCCCCCCCACCCCCCCCCCCCCCCACCCCCCCCCCCCCCCACCCCCCCCCCCCCCCACCCCCCCCCCCCCCCACCCCCCCCCCCCCCCACCCCCCCCCCCCCCCACCCCCCCCCCCCCCCACCCCCCCCCCCCCCCACCCCCCCCCCCCCCCACCCCCCCCCCCCCCCACCCCCCCCCCCCCCCACCCCCCCCCCCCACACACCCCCCCCCCCCCCCACCCCCCCCCCCCCCCCCCCCCCCCCCCCCCCACACCCCCCCCCCCCCACCCTCCCCCCCCCCAAACCGCCCCTCCCCCAACATGCCCCGTCCCCCAAAACGCCCCCGCCCCCCCACACCCCCCCCCCCCCCACCCCCCCCCCCCCCCCCCCCCCCCCCCCAGCCCCCCCCCCCCCCCCCCACCACATTTATTAAAATTATATAAAATTGTGGGCAAAGGGTATCTCTATTCACATTCTGCAATGAAGGCAGTTTTTCCACTGGAGTGAAAATGCCGGAACGATTAACCCCGGGGAGCAGAGAGGGAGCGAGAAAAAGAGCCACGGTTTATGCCAAAAGAACGAAAAGAGCTTTCCTTGGCCCTCGAACTTGTCAGAAACACGGTCGAGGTAGCTCAAAAGGATTACGGGAGCCTTCGGCCCAACCCGTCTCCGTCGCAGGCTGTCTGTTGGCGTTACTTCGAGAAGTTCAGGAAAGCCGACTCTCTGGGGTCCGTCCCTTCCCAAATCCTTGCTAATTTGAAGGTTACGAGAGGAGACACGCTGGAAAAACGGAATCAGATCACAGCTGCGTCAGGCCCAGGGTAGCTGCCAACACATACACTAGGCCCAGCGGGTACATTGGCACTTTGGATGAAGCGCAACCACCCACAAAACTAATCGGATCACCGTGCTGCTCTGTGACCAGCCGGCCAACTCACTTCAAGAGCGACTTCAGTCTTGTTTGCCTTCCTCTCTCACTGTGAAACCCGCCCCCCCCCTATAATTTGGATTTTTGCTGGAAAGGGACGTGTTGTGGGAACCTACCAAGCCGTTCCTTTCCGTTCAGACTTAGCACCCCCCCCCCGCTTACTTGCTCTTTCAGATCTTCTGCTATACCTTTGCACTTTGCTGAGACAGAGGCCCTTTCCGCACGGGCCTTGAGCGGGGGTGCATCGGCATAAATGAGCCAATGCATCCCCCGGGGACGGTCCCGGTAGGGGAGCAGGCGACGGTGCAGCCTTTGCACAGGCTGCGCTGTCACCGAATGCCTTACCTTCATCTCCTGGCTTCCGGCGCATCACAGAGGCCAGGGGGACACATACCCCTAGCCTGAGCGATGGCTCTGGAGTCGCAGGCCAGTTGTGTGTGCCCCCTGGCCTCTCCAACGCGCCAGAAGCCAGGAGACGAAGGTAAGGTGTTCTGGGAAGGCGGGAGGGGAATGGTGCCTTCCACCCACTGCCGTGCGATGCCACTATTGAAAAATCTCACTTCTGGAGCGATGTTCAACAGTGGCGTCTTTCCGCCACTTGGGCGTTCCAAGCACGGCGCTGCTGCTATGCGAACGCCACCCCAGGGATGGTGTTTTTAGCATCCCTGGGGCGCTGTTATTCGCCCATGCAGAAACAGCCTTAGTGTTCGAGAAGCCAACTCTGGAGATTTTGGGTGGAATCTCGGAAGGGACCATAGAGCCATGGAGTCCGCCCTCCAAAGCCGTCTTCTCCAGGGGAGCGGGCTTCTGTCATCTAGAAATCAGTAGTGATTCCGAGAGATCTCCAGCTCAACCCCACCCCATAGAAGTTAGTAAATTTACCTAGTGTGGTTTGGGGTTTATTTAGGGTTGCCAGACCATGGCTGGCAAAATGACAGAAGGTTTAAGGCCAGGGATAAAGGAAGTCACAACACTGCATGCACCGTTTCATCACTTCTAGCAAAAACCTTAGAGTGGCATGGAGCAGTTGTGGGTTTTCTACCGGAAGTGACATCACAGTGCGTGTGATGACACCTTTTACAGCTACCGCTCCAAGCAAGGGAACTGGGGGACAAGGGATTCCAGACTCAGACCAGGGACTGGTCAGCCTCATGTTATTGTGTCAGACAAGGGAGGCTGAGATCCCCACTTCGTTACCACTTCGTTACCCAGGTGAGCTTCGGCCAATCACAATCAACTCAACCTATCTCCCGGCATGTATGCTTCTCGGAGGCCCTTAAGAACATAAGAACAAGCCAGCTGGATCAGACCAGAGTCCATCTAGTCCAGGGGTAGGGAACCTGCGGCTCTCCAGATGTTCAGGAACTACAATTCCCATCAGCCTCTGTCAGCATGGCCAATTGGCCATGCTGGTAGAAACTGATAGATATCGACGCAATTCTGATGAGTGCAGGGAACCTGCGGCTCTCCAGATGTTTCAGGAACTACAATTCCCATCGGCCTCTGTCAGCATGGCCAATTGGCCATGCTGGTAGCTGATAGAGGAAGCCAATTCCCTGGTACATCTGAAGAAACGCGGAGTCCTGATCTAATCTCGTTTTCTCAAGAAGCTAGGGAAAGGAACACAGCCTGCCCCTCCACCCTAGTCTTCTTACAACAGTGAGGGCTGCTAGCTCTGAGTGGGGAAACAGCTAGGCCCCTTTTGCACATGCAGAATAATGCACTTTCAATCCACTTTCAATGCACTTTGCAGCTGGATTTTACTGTGCGGAATAGCAAAATCCACTTGCAAACAATTGTGAAAGTGGATTGAATGTACATTACTCTACATGTGTCTTGCGAAGAAAGGGGAAACAGTTAAGTTTTCGAAACCAGGGAGATGGCAAGGCTTGGGGAAGGAAGAGACCCCGAAATGCCATAGAGTCCACTCTTCAAAGCTGCCATATTGTCCAGGAGTAACCCTCCTTGTGAAAGCAGCAAGGCTCAACAGAATAACTAACCTGTGGTTCCCCAGTGAACTTTATGGCAGAGATAGCGTTGAACCCTGTTCCTCCCAGTCTTAATAGACAACACTTTACCTTCTGCCCCAAACATGATCCTCATTCATTCAATCCTTGTTCGAGAGCCAACCTGGTGTAGGGGTTAAGAAGAAGAAGAAGAGTTTGGATTTATATCCCCCCTTTCTCTCCTGCAGGAGACTCAAAGGGGCTTACAATCTCCTTGCCCTTCCCCCCTCACAACAAGCACCCTGTGAGGTAGGTGGGGCTGAGAGAGCTCTGAGAAGCTGTGACTAGCCCAAGGTCACCCAGCTGGCGTGTGTGGGAGTGTACAGGCTAATCTGAATTCCCCAGAAAAGCCTCCACAGCTCAGGTGGCAGACTGTTCTATGTTGTCGACTATACTGACTCGCTCTGTGCAATTCGCATTGAGTGCCTGTGACAAAGAGGAGGGGAGGAGAGTATAAATAATGTCACTAACATAAATAATGACTGGTAAAACATCTATCAACACTTGGATCCTTCGATGTACAAGCCTATGATCTGGAAGATCCAGGTTCAAATCCTCACAGACGGTGGGCCACTCACTTTCTCAGTCTATAGTGTACACAAGGGGTGCGTGCAACCTGGATAACCAGGCAAGCAAATATTGAACACTGAAAATCCAACACGAGCAACCAGCTCCCGGATATATTCTGGCTTTGAAAATCTTCAAAGGCCCGTGACCGTGTGATATTTTCAAATGCTGCTCAGTGAGTCATATACAAATACAAATACAAAACCTTTAATGGCATATAAGTGAGTCATATATAAACTTGTTCTTAACAACAATCAAGTCGGACTTCTTTCGGCTCTGCAAAGTTTTCTTTCACGGCAAAAATGCAAGCCAGAATATATCCGGATGCTGGTCGCTCGCGTTGGGTTTTCGATATTCAATGTTTAGTCAACTGCTATCCCTGTAAATATTAGGGAAGCAATTGTAAAAGTGCTGATTGGTTCTTACGAATGCATCCTTGTCTGTATGTGAGACTTCCTTGGAGATCCGCTGGGGCATTACTGAGACACAGCCCTTTTAATGTATCTATTGTTGATTTAATAAGCTCACAAATTATACAGTCTATGTCTGCTAGCCACGTTGTGTGCAAATATTTGCCTGCTTGCTTACCTTCTCAGCAGTGGTGGGATCCAAAAATTTTAGTAACAGGTTCCCATGGTGGTGGGGTTCAAACAGTGGCGTAGCGCCAATGGGGCTGGGCGGGGCACGACGGGGGCATGGCTGGGCATTCTGGGGGAGGGGCATTCCTGGGTGGGGCTGTGGCAAGGATGCAGCTGCTGCGCCGGTCCTTGGGCGGGAAACGAATGCACACAGGCGCAGGCTGCCACACACGCCGGTGCACTTCCTGCTAGACTGCTTCAAGTTCTGCGCGCTACTGCTGAGGAGTGGAGGAGGGGCGTAACTAAGGCAAAAATCACGTGGCAAAATCACCAATTAGTAACCCCCTCTCGGCACACACAAATAATTAGTAACCTACTCTCGGGAACCTGTGAGAACCTGCTGGATCCCACCTCTGCTTCTCAGTCTAGAAGAAGAAGAGTTTGGATTTATATCCCCCCTTCTCTCCTGTAGGAGACTCAAGGGGGCTTACAATCTCCTTGCCCTTCCCCCCTCACAACAAGCACCCTGTGAGGTGGGTGGGGCTGAGAGAGCTCAGAAGACCTGTGACTAGCCCAAGGTCACCCAGCTGGCGTGTGTGGGAGTGTACAGGCTAATCTGAATTCCCCAGATAAGCCTCCACAGCTCAGGCGGCAGAGCTGGGAATCAAACCCGGTTCCTCCAGATTAGATACACGAGCTCTTAACCTCCTACGCCACTGCTGCTCCCTAGTCACTGCTGCTCCCTAGTCTAGCCTGCCTTGCAGAGTTGTTGTGAGAATAAAACAGAGGGAAGAAAAATGCATGCCGCTCAAAACCACAGTGCTCAAAGTGCGCATGAATGGGGATTTTGCCTCTTCAAATCTTTTTGTACTCACAATGGTGAGAGGCTGAAATCTCTGTGTGTGTTTTTAATCCCTCTTTCAGCGCATACTTACGTAAGAATTTAGGATTGTCAGCGAAGAATCCTAGCCATCGCAAAGGACAGGGCGACCCGTTCAAATTAAGCAAGGTTGCATTCATGTCCTAGGTGAGGGCTCCCCAGCACCTGCTGAGCTTTTCAGAAAGCGTCCACGAGCATTTGGGGGCAGGGCTTGTAATTGGCAGAGGAAAAGGTTTTCCACAGCTGCAGCTACCAAGAGGATCAGGAAAACCAATAAGCTGTGGGCTGGGGCTTCCAGTCTGCCTTCAGTTTTTCCTTTTTTTTTAAATTCCTCTTTCTCTTTCTCCCTTCCCCCACACCCACCCCAGGGCTTCCCTCACTTGCTTTTATTTTCCTTCTGCGATTCTTTCGCAAAACAAAGAGAAAGTTATTGTGTCCATTTTATTTTCAAAACCTATATCTAGCCTCTGGGTTCTCGTAAGTGGGTCTGTCTCTTGGGGCAGCTATTTTGGGGTGGCGCCCACCCACCAGCGGTCTCAAAATGCCAAGGATGCCTACAGGCTGGGAAAGGTCAGGGGTCCATTTATTAGCCGCCTCTGGACACCCTATGGCCCCTTCCGCGCATGCAGAATAATGCACTTTCAATCCACTTTGCAGCTGTGCGGAATAGCAAAATCCACTTGCAAACAGTTGTGAAAGTGGACTGAAAGTGCATTATTCTGCAAGTGCGGAAGTGGCCCCCATTTCTCTTTTGCTACATATCTGCCCAAAGTTTCCTTTCCCTTTGAGGCCCGCCGAGTGCCTGCTTTGCCCTCTTTTTGGCAACAAAACCAAAACATTCTGTTAATCCAGGCTTTTAGCTAAGACACAGATGTCAAACTCGCGGCCCTCCAGATGTTATGGACTACAGTTCCCATCATCCTCTGCCAGCATGATGCTGGTAGGGGATGATAAAGAGGAACTATGAGTCCTGTATCTGGAGAACCATGAAGTTTAACACCTATATAAACTAAAGAGGTTGATCTTTTAATACTTTTTTTAACCTGGAAATGGTTCAAGTTAAGATGTCGCGAGTCTGCACAGTCTCTGTTTGCATGCAGGACTGGGTTCGCAAAGCTGGATTTTAATGGACCGCTTTTAATTTTTTTAAGCCACCTTGGACGGGGGCCCGCAGAGGCGGCAGAAAAAAAAAACACATCCCAAATGATAAAAAATCAATAAACTTTTAAGCCAGCGGGCCTTGTATTGCAAACGCAGATTTCTAAGAAACGTTCAAGTATCTTACAGGATGCGTCAGCCCAATGGTTTTGCAATGGAGGGAGGAAAAAAATGTTAACAGCTGGTCAAAACGGCTAATATCTCCTGGGTGTCACCCAATAAAGTGCATGTGATTGTAATCAGCTGTTTTCTCAGGCGCTGCACAGCCCAATCCATGCTGGCATTTCCAAAATGTGTGCCGGACATAATATCCTCTCCTGTTATTCCCCATGGGCATGACTTTCTTTCATTCCCTCACTCCAGTGGTGCTCGGAAGCGCTGGACATTTGCTTCTGATCAGCTCCCCTCCGGTAGTCCTCAGTCCAAATCCAAGAACAAATAATAATTGTTCTATTTTGGGGCCGGGCCGAAGACAACAAGGGAGCACAGGCCGGGCGTGTTTGCAGAGGCATGGCGATAAGAAGTTAAACATTAATCTCCCTCCAAAGAAAAGAAAGAAAACTCAGCCCGTGAGCAGACTTGTATCCTTGAATTCCAGCAGTTTCTGATAAATACGTGCCAAAGACTTTCAAGGGGGCACACACGGTTCCTTCCTCCAATAACCTTGCAAGGTAGGCTAGGGTGAAGGAGAGTTGTTGGCCTAATTCAGGGCTTATCAGTCAAGGCCTGAAGGATTTCCTTCCCCAAGAGATATTCATCTTTCTCCACTGATCACTGATCTTTCACTAACAAGCAAAGACATTTCTGTTCTTTCTAGTATTTATTCTCTAATTGACTCTTTGCCAGTTATCATATATGTGTCGTTTTTAAAGTGGACTTGTGTTGCCTTTTAAACTGTTCATGGCCTTGAAAGCCCAAAGTGGGCAGAAAGGCAGGACGCCAGTGTTTAAAATAAAATGCAAATGCCTCCGTGGGAATTGGAACTCAGCTCTCAAGTTGGATAATCGAATTGCAACACCACACTGGCTGTTTTTTCAGATGCTTATGCTTCCTCTTATTAATTCACACATTGGAGTCTTGGTACTTGTTCTAGGGAAATAGCAGATGTTTCTCAACTGTACCAAGGAGGGGTGTAATTTAATCCCCCCCCCCCCCGTAATGTATGCTTAGGGGTCCCAAAGCAGGAAATGAGAGGCAGCATACCAGCAACTTTGTTACTGGTATTCTGTACCAACTTATTTTCACCCAACTGTAGCTTTTCAAGCTGCTGGTGGAAACTGACAGAGCTGAATGCTTCCTTATACAAAAAAATCCCTGCAACAAGAAAACTAGTGCATCAGGGTAAAGTCTAAGTTAGAACTCTTCTCCCTGACACCAGATATTTTACACCTGGGGAAATTTTAGTTAATGCAAAACCATTCGGATCCATGGTCTGCAATGGTACCATCAAGAAACACCCACTGGTGATTAGGAATCAGTACTTAGCCAGTCCTGTCTAGCAGTTAGAGTGTTGAACTAGGACCATGATGGCGAACCAATTGGCCATGCTGGCAGGGGCTGATGGGAATTGTAGTCCATAACATCTGGAGTGCCAAAGGTTCGCCATCACTGAACTAGGATCTCAGGAGACCCGGGTTCAAATCTTCACTCTACCACAAACCTTGGGCCAGTCGCTCCTGCTGACCCTCGCCTACCTCAAAGGGCCGTTGTCAGGATAAAATGAGAAAGAGAGAACCAGGTTGGTTGGAAGGAAGAGTGGAATAAAAATATGCTAAACGGATAAGACCTCTTCCAGCCGTAACAAAACCATACAGAACCAAGGATGGGCAAGCATTTGCTATTCTTTCGCATTGCCCAGTCTAGAACTCAAACTCTGCATTTTTTTCCCCATTTAAGACAGTCACCATCAGTGCGCTGACAGTTTCAGGCGGATAGCTGCGTTAGCCTTCAATAAAACAGTCTTTGATCAAAGATCTTTGATCAGATACATCAGTGTGATCTTGAACACTGACATATCTGAGACATGGGAATACATGGGAGATGTATTTTGCGTCTTCCACATCCTGGAGATGCGCATGCAGTGATCTTGCACACTGACGTATCTGAGAGGAAAGAGGAAATACCAAGGACTTTGGCTTCCTTTGCAACATTAGAGGAAAACCGGCTCAGCATTTAGCAGAACATCTTAACTCTCCACTCATTCCTGCAGGGACACTTCATAAGACACCTCAGGTGAACGTCAGAGCTCAAATATGAAGGGAGGTATTTCCCCAAAATACTGCAAGGGGGGGGACACATCTGTTGATGCAGAAGTCTCTCCAAATTGCTCTGTCTCCGCTGTTGTGAACACCAAATGCCAGAGTACCGTCCGCGCCACCTGGAGGCCCTCACAGGAACAGCAGGGTGAAATATAACCCAAATATTGCCCCATCCAAAACTTTCTCAAGGGGTCTTGCAAGGAAAGACAGCTCTGCAAGCGTCCGGTGTACACGCCAGCTGTGCCCAACGCCACGTGCAAACTGCGTTCCTCTCTCTGGCACACAGACTACTGCACGTGGGCTTTTTAGGACAAGGCTGAACAGTGCAATTAAGAACTCCCTGACTTCAGTGGATTTAAAAGGGCAAAACTCTGGCCCCTTCCGCACACGCAAAATAATGTGTTTTCAAACCACTTTCACAACTGTTTGCAAGTGGATTTTGCTATTCCGCACAGCTTCAAAGAGCACTGAAAGCAGTTTGAAAGTGCATTATTCTGCATGTGCGGAATGAGCCTCAGTTTCAGATCACGCTGTAAAATAAGTTGGCATGGAAATAAATAATTGCCTGTTGCACGACACGTTTCTTCAACAGCCTGTTAATAAACATGCTCACCTGTGGACATGCACAAACGGAGGCTGTATCTTCAACACTGACATTACAGGGTCTTTGGAATCACAGCTGGCTACAGTCTTCCCCAAAACAAACCTCTCTTATATGGAAACAAGGCTGGAAAAATGCGTACACCCTCATGTGCTAAACTTGCACAAGCGGCTCTTTTGTGGCATAAATGTTTCTGGCAGTGACGGCTCAGAGTCACGGTGTCCAAATAGACCCCTTGCGTCATTTTCCCACACGGCGGACACATTTTTTCCGGGTCTGTATAAAAGTGGAGCAAACGTCACCGGTGAAAGACTCTTTCTTCTCCTGGAACTTAGTTAGGGAAGGCATTTCCAAAAGGTGGAAGGAATTGTCTGGAGGAAGAATGGGTGGGTTTCCAACCCAGATCAAAGCCGCAGCCTCTCAACGGACGGCTATGGGGCAAAGTCAGGATGCAGGATTTAACTGAATCCCGATTTAATTTCCCAGCTGCAAACTGGGGAATTCCAAATTAGATGGATAATCATCCGCTTGAGTTTAAGGGAAACCCAGACTGTCTCACCTCTATATTCTGGCTCACTTTACAGGGTTGTTGTAAGGATTAAAAATATGTACCTACTGCAGCAAATGGGAATCCCAGGTGTCCTTTCTAGTCATACAAGAAGATATAGTTGAAAGGGAAATAGAGGGAAAGAAAGGCGAACACGTCCCACCTCTAAATTTGGGGGCAACTTTAAAGGGACTGAAATTCTGGCTTGCTTCTGGATAGTTGCTGAGATCTGCACTGTCGATTGGAATTCCTTGGACTTGATAAAGGGGTTTCTTTGAAAAGGAAATTCTTTCTGGCCCCTTCCACACATGCAGAATAATGCACTTTCAATCCACTTTCAAACCACTTTGCAACTGGATTTTTACTGTGCGGAATAGCAAAATCCACTTGCAAACAATTGTGAAAGTGGATTGAAAGTGCGTTATTCTGCAGGTGCGGAAGGGGCCTCTGTCTTTGGAATGGGGGGAAAAGTATGCGTGCAGACAGGCAACCAAGTTAGAGTTTGAAACGCAAACTAAGAAGAAGAGTTTGGATTTATATCCCCCCTTTCTCTCCTGTAGGAGACTCAAGGGGGCTTACAATCTCCTTGCCCTTCCCCCCTCACAACAAACACCCTGTGAGGTAGGTGGGGCTGAGAGCTCCGAGAAGCTGTGACTAGCCCAAGGTCACCCAGCTGGCGTGTGTGGGAGTGCACTGGCTAATCTGAATTCCGCAGATAAGCCTCCACAGCTCAGGCGGCAGAGCTGGGAATCAAACCCGGTTCCTCCAGATTAGATACACGAGCTCTTAACCTCCTACGTCACTGCCCCCTGCCCTTTACCCCTGCAGAAAAGTTATTTCCCCTGAGAAAAGGAGATTTGGGGAAAAGGGGGAAGTAAATACTCAGCATCCCAGACCTCAGATAGAAGGCACACAGTGCTGACACGTTGTGGGAAATCGACATGCATTTCGGGTGCAGCCCTACAAACACTTTCCTGGGAGTAAGGTCCATTGAATAAAAGGGGGCTCCTTTCTGAGTAGACATGATTAGGATGGCTGCCACAACGCAATCCACAGGATCCTTTCCTGGGAGGAAGGTCCCTTTCATAAAAGGGGGTTTACTTCTGAGTAGACCCAATAAGGACGGCTCCCACAGCTGCAATCCTCAAGCTCCTTTCCAGGGAGCAAACCCCGGCGAGTCATGTGGGGTTGACTCCCGAGTAGACCTGCTTGGCCCTACAGAAAGAAGGCAAGGCAAGGCAGAGGTGCAGACGGACTTGGCCAGCGGTGCCCAACTCACCTGGTCATCTCCGGGCGGATCTCCACGCGTCCCCCCCCCAAGGTCAGGCTGGCGAAGCCTCAGGTGCCATCCCGTCGTGCCAGCCTTCCGCGCTGCCCACCTGGGACGGAGGGAAGTCTCCAACGTCCCCACCCGCTCGCCCCCCAAGTCGGTGCGCCCGATCCTCTCCCGGCTGGGGGGCTTCCCCCTCCAACGCCCCGCTCCGCGGCTCGACCCTCGCAGCGCAGGAGCAGAAGGCGGGGTGGGTGGGAGGGAGGGAGAGAAAGCACCCACAGGGGCCCCGATCCGTCTGGCAGGTGTCGCCCGGGCGCCTCCCGCGCTCCTTCTGCAAGTCCGGGCTCAGCCCTCTTTGCAGTAAAGGAAACTTTCCCCGGGCGAGGAGGCAGCCGGCTCGGCGGCGCAGGCGCCATGTGACCGAGCCCACCCCTTCGGGTCGGCGGACCCAGCGCCCCTCCCTCCCCTGGGCGCCCCCCCCCCCTTTGGCCCAAACTCCTGCAGCAGCTGCTGGGGCGAAAGATCTCCCCGGGAGGGGGGGAGAGCCGTCGTGGGCGCCCCCCTCCAAAGCAAGGGGGGCCACCCTCCTCTCTGGCTTCCTCCCCCACCGCCCCAGGGTGGGTGCAGTTGGGGGCCCCTGCAAAGTCGTGGCTTGGGACCCCTCCGCTGCGCCTGCCTCGACGCCACGTCTCTGGCTGGGCGATTTGGGCCGCCCGGAGGGAAAATCTGGCTAATATCGGGGGGGGGGGGGGTGCAGTGGGAAGGAAGGGCCCCAGGAAGGCCTTGTCTGCGGTGGCCCCGTGGGAAGGCGGAAGGACCCCGTTTCGGTCCTGGGCGGGGGAGGGGGCGGTGAAAAGGGGGCGTGTCAAAGAGAGATCCTGGAGACCCTGTGCCAATCGGGCAGAGTCGCCATTGGTCTAATGCAAGACAGCTCCATGAAAAGGGGGCTGATGTGGTAGAGAGGTGGAGCGTCTAGTCTGCACGCAGAAGGCGCCGGGTTCGAACCCCCAGACCCTGGAAAGGCATAGCCAGCCGTGGTCAATCTTGATAGGCTGGTGATCTAACCTTCTCTTCACCTTCTCTTCTGAGGCTATGGCTGAGAGGGAGTTCCAAGCGTGGTGTAGTGGTTCAGACTGTAATCTGGAGCACTGGGGTCGATCCCCCACTCTAATCTGGTGAACCAGGTTTGCTTCCCCACTCCTACATATGAAGCCTGCTGGTTGACTTTGGGCCAGCCACAGTCCTCTCAGAACTCTCTCAGCCCACCTACCTCACAAAGGAAGCCTTTTTGAGACTCCTTAAAGGTAGAGAAAAGTGGGGTATGAATCCCAACTCTTCTTCTTCCTTGCAGAGACTCCAGACAAAAGAGGCCTCGAGTCCCTAAAAACTGAGTTAGTCCAGAATGTAACATGACTCATTGGTTTGGATCCAAAAGTGCTCTTACACTGGAGGAAGCGCTCTTCCATTAGTGGGAAAGCATCTTTCCATTAGAATATGAGAACTGCAGTGTAGCACTTTCCCACTACCACGAAGTGTGGCTTGTACACAGGGATCGCTCTGAGACCTGCCTCAGTTCCCTTAACAGGAGATGAATACAACAGCTGTCAGTTCCTCAGTAAGTAAAGGCCCCTCACGAAACACCCACATTTGCCTGTAATGGACAGGACGTTCCTCTGCATTACGGCAGACTCTTATCTGGCGAATCGTGTTTGTTTCCTTGCTCTTCCACGTGCTGGGGGACCTCGGACCAGTCACAGTCCTCTCGGAACTCTCTCAGCCCCAACTACCTCACAAGGTGTCTGTTGTGGGGAGAGGAAGGGAAGGTGATTGGAAGCTGCTTGGAAACTCCTTACAGGGAAGAAAAGTGGGGTATGAATCCAAACCCTTCCTCAAAGTCGGTCATGTCTACTCAGACAGGTGGCAGCTCTGCAGGGGATCTGGCTGAGGTCTTTCATGTTACCTCCTACCTGCATGCCAAACAGGCAGTGACATATCTGATGCTCTCCCACTGTTCTGGTCATATGGGGGGGGGCGCAAAATCGGCCCCCCACATGACCAGGAAGTCCTGCTGTCTCATTTTCAGTGCCTTGAGGGCCCCCCGGCCCCGGCCCCGGACTCACAGCCGGCAGCCAGCAGTCTCTTCTGACCTCCCCTCCGGGCAGACCAGAAGAAACTGCAGTCCCGGCCTCAGAGACCTTCTTTTATAAGCACTGGGGGTTGGGGAGCAGGAAGTCCTACCCCTTCCTGTTCCACAAGCCACACCCCCTGGCAAACCCAGCCGGCAGGAGGAGTCTGGGGGGGAGGTGGGCACCCTGGACCTTGCCCATGTCCATGGTGACATGGGCAAGGTCGAGGGCAGTGGGGGCGGAGCCTGGGGGTGGGGGCGGAGCCTGGGGGTGACCTGGAGACAATTTGTCTGCGGGCACCATTTATCCCTGGCATGCCTCTGCAAGCAGGTGTGGTTTCAAAGAGCCACAGCCCTTCCACCAGGGCATGAAACAAACATGTCAAGCTGCCTCGTAGTAAATCAGACCACGAGTGTATCAATGCCAGTGTGGTGCAGTGGTTAAGAGCAGGTGGATTCTAATGTGGAGAACCGGGTTTGATTCCCCACTTTTACTACATAAGTGGCAGAGGCTTATCTGGTGAACCAGATGTGTTTCCGCACTCCTACATTCCTGCTGGCTGATCTTGGGCTAGTCGCAGTCCTCTCAGAACTCTCTCAGCCCCACCTACCTCACCAGGTGTCTGTTGTGGGGAGAGGAAGGGAAAGGAACTTGTAGGCCACCTGGAGTCTCCTTACAGGAGAGAAAGGTGGGGTATACATCCAAACTCTTCTTCTTTTGTCTGCTCAACACAGGCAGAGGTCTTTCACCTACTGCTTGGTGCTTTAAACAGGAGATGCTGGGAATTAAATCTGCAACCTCCCAAGCAGGTATTCTACCACTGAGCCAAGCCCTCTCCCCATGGCTCTCCAGAGGTATTTCGCATCACATTCTGCTTGGTCCTTTTAACTGGAGAAACCGGGGTTGGAAACTGGGGCCTTCTGCAGATGCCCTGCCGCTGCGCCACGAGTAAAACATCTGTAGTTTGAAGAACCAGTCTTAATCGGCCAATATAAAGCTATTTCATACGTTCATGGGGGTGAATGACCACAAAGGGTTTCCAGATGGTCCTGCAAATGGCATGTAAGTTTTGAAAGGCGGGATGGCACGATTGTCCTGACAATGGCTTTGTGAGGTCTTGCCTGCTGTTCCGTTTTCTGCTCTGTTGGCCGCCACGGAGTGTGAGCATCCTGACAGAGCGAGATCCCATTCAACCTTGTGGCAAAACGGAGATTTAATCCTAAACTTCCCACATTCTAATTACACAGTACTTCACGTTCATGCAGAAGGCAGAATAGGAACAACTTCCTGGCTTGCTCATATTTATTTGCTTTCTTGAGGACCCATCAGTTTCTTCTCTCCCTTTCCATCCTTACAACGGACCTGGATGATGATGATGAAGAAGAAGGAGGAGGAGGAGTTTGAATTTATACCCTGCCTTTCTCTCTTGTAAGGAGATTCAAGGTGGCTTACAAGCTCCTTTCCCTTCCTCCCCCCACAACAGACACCTTGTGAGGTAGAGCGGGCTGACAGAGTTCTGAGGAAACTGTGACTAGTCCAAGGTCACCCAGCAGGAATGTAGGAGGGCGGAAACACATCTGGTTTACCAGATAAGCCTCTGCCACTCAGGTGAAGGAGTGGGGAATCAAACCCGGTTCTCCAGATTAGAATCCACGTTCTCTTAACCACTACACCACGCTGACAGGACCAAGCTCACCCAGCAAGGTTCCATGGCAGTGTGAGGACTGGAATTCGGGTCCCACAGACCCTAGTCCAAAACTGTAACCACTACACCATTCTGATTCTTTTTCACCTTGATGGCCACCATAACCAACACGAACTGTCCATGAATTTTAAAATATTTTCGTTGCAGAGTGAACAGGATGCTCACGGGTTGATGACATGTGTCTTTCAACAAACCTCAATATAGCTTCCTTTTTGAATATTCCAAAGGAAGTGGAATATCAGTAGCAATTTTTCAAACACAAACTTCTTCTCTTGGTCGGAATGAAAGTCCTTCTGGGAATATTTCCGTTTCCATTCTACATTACACCACGCCAGAAACACCAGGGCTTCAAAAAGTAAATAATGAAGAAGAAGGAGGAGGAGGAGTTTGAATTTATACCCTGCCTTTCTCTCTTGTAAGGAGATTCAAGGTGGCTTACAAGCTCCTTTCCCTTCCTCCCCCCACAACAGACACCTTGTGAGGTGAACTTGAACTTCTTCCCTTTGTTTAAAATTGGTTCCTAATGATTAAAAGTTACCCCACGGGTGAATCAAGGAAAGCTTTAGATGATACCATCCGTTTGCTGATTATTATTTCATGTATAAGGGCTATTCGTGGTGATTAATTATTAGCATTGTTTTTACTGGATGGTTACTGGAAAGTCTGTGATTTGAAAGAGGGGATATGATTTTTTAAAAAACGTGTTAAATAATAAATAGACTTTGTGGCTTTATAATAAATAGACTTTTTATTTATTATTATAATAAATAGACTTTGTGGCTTTATAATAAATAGACTTTTATTTATTTATTATAATAAATAGACTTTGTGGCTTTATAATAAATAGACTTTTTATTTATTTATTATTATAATAAATAGACGTTGTGACCAAATGCTCGCTTCTGTTATATCCAGCCGCTAACATGTTTGATGCCATAAGATTTGCAGGGGGGAAGGGCAATGAAAGTCTGTGGATTTGGAACTGCCAGCTCAGAATTGCAGGTGCCAAGCGATATCTACAAATCAAGGTCGTACCTTTCACTCGGCCAATTCCTGGCCAAAACTATGCAGGCATTTCTGTTCGCCGTCAGCCAAAAGCGTAAAGCCGGTTTTCAGGGCTGCGGAGAGCGAGCTTTGCTTCAAATGAAAAAATACTTTCCTTATCTGAGACAGCGTAATCGCAAAACTGAACACTTTCCAAATACAAGTTGAAATGACTCCAAGAATCGAACGGTGTCTTCCCGCTAAGTTAGTCCCATTAATTTGCACGCAGCTGCAAGTTGTATCCACAAGGAGCAATAATATGGGAAGAATTTTTATTGCTTGAAAAAAGGGGGGGATGCTTGAGAAACGCAGACCAGTTCAGTATACCCACACAGCTGACTAATGAGTAAACATGGTGTGCGTTTCATTACGTTGCTATCCTTCCTCTGAGGAGAGGAGGGCTGCGCAACATATACAGAGTCACAGCACAGTATGTGGCTGGAGCATGAAACTAGGACTGGGCAGACCCGGGTTCAAATCTCTGTTTGCAATAAGTCTCATTGGAAATTTGGAGGTTAGCTATTCTCTCTCAGCATAACCTGACCTCCCAGGGCTATCATAAGGATAAGAGGGAAGAGGGTGCCAGGAAAAACTTCAGCTACCTAAAAGGTAGCTTGGACAGATTTAATAGGAGGAGAAGTCGATCTATGGCTACCAATCTTGATCCTCCCTGATCTGAGATTGCAAATGCCTGAGCAGACCAGGTGCTTGGGAGCAGCAGCAGCAGGAGGAGGAGGCCATTGCTTTCACCTCCTGCATGTGAGCTCCCAAAGGCACCTGGTGGGCCACTGCGAGTAGCAGAGTGCTGGACTAGATGGACTCTGGTCTGACCCAGCAAGGCTCTTGCTTATGTTCTTATCTGTTTCTACACATTAAGCTTCTATTGAAAAGCCAAGATGTGTTTCTCCAGAATTGTTGACGGTTCTATTTGAAACCTCATAATGGGATAAGCTGCCCTGAGCTGGTTGTTTCAGAGTAGCCTGATCTCGTCAGAGCTCAGAAGCAAAGCAGGGTCAACCTTGGTTAGTACTTGGATGGCAGACCACCAAAGAAGTCCGGGGTCACAACCCCGAAGTCGGCAGTGGCAAACTGTTCATCTCTTGCCTTGAAAACCCTATAAGTAAGGTGACCAGACGTCCCGCTTTTGGCGGGACAGTCCCACCTTAAACCAATCTGTCCTGCGTCCCGCGGAGTTTTTTAACTGTCCCGATTTTGCCTTTGGGGCGCTCCCCGGGTTCTCGCCCTGTCACAGGGTGGGAAACAGGGGAGCGCCCCAGAAGGCAGTGCAGCAGCCTCCCGCACTGCCGCACTGCTTTCTGGGGCGCCCCCGGTTCATGCGCGCCCCCCCATCCCGGTTTAAAAAGGTGACAATCTGGTCACCTTACCTATAAGGGCCCCATAAGTTGATTGCAATGTGATGGCACTTTCCACCATCAGTGGGAAAAGTTGCACGAGGGTGGGGATTTGAAAGAAGGAAATGGAAAAGTGGGGAAAAGGTTCTCCTTCAATGTTTCTAGTCACCCTTGCATTTATTAGGGACGTATTGATATGTCTCTATTCTGCACTGGTTAGACCTCACCTGGAATATTGTGGGCTTTGAAATTCAAGAAGGATGTTGAGAAGCTGGAACAGGTCCAGAGGAGGGCAACCAAAATGGTAAAAGGTCTGGAATCAATGTCCTATTGGGAGAGACTTAGGGAGCTGGGGATGTTCAGTTTGATGAAGGGAAGGTTAAGAGGTGCCGTGACAGCCATGTTTAGATATTTGAAGGGATGTCATGTTGGTGAGGGAGCAAGCTTAACTATTGGAGTTGTTCCAGATCTAAAACAACATTGGATGTAAGTCATACTTAAAAACGCACACCCGTTATCTTTGTCTATCAGCACAAGTTAATCCTTTTTAAAAAGCATTTTATTTTTATAGATATGAACAGAACATACAAAAGATGAACATTAAAAACCCTATCAAGACAACAGTTAATTATATCAAAAGACCAAGAAAAGAAACAATAAACATATATCATAAAAATAAACAATAGACAGTTTGGGTGCTGTGTGGTTTCCGGGCTGTATGGCCGTGTTCTAGCAGCATTCTCTCCTGACGTTTCGCCTGCATCTGTGGCTGGCATCTTCAGAGGATCCTCTGAAGATGCCAACCCTGACTCTAGCAGCGTCAGGCATAAATTCTGACCCTTCGAAGCTCCACAACATAAATGGCCATTCCGGCCATGAAAGCCTTCGACAATACAATAGACAGTTAATAATGATAATAGTTATGAATAGTAAATAATGGTATAATAACGAGTAATAAATAGTGGTTATCATAATAGTCTAGGCATAAATCATAAGATACACCATGAACTATTTGATAAGTCTGGTTATGATGCTAAATAATATCACAAGATGAATTGTAATAAAATAGAATAGGTAATAAAAGCTTGCAGTATTGATTACTATGAAAAAGTTTCTAAAAATACTTCCCACCTGTTGAAAATTCAATTCACATATGATCACCTATTCATAGTTTATTTAAATGTCCCCCTTTGACACCTTTTTCAGTGGAGATTATTAATAATTCATATATATCATTTCAACAACCTCCTTTCCTGCTTCCCATTTTGTAGGAATGATACGAGTAACATGCTTTCAATTTATCCCGAAATTCTTTAATTGGTCTTTTATTCACATAGTTCATTAGCTTTGCCTTGATAGATATTTCTTCCTCCCACAAAATGGGAGCGGAGAAACTCAAGCAGAAGTTTCCAGAGATATCAGCCAAGCAAGAAACCTAAAGAGACCAAATGAATGTTCTGGCAAATACTGAAAGACAAACAGGTAAATGATGTTGGCGTCGGCTCCCGCCTTTGCTAACTTGGAAGGAATCTTGGACAGCTGATGGATGGGGACTGGTAAATCCCCCGACGCATTAGCAGCCAACTAATCTTCCCGGGAAGGTTAACAAGTTGAGGTTTGCCGGGGCCCTCTGGAGCGATACCAATGGCTAATGAATCACTGATTCATTCTTGGAATCAACAGGGTGCCATGTTCAATCTCCAAAGTGAGCCGCTGTGATTCCTCAGGGAAACCTCCTTCATCGCAGGACATGTGTCTCTGATTAAATGTATGCTCTAGCTTGAAGGCTTCTACCAATATAGATAATGAAGGCAAGGGGGGAAAACCCCTCTTCTGTTCCAGCATGAAGAATTTCTTCCTGGGAATATTCTGTTTCCTATGGATATGTAATTTTATGGAAGTCTTAGGGGCATTGAGGGGTGGCAATGCAGCTGGAAACCTGCGTGAGATTTACTGCAAACTGAAGGTAGATGTTAGCAACACCACTGAGCAAATTAGCATGCTATTTGATGGTGCATTATGGCAATTGATACTGTCAGTGTCAGTCTTTGAAATGACGTTCTGTTGAGATCAGGGCCCTTGGCCACTAATTTCCAGAGTCTTGTGAGTTCAGACCAGCACAATATCCCTGTTTGGTTCAGTGGTGGGATCCAAAAATTTTAGTAACAGGTTCCCATGGTGGTGGGATTCAAACTGTGGCGTAAGCATAATGGGAGGCTGGGAGGGAGGGAGCGATGGGAAGTGACCCGGGCATTCGGGGGTGGAGGCGTTCCTGGGCAGAGGAGCTGTAGCAGGACACCCAGCAGCTAGCTGCGTGGGTCGCTTAGGCGAGGAAGCAGATGCACGCAAGCGCCAGGCTGCCATGCCTCCTGCTTCAAAGTTCTGCTGGCAGCTTCTGCTTTGAGGAGGAGAAGTAACCTAATAGGCGAAAACCACGTGGCAAAATCGCAATGAGTAACCCCTATAAGGCGGCAATGACACAAATGAGTAGTAACCTACTCTCGGGAACCTGTGCCCAGGAACTGCACTGGATCCCCCACCTCTGGCTTGGTTCTACTTGTGTTTAATAAGAATCCTTCTGTTCTGAGAGGAACATCAAAAGCTCCTGAACATCTGAACGACTCCTTTGGAGTTTCTCTCTCAGGATATGTCCCAGGTGGATGATCACGTTTTACACTGAAATAAAGGCAATGATTAGTTTCTCATGAAATAAAATGGTGGAGACCGCTGAGCTGCAGCCAGCTTTTGTGGTCCTTTTGCTGAGAACTGCAGTCACAGTTCTGTGTTACTACTCCAGAGTCCAGTTTTGAGGCCTCCAAGAGAAAAGGTTTCTTGACTATGGAGAGCATACCAAAATTTCTGTCTCCCACTACTCAGCGCTTCATTCCCTTCCACTGTGAGTTCTGACAGGTTCCCTTCTTGCCCTGTTCTATTTCTGAAAAGACATAAATGGGCCGCATGAAATAACAGATCTTGCAACCTGAACCAGAACCGCCACCCTCCCAATTCTTGAAAACCAGGAAAGTATTCCTGTTCCCCTCAAGCAACTTTTGGGCCCTAAGAGCCCCAGCCAATTCTGGCTCCTTTGAAAGATAAATCTATCATACACCTGTTTGCAATACAACATAGTTCCTACTTGAGAGCCAGTGTGGTTTAGTGGTAAAGAGCAGGTGTACTCTAATCTGGAGAACCAAGTTTGATTCCCCGCTCTGCCACTTGAGCTGTGGAGGCTTATCCAGTGAACCAAGATTAGTGAACCAACACATGCCAACTGGGTGACCTTGGGCTAGTCACAGCTTTTCGGAGCTCTCTCAGCCCCACCTACCTCACAGGGTGTTTGTTGTGAGAGGGGAAGAGAAGGAGAGAAGTTGTAAACCACTTTTGAGTCTCCTACAGGAGAGAAAGGGGATATAAATCCAAACTCTTCTTCTACTGCCTACTACCTCTTGTTCCCCACCTTGCACCTTTTAAAAGGAACATTTTAATAAAGTGAGCTCAGTCTACCTCCGCGCCCCCAGCCCCTTTCGCTACTAAAAGACCCCACGTAATGTGTAGAATTGTCCCTCGGCTACTAATTTAACAAAGCTCCTGTAATCAATGGCCCAATCTCTTGAAACACTCGAGCTGGCATTTGCGAAACCCCAGGAACAATAAAACCACGAATAAAAACCAAATGTTGTAAAATATGTATAATTATAGGATTGAATTGCCGTCAAATGCAATGAGCGGGAAGGGAAATGAAAATGTTTGCAAGATGTTTAAAAGAGATTTAGGTCCTGAGTATGTACAAAGGGTTTACATTTTTAAAAAACTAAATCCTTGAAGGGACCTGTTGAAATCTACGAACTTTCAATCAATTTTCTTCTAGGGTGTCTATTACATACCTTCTTTATTTACCTTCTGCTGTCCAGCATGAAAATTACAGTGGTACTCTCCTTGAGCTGCTCAGCCAGGAGCAGCAGTGGTGGCGTAGGAGAGGGTTAAGGAGGCTCGTGTGGCATCTAATCTCTGGAGGAGCAGGTTTGATTCCCAGCTCTGCCGCCCTGAGCTGTGGAGGCTTATCAAGGAAATTCAGATAAGCCTGTACACTCCCACACAAGCCAACTGGGTGACCTTGGGCTAGTCACAGCTTCTCAGAGCTCTTGCAGCCACTGCACCTACCTCACAAGTGTTTTTTTGTGAGAAGGGAGACAGAGATTGTAAGCCCCTTTGAGTCTCCTTCAGGAGAGAAAGGGGGGATATAAATCCAAACTCCTCCTCCTCCTTGGACCATGACCAAATGGTCCAGGTCAGCCTACTTTCGTCAGATCTTGGAAGCTAAGCAGGGCTGACTGTGGTGAATACTTGGATGGGAGACAACCAGAGAAATTGAGACGCAGCCAATGGGAAACCACTTCTGTCAGTTCTTTGCCTTGAAAATCCTGCAAGGCTGCAGAGGAAGGCAACGGCAAACCTCCTGTGCCTGTTTCTTGTCTTAAAAACCCTATTGTTTTACCTTGGTGTGATATACATTTTGAAACTAACGAAGACACAGAAAGCTGCATTATAGTAAACGAGATTACCATTTTATCTTGCTCTGAACTGTTTGACTGGCAGCAGAGGTGGGATCCAGCAGGTTCTCACAGGTTCCCAAGAGTAGGTTACTAATTATTTTGTTATTGTGCCAGGAGGGTTACTAGTGCCCTGGTGCCGTGAGTTTTTGCCACGTGATTTTGCGCCGTTCGCCTCCTCTCCATGCAGTATGGCATGAGAACTTGGAAGCAGTCCCTAGCAGGAGGTGCACCCAGTCGCGTGGCAAAGCCTCTTGCGCCTAAAGTGCGATAGAATTTTCCCAGCCAAGGACCGGGCAGCTGACTCTGGAGTCGCTTGCCACAGCCCCGCCCAGGAATGCCCCAGCCCCAGAATGCTCGGCCCGCTTACAGAATGCCCTTGGCCCCATTATGGCCTTCACCGCCGGAAGTTTGGATCCCACCACCATGGAAACCTGTTACTAACATTTTTGGATCCCACCACTGACTGGCAGGTCCTAGCACTGCTACCTAAAGTCCCTTTTTAGTGAACATAAGAGGGACCTCCTGCATCAAAACACATGGGCTGCCACGGAGAACAGGAGCCCTCTCTAGCATAGTGTGGGAGTTTGGTGTGACTTGCTTGCTTTGGAACAGCAGATAACCACATCAGTTCAGCTCCAGTGAACTCCAGGGCACAATTTCAAAGCAGAAGCTAATGAACTACTTGCTCGGCAGGAGAACTTGCAAAGCTGAATTAATGCTGAAGGCACTAAAGTGACCTTCCTTTCAGGGGACTTGTAGAGGGGACATATTGTGGACTCTGTATAGAAAAAGAAGCTGAGCTCTTGGGGAACATGGAAAGGACTGCACGAACACCCCATGAAAACATGAACATCCATCAGGTTTAGTATTGTCTACTCAGACCGGCAGCAGCTGTCCAGAGTTAAAAGTGGAGGTCTTTTGCATCACCTCTTACTGGCCTGTGATGGAATAGTACTGCAAAACTAGCAAAGTCACATATGACTGTGAAAAGCATCTTTGCCTTTTGATCTCCTGGAGGGAGGACAGGAAACTATGCAGAGGTGCTAGGATGAAACTTCAAAGGCCTAAGTTACCTCGTGGCCTGAACAGAGTTTTCCTGAGATGGGGAAAACAAAGGGTTTTGGATTCCATCTTGAGGCGCTGATAGTTGAAGAGAAGCATCTCTAGGCCATGGGTTTCGGAATGGGGACAAAAAGAACCAAAAGAAATGTGTGAGTTGAACTTAATCTCTTACTGCATTTATGTTTTATTTCTTTAATTTCTGTTTTTCAATAAAAATCGCTGAGACCTCAGCTGGTTGGAGTTATTGGAGAAAAGAACCCAGGTTTTACTGAAATAAGCGTGGCTCTCCCAGGCTTGCTTTCATGATATGATCCTTTTAACTGGAGTTGCCAGGAATTGAACCTGGGACCTTCTGCAAGCAAGCACATGTTCTGCCACTGAGTCATAGCCTCTCCTTGTCCTCAGGTGCTCTTGTCCTCATCAACATCTGAAGTCAGTACTGACAAATGAACCCCACCTGCCTTGGCATGACAGTACCAAATAAGCACATATTCCTTACCTATTTGTTCTGACCTGGATGCTATGCAGAGGCAGGCAATGGCAAACTACCTCTGTTAAGTGTCCTGCCTTGAAAACCCTGGGTAGTACATGGATGGGAGACCAGCAAGAAAGTCCAGGGTTGCGATGCAGAGGAAGGCAAAGGCAAACCACCTCTCTCCTGCCTTTAAAACCCTGGACAGTACTTGGATGGGAAACCAGCAAGACAATCCAGGGTTGCTATGCAGAGACAGGAAATGGCAAACCACCTCTGTTAACTGGTTGTGGTGGGTTTTCCAGGCTGTGTGGCCATGGTCTGGTAGAAAACCCGCCACAACCAGTTGAATCAACTTGTGAAAGCCGACTAATACACCCCCTCCGTTAAGTCTCTTGCCTTGCAGAAAGCCCGGTGTGGAGTGCTTGGATGAAGCAGCCAAACAAGACAGTCCCAGGATTTGCGGCCTTAGAGACAGAGCGAATGGCTCAAACCACCTCTGTTAAGTCTCTTGCCTTGAAAACCCTGTTGGGTTCCCAGAAATTAGAGTCAACCTGTTGACAGTGGCAGCACTTTCCATCAAGCCAGTCTGCGAAACAACGCCACGCCAGATCATTTATAGAATGACTTCATCAACTGCTATCTCTTTTTTAAAAATGTAACACCGATAGACTCTTTGTCTAGCGTGGAAGGAAACAAGAACGATACCAGAAACAGAGTGATACCAGGAGGAAATTATATGAAAGAAGGCGGTGACAAGTTCCCCGATCATAATACTGATAAGCAGAGCATATTGACATGAAGGCTTAACAAGGTGTTTTATTGACAGTTGGCGGGTGGTGTCTAACAACAGAGGAAAACTGATGGGCATATGTCCATAGGTTAGTCTAGAACTTAGACAAAACCAGGTGGGCACTAGTGTATGGATGATAATGTTCATTCCCATCCATGATAAAGAACCTGAAGGTACTAGAACCAGTGGTGTGAAGTGCTTTAGCACTCCAGATGTGCCGGACTGAGGTTCCCATCAGCCCCTACCAACATGGCCAATTGTGTAGGGGCTGATGGGAATTGTGAGATCCACCCAACTTATCTATAGATAAGAAGTCACCTGGACTGTCCTGACTCAGTATAAGGCAGCTTCACCAACTACTCAATTGTGAACCTATTCAACCATTACAGATATTTTTGGAGCTTTACTTCAGGAGCCCGCACCATCTGAAACTAGATGGGTGGTAAACTAAGAAAGGACCTTCTCTGTCATGGCACAAAACCACAGGATTTTCTTCTCAAGCAGATTTAGAAGAAGAAGAAGAAGAAGAAGAAGAAGAAGAAGAAGAAGAAGAAGAAGAAGAAGAAGAAGAAGAAGAAGAAGAAGAAGAAGAAGAAGAAGAAGAAGAAGAAGAGGAAGAGAAGAGAGAGAAGAAGGTTTGTGGCATTTATGTCCCCCTTTCTCTCCTGCAGGAGAATCAAAGGGGCTTACAATCTCCTTGCCCTTCCCCCCTCACAACAAACACCCTGTGAGGTAGGTGGGGCTGAGAGCTCCAAGAAGCTGTGACTAGCCCAAGGTCACCCAGCTGGCGTGTGTGGGAGTGTACAGGCTAATCTGAATTCCCCAGATAAGCCTCCACAGCTCAGGTGGCAGAGCGGAGAATCAAACCCGGTTCCTCCAGATTAGATACACGAGCTCTTAACCTCCTGCGCCACTGCTGCTCACCGTTCCCCTCTATCATTATCTTCCACCACCACATGAAGAGCATGGGGTAGGTTTTAATTGGGGTTTCTGGACGCCTCTTGTTTATTTATTTATTAATTGTTATCAGCTGTTTTATATGTGTTTTTAGGAAGTTTTATTGATGATTAATAGGATGGAGCTCATGTATTGTATTGTGTATGATTTGCTCCTGCTCGATGTTCTTTGAATTGTGTTGTTCACCACCCGGAGCCCTTTGGGAATCGGGTGGTATAGAAATTGAAGATATAAATAAAATAAATAAATAAATAAATGTTGTTTCATTTGGTGTTCCCTTGCCTTACTGTTTGTAAAGTGTGTATTGTGTGTGTGTGTATTATTTTCAAAGTTTTAAACTTTTTTTGCTTTGAGGGCCCCAACTGATGGAAAGGCAGGATAGCAAACTATCCTAAAATACATACAATAATTTGTTAAAGGTGCTATTGTGATAAAGGTGACCAGCTGCCTGTAAAAAGTTACAGATCTTTGAGCTGCTTTCAGGTCCCACGGAGTGAGAGCCCTGATCCCACACCAGGCTTGTTCTGTATACCATCGAAGCTGCCTTTTTTCAAAGAGAGCTGCTGTCTTAAATGCACCTGACAGTTTGGGTAATAGCAGCAGGGTAGGAGTGTAGCAGGTATCAAGGTCAGGCACAGAATCTTCAGTACCTAGGACAGCTCCGTGAAGAACACAGATGTTGTTCCAGCAAAGGCTAAAGGTTACCTTATGGCAGCAATGGCAAACCTTTTTGAGACCGAGTGCCTAAACTGTAACCCAAACCCTACTTATTTATCGCAAAGTGCCAACACGGCAATTTAACCTGAATACTGAGGCTTTAGTTTAGAAAACTAGTTGGCTCCCTCTTCCTCCGCCCCACCCACTTGAGCAGGGGCCAGCCTGCTCTAGCCTCCAGCAAGTCCTGCACACACTGCTCTGTGCCTTTTTAGCATTTCTGCCCCCTCTGCCCCCACCCACCTACCCCGGCTTAACAGCCACCTGGAGCACACAGACACCAGAGCCCATCAGCCGAGTCTCTCCCTGCCTCACCGTGGTGCCTTGCTTATCACGTGGAGTGCTCAGTGGCCCAGGCCAGCCTAGATGTGTGTGTGTGGGAGGGGGGGGTGACCCTCCACCTCCCACATGATGAACTCTGTGTGCTCATGCCCACAGAGAGGGCTCCAAGTGCCACCTCTGGCACCCGTGCCATAGGTTCGCCATCACTGCCTTATGGGTATGTAACCCCTGTGTCAGAATGGGATGACCCAGAAAGGGGTGGAAGTCTAGAAAAAGCAGAATGCTCTGCAGAACTCCCATGAGGTTAGGAGGAAGCAAGGCTACCAGGCTGGGACACTTGATTGATTTTATTAAGCCCTTAACACCTTGTTTTTAAGGTAACTTTGCAAATGTTGTGGGGAGACACTAAGTGGGAAGGGGAGTTTTTTTTTTTTTGCTATATTTTAAATCAATAGAATTTATTGTTTCAGAAGGGTTTTGTGTATGTAAATGAATTTGAGAGTTTTCTAGGAGACCTGTCATCATCTTGAATCCCGTTCACCAAGCCTTTGAAGTCTTCAAAACCAACCACCAGCAAAGAAGAATTGGACTTGGCAATATCAGTAGACTGTAAATATAAGGACTTGAAATGCAAAACCCTGAAACAGGACCTTGAATTGTAAATGTTAAATGTTGATGTTTAATGTTATTTGTAAAGAGAAGTAAACTGTTTTGTTTAAATTTGGTTCTTTGCAACTCCTTCCAAGTACTGCCCCACAGAACCCACGAGCTGAGGTTACAGGTACTAGCCTGATTATTCTGTAAGTGAATAAATCCGCACCATGTTAATCTGAACCCAAAAGGGATTTAAAGAACTCTTTTAAAAAAGAGTGGTATTATTCTTGGAGTCTTGACTTTAAGACTGTCAAATGATTTCAAGGTGCACTTTCTGTCTCTTATTCCAGAGCCGTACAGGAAAGTGAACAATTTTGGTGTCCTTGATCTTAAGACAGCTCGGTTATCTTCATGGAAAGTTCTAACTTACTGGCCTTGGGGGTCAGAATCTGACGGCATAACCTCCTCTGCAAGAAAGTATGCTTTGGATGAGTTTGGAGACGATACAGTTTTGGTCTGGAGGTCGCTGTTGGGGAGTTCTAAGAATGGAGGCATGTCCATAAAAAAGAAACAGCTACTAAGTTTTCCAGTTACATGACAAGTGACTTCCATTATTTACTCATAAAATTTTAACCCACCTTTTTCCAAGCAAGGACTAAAGGTGGATTACACTGTTCATAATAAAACATGATTTGAAGAAATAGATCACAACCCAACAAGCGAGAGCATCAGTTGATCAGAATTCAGTGATGCACTTTCAAAACAGGGATACATGCACGTTTGGGCTAGCTTAGAATAGCAGATGAGACACCATATTCAGCATGAACTGAAGCTTCAGAATTGTCTTCAAGGGCAGCCCCAGGTAGAGCACATTACAGTAGTGCAGCCACAAGGTTACCATGGTATGGATTAGCATAGCCAGATCAACCGAGGAAATGTGAGGAACCATATTCTGAGCCAAGAGAAGGGTGAGGGGAGAGCGTTCTGTTTCTCTAACAACAATGCCAGATCTAACATAACTCTAGCACTGGGGCATACCTCTGTGCGATCCCTGTGCACAAAGCCATACTTCGTGTTAGTGGAAGAAGAGGAAGAGGAAGAGGAAGAAGAAGAAGAAGAAGAAGAAGAAGAAGAAGAAGAAGAAGAAGAAGAAGAAGAAGAAGAAGAAGAAGAAGAAGAAGAAGAAGAAGAAGAAGAAGAAGAAGAAGAAGAAGAAGAAGAAGAAGAAGAAGAAGAAGAAGAAGAAGAAGAAGAAGAAGCAGCAGCAGCAGCAGCAGCAGCAGCAGCAGCAGCAGCAGCTCTGTAAGGCCCTCAGGACCCTGATCTCCCTAGGGAGCCTGTCCCACCAGGTGGGGGCCACGGCTATGAAGGCCCTGGCCCTTGTAGAGGCCAGCCTGATTGCTTTAGGGCCAGGGATCACCAACCGGTCCTCCTCTGAAGAACGGAGGGGCCTGATGGGGGAATATGGGGAGAGGCGGTCCCTCAGGTATGCAGGTGCAAAGCCATGAATGGCTAAGGAGGAGGAGGAGGAGGAGGAGGAGGAGGAGGAGGAGGAGGAGGAGAGTTTGGATTTATACCCCCCCTTTCTCTCCTGCAGGAGACTCAAAGGGGCTTACAATCTCCTTGCCCTTCCCCCCTCACAACAAACACCCTGTGAGGTAGGTGGGGCTGAGAGAGCTCCAAGAAACTGTGACTAGCCCAAGGTCACCCAGCTGGCGTGTGTGGGAGTGTACAGGCTAATCTGAATTCCCCAGATAAGCCTCCACAGCTCAGGCGGCAGAGCGGAGAATCAAACCCGGTTCCTTCAGATTAGATACATGGTACGCCTCTGGATAAAGGTGACCAGCTGCCTGTGAAAAGTTACAGATCTCTGAGCATCTTTCAGGTTCCATGGAAGAGCATCTTTGGATCTACATCAATGAGATGTGTTACGTTCTGGACTGACAGACATACTGTGATGTCAGCTTTTAGGGGCTAGAAACCTCTTTGTCTGGACTCTCTGCAAGAAAGAAGAAGTGTTCGAATTTATATCCCGCCTTTCTCAACTGTAAGGAGTCTCAAAGGAGTCCAGCGCTCCTGATCACTGCCCCATGCTGATGGGCTAACTGCACATTAAATAAATATATTCATTGATTAACATGTAACATATTAGGCTGCCGCAGGGAAGGGAATCAGGCAAGATGGAGCAGAAGAAAGCTAGTTGGATCTAAACCTTCGCCTTTGAGATACCACAAAACTCTGTTTGTTCTTGGAGACGTACATTCCTTGAATACCCACCATTAAATATCAACTTAAGCCCTGCTTCCCCCCCCCCCCCACATTACAATGAGGGAAGAATTAATTGGAACAATATATGTATTCGCTTGGAAATGAAACAGCTGCCCCTCCTTCGGGGAACTTTATGGCCCATAAAATGCTACAGCTAGAAAACAAATAGCCTTGTAATTTAAACAACCCATCATCATGAATAAACAGATATATGCGGAAGAAGGAATGCTTTTCGGCTGCCAAAGAGAGGTGAACGGTGCAGAAAGCTTTCAGCTGAATCACCAACCCGTTTCCCCAGCCCAGGGCCAAAGTGGCACAGCGGAATTCCCCCACCAACACTATTCTGTTCTGTACAAACAGAGCCAGAACAGTTGCCTCTTTGTGATCCCTTAATAGGCCGCCCTATCAAAAGCCGCACTCGTACCCGTTCATGCTACGCGGATATATGAAACTATCTTAACCTAAGTTAACAACTCGTGGATCAGTGGAAGAGCCTCTCTTAGGCCTCTTCCGCACATGCAGAATAATGTGTTTTCAATCCATTTGCAGAACTCTTTGAAAATGGACTTTGCTGTTCTGCACAGTAAAATCCGACTGCAAAGTGCCTTGGAAGTGGATTGAAAGTGCATCATTCTGCATGTGCGGAAGGGGCCTTATGTATGCAGAAAGTCCCAGGTTCAAGCGAGCCCAATTAAAAGGATCAGGTTATTTGTGGAAAGTGTAAATGGTGAAAAAGGCAAACTCTATGCTGGGGATGATTAGGAAAGGAGTTGAGAATAAAACTGCAAGGATTGTCATGCCCTTATATAAAGCCGTGGTGCAACCACACCTGGAGTACTGTGTTCAGTTCTGGTCGCCACATCTCAAAAAGGACATCGAAGAGATAGAAAAAGTGCAGAGAAGGACAACGAGGATGATTGAGGGACTGGAGCACCTTCCTTATCAGGAGAGGCTGCAGCGTTTGGGACTCTTTAGTTTGGAGAGGAGGCGTCTGAGGGGGGATATGATTGAAGTCTATACAATTATGCATGGGGTAGAAAATGTTGACAGAGAGAAATTTTTCTCTCTTTCTCACAATACTAGAACAAGGGGGCATTCATTGAAAATGCTGGGGGGGAAGAATTAGGACTAATAAAAGGAAACGCTTCTTCACGCAACGTGTGATTGGTGTTTGGAATATGCTGCCACAGGAAGTGGTGATGGCCACTAACCTGGACAGCTTTCAAAAGGGCTTGGTCAGATTTATGGAGGTGAAGTCGATGTATGGCTACCAATCTTGATCCTCTTTGATCTCAGATTGCAAATGCCTTAGCAGACCAGGTGCTCAGGAGCAGCAGCAGCAGAAGGCCATTGCTTTCACAACCTGCATGTGAGCTCCCAAAGGCACTTGGTGGGCCACTGCGAGTAGCAGAGAGCTGGACTAGATGGACTCTGGTCTGATCCAGCTGGCTTGTTCTTATGTTCTTATGTCACAGGTGATTTATGGCAACACTGTAGGGTTTTCAAGGCAAGAGACACTCAGAGGTGGTTTGCCATCACCTGTCTCTGTGTAGCAACCGTGGACTGTCTTGGTGGTCTCTCATCCAACCACTAACCAGGACGGACACTTCTTAGCTTCCAAGATCTGACAAGGTCAGGCTAGCTTGGGCTATGAAGGTCAGAGGATCAGGCAGTAAGTAATGTAAAAGACCTCTACTACCTGAGACCCTGGAAGCCACTGACTGTCTGAGAGGTGGACTAATGGTACAAAGTCTTGAGGTCAAACAAAGGAAGGAGGAGTGGGGATAGGGGAATCAAACCCGGTTGTCCAGGTTAGAGTCCACCACATTTAACCACTACACCACGCTGCCTGTTGATGTTAAAGGCCGGCCACCCATGCTTCCTGTTGATGTAAAAGACCGGCGACCCACCCAACTGTTGATGTAAAAGACCGGCGACCCACCCAACTGTTGATGTAAAAGACCGGCGACCCACCCAACTGTTGATGTAAAAGACCGGCGACCCACGCTTCCTGTTGATGTAAAAGACCGGCGACCCACCCAACTGTTGATGTAAAAGACCGGCGACCCACGCTTCCTGTTGATGTAAAAGACCGGCGACCCACCCAACTGTTGATGTAAAAGACCGGCGACCCATGCTTCCTGTTGATGTAAAAGACCGGCGACCCACCCAACTGTTGATGTAAAAGACCGGCGACCCATGCTTCCTGTTGATGTAAAAGACCGGCGACCCACCCAACTGTTGATGTAAAAGACCGGCGACCCATGCTTCCTGTTGATGTAAAAGACCGGCGACCCACCCAACTGTTGATGTAAAAGACCGGCGCCCCATGCTTCCTGTTGATGTAAAAGACCGGCGACCCACCCAACTGTTGATGTAAAAGACCGGCGACCCATGCTTCCTGTTGATGTAAAAGACTGGCGACCCACCTTAGTGCCTGGAGAGCCCCCGCCAGTATGAATAGATAATACTGACTTTGATGGACTAGGGGTTTTATTCAGCATAAGTCAGCCAACTTCATCAGGCAACTGAAGGGGAAAATATCCTCATACTGATAGAAAACTGGCCTGTTGGCATTCCCTTTCATAGGGGTGCATTTAGTTGGGTGGGTCGCACATGCAGCCCCATAGCAAAGCCCCTGTGAATACAGTGGAGTCACGCAATCACGGCTGGCAAAGAACCCCCATCTCAAAGAAGTGCTCAGAAGCAGTTGAGGGGGGGGGGGGGCATCTGTAAGCAGAAGAAGACGGACAGGCTCCCACCCGTGATTTATGGCTCTTTTCGGTTAAACATTAATAGGGGCGGTGCAGCTTTCAGAGCCGAGCTAGTTGCAGGGTTGATCCAAGAGTCAAGTGGAGGAAAGCGTCTGAGAGGAGAAGGTCCCAGCTGGGAGCCAAACCACTGAATTCGAAACTCTCTGGAAAAAGAGATTGTTCTGGAAATATCTGAGAAAGAGCTCTTTTAAAAACATGAACTCAAATATTTCTCTTTTATTGCCATGGTGGAAGAAGGGAGTAAACTCAGTGGAAGTCACAGCCCCAACTACCTTCCTATCTATCTATCTATCTATCTATCTATCTATCTATCTATCTATCTATCTATCTATCTGTCTGTCTGTCTGTCTGTCTGTCTGTCTGTCTGTCTGTCTGTCTGTCTGTCTGTCTGTCTGTCTGTCTGTCTGTCTGTCTGTCTGTCTGTCTGTCTGTCTGTCTGTCTGTCTGTCTGTCTGTCTGTCTGTCTGTCTGTCTGTCTGTCTGGCTGGCTGGCTGGCTGGCTGGCTGGCTGGCTGGCTGGCTGGCTGGCTGGCTGGCTGGCTGGCTGGCTGGCTGGCTGGCTGGCTGGCTGGCTGGCTGGCTGGCTGGCTGGCTGGCTGGCTGGCTGGCTGGCTGGCTGGCTGGCTGGCTGGCTGGCTGGCTGGCTGGCTGGCTGGCTGGCTGGCTGGCTGGCTGGCTAATGGCTGGCTGATGGGCTGGCTGGCTGGCTGGCTGGCTGGCTGGCTGGCTGGCTGGCTGGCTGGCTGGCTGGCTGGCTGGCTGGCTGGCTGGCTGGCTGGCTGGCTGGCTGGCTGGCTAGCTGGCTGGCTGGCTGGCTGGCTGGCTGGCTGGAGGTCAGGCTTGCGCTCTGCCGAGCTGGCTGGCTGGCTGGCTGGCTGGCTTCTTTAGCTGGCTGGCTGGCTGGCTGGCTGGCTGGCTGGCTGGCTGGCTGGCTGGCTGGCTGGCTGGCTGGCTGGCTGGCTGGCTGTGGCTGGCTGGCTGGCTGGCTGGCTGGCTGGCTGGCTGGCTGGCTGGCTGGCTGGCTGGCTGGCTGGCTGGCTGGCTGGCTGGCTGGCTGGCTGGCTGGCTGGCTCGCTGGCTGGCTGGCTGGCTGGCTGGCTGGCTGGCTGGCTGGCTGGCTGGCTGGCTGGCTGGCTGGCTGGCTGGCTGGCTGGCTGGCTGGCTGGCTGGCTGGCCGGCTGGCTGGCTGGCTGGCTGGCTGGCTGGCTGGCTGGCTGGCTGGCTGGCTGGCTGGCTGGCTGGCTGGCTGGCTGGCTGGCTGGCTGGCTGGCTGGCTGGCTGGCTGGCTGGCTGGCTGGCTGGCTGGCTGGCTGGCTGGCTGGCTGGCTGGCTGGCTGGCTGGCTGGCTGGCTGGCTGGCTGGCTGGCTGGCTGGCTGGCTGGCTGGCTGGCTGGCTGGCTGGCTGGCTGGCTGGCTGGCTGGCTGGCTGGCTGGCTGGCTGGCTGGCTGGCTGGCTGGCTGGCTGGCTGGCTGGCTGGCTGGCTGGCTGGCTGGCTGGCATCTCCCCTCCCTCCCTCCCTCCCTCCCTTTGTGCCTGCCTGCCTGCCTGCCTGCCTGCCTGTCTTCCTTCCTTCCTTCCTTCCTTCCTTCCTTCCTTCCTTCCTTCCTTCCTTCCTTCCTTCCTTCCTTCCTTCCTTCCTTCCTTCCTTCCTTCCTTCCTTCCTTCCTTCCTTCCTTCCTTCCTTCCTTCCTTCCTTTGTGCCTGTCTGCCCCTCCTTCCTTCCTTCCTGCCTGCCTGCCTATACATTGCCGTGCCAACTCAAACAAGGACAAACATTCATGTCATATATCATGCATTACCCAAGGGGGTTCTCTCAACCTTTCCAACAGGTGGGGAATTTCAGAGTCAGCCAGGTTTCAGGATATCCTATGCAATCGCCTCTGGTATCAGAAATGATCGTTGGCCATAAAAGACAGTCAGTTCTTCCTGCATAACATTTTCGGTTGCGCCCCTGGTTGCTCAGGAAGAAGTAGCATCATTCTTGGCAATGGAGATACACCAAGCTACAGAGCCTGGTGCTGGGTCCCATGCTTTTTGCATGGAGCAAGCCAGGTATTGGCCTGCCCCTGACCTCACCCAACTCCCAGCACCTGGCCTTGCCTTGCTCACTTGGTTCACTCAGCACCTCACCTATAGCCAAAGGGCACAGGGAAGCAGCCGGCTGCCGCTGCAAACCAGCGACTCTCTGAATTTTAAAGGTACCACACCCAAAGGGGGTTTTTTTTTTGGCCCGAGCAGCAGTGGGGGACTACCCCAACGGCATCCCCACATGATGCCTTAAAGCAGCACCTGTGTCGCCTGCCCTCTCTGTCCCTCCATCACCACCCCCAGAACCGCCACTGTCTGGTACTGCTTGGATGTTTCAAATACCTGCCAAGGTATTTCCACAGCAGAGTGGGGGATTCAAACCTGGGTTTCCCAGATCCTAGTCCAACACCTTAACCACTACGCCACGCTGGCTCTCCACGCTGGCTCTCTCCTCTGATAGAAGTTTAATGGGACATTCTCTACCATGATAATCTTAAGCTACTCTCTTGAACACAGGGGAGCTCTGTTAAAGGGGCAGGGCATTTTTTTTCTCCAGCTTGTTGGTTGGCCCTACATCCCTACACCCTTATGATACGGGGGGGGGGGGGGGCTGTTCAGAATTAATTTCCCAGGGCAGCTCAAGCTGGCCGGTCGGTTCTAGTGCCCGTGGTGGAGAAGGTGAAGAAACAAACTGGCAGAAACCTCGAAGTGACTCAGCCTGGCCTAGAATCACCTTGGCTGTGGGGAACACCCTGCTGATCCCATCTGGCAAATTGTACCTCATCCAGATTTCAAAGGTATCCTGAGATGCTCTGCTTTTTCCATTTTGCTAGGGAAACAATCCATACAGAAGGGGCAGGGCGGGGGGAGGGGAGGGGAATCCTACAGGTACTAACAAGCAAAATTTCATCAGACCTTGCTGGGCGGGAACAGGCAAGTTGCAGGTGTAACCCCCATGCTCCGAATGGGTTGACCCAGAAAGGGGTGGAGACTCAAAGCAGCAGAAGGCTGCAGAGCTCATGTAGCTTGGAGGAGACAAGGCTACCAGACTCGGACCTTGGTTTGTATAAGCCCTTAACACCTTGTTAAGGGTTTTTTATGTTTGTAATGGGTGAGAGTTCTCCTGGAAACCTTCATCACGTTGAATCCTGTTCACCAAGCCCTTGGAGTCTTCAGGAGCCAACCCACTTGCAAAGAAGAATTGGACTTGGCAGTATCAGTAGACTGTAAATATTAGGACTTGAAAATGCAACCTGAACAGGACCTTGAAGTGTGATGTTAAATGTTGATGTTAGATGTTAGATGTTAAGAATGTAAACCATTTTGTTTTTAAAATTTGTTGTTGCAAACTCATTCCAAGTTCTGCCCCACAGAACCCACAGATAGAGGTTACACAGGCAGTGTTAAAAGGGATACCCCTGTGTTGCGTGCCATTCCATCATTGGCACGCCCAATATAACATCTAATCTACACTGCTACCCCCCGTTCTGGCCTTGGGTCCGGGCGCCATACTTTTGTAATCTTACTGTTATATATATTGTACTGATGCTGCTTGTTTTATGGATTCTGTAAATTGTTTTAACCTGTTTTAATTTATTTATTCTGTGTACTGTTTTTGGCCAATTGTATGTAATATTGTGTCTGGCCTACTGTACATCGCCCAGAGCCCTTCGGGGATGGGCGGTTTATAAATGTGATAGATAGATAGATAGATAGATAGATAGATAGATAGATAGATAGATAGATAGATAGATAGATAGATAGATAGATAGATAGATAGATAGATAGATAGATAGATAGATAGATAGATAGATAGATAGATAGATAGATAGATAGATAGATAGATAGATAGATAGATAGATAGATAGATAGATAGATAGATAGATAGATAGATAGATAGATGGCACAAGCTTTGGCATCTTGAACACAGAGCTGCCTCATTGGCCTCTCATCAGTTTTGTCTACTCTGATTGGCAGCAGGAGGCAGCATAGTGTAGTGGTTAACAGCAGCAGACTCTTAGCTAAAGAACCGGGCATGATTCCCCACTACTCCACCTGAGCGGCGGACTCTTATCTGGTGAACGAAGTTTGTTTCCACCCTCTTGCATATGAAGCCTGATGGGCAAGAACTAGGTTAGTTTCCCCACTCTTATATATGAAGCCTTGGGCTAATCACAGTTTTCTCAGGACTCTCTCAGCCCCATCTACCTCACAGGTTATCTGTTGTGGGGAGGGCAAGGAAGGAGTTTGTAAGCTGTTTTGAGACTTACACATGTGGCAGTATTATATATTGGACCTTTTCCTAGAACATACCACTTTAAGCCAATCTGGCACTGTGACAGCGCTTCCTGTTTCTGCCCAGAAGTGACATAATGGTGTTCTAGGAATTCATTTCTATGGTTTTTACCATAAAGACTGGTGGGTATCTAGAGCAGCATGACATTGTGTGACACTATCTTTCCCAGGAGAATGGCAACCGTACTTCAGAAAGACAAGTGGTAGGCTGCATGCTTAAATGCTCCTACAGAAAAAACCTTCCACAAGTAGAAATTCTAGAAGGCCAACATAGATCCATTCTCCCAGACATGTTAGGTTCCTATACACAGGGAGGGGCAGGTTAGCATTCCGGTCAGACCTTTTTGATAGGTCAGCATTCAGAAATCTCCAATCTGAAAATGATTGAGATTTTGCTTTTATGTACTTTTTATGCGACCACTGAGGAATCCAGAACTGAAAATCAGTTGGATGGTCCCAGAGTCAAACTCCGCATGAGCTTTGCTCAAATATTTAGCATCTACCTCTTGTGGCAAAGGCAATTGTGGAATTTGGGTGCGCTTGGTGCAAATCTGTTTCTGCCTTGCAAATCAGGCTGAAGCAGTTGTCAGCGTCTGCCTGCCAAATGTTCAGTCTAATTCATCCCAGATTTACCTTCTCTCCTGAGAGAAATAAACAAGAAAAAATAAAGATCATTCACTCTTCTGTTTGGAAGATGACGGGAAGCGGTTGGATGTTCCAGGAATATTTGATAAACCGCTGAACCTGAACTATGCTTTGCCTTCCAGCTGATGGATTTCCAGCGCTCTTCATTTCTTGTGTTTACACATACGCCCTGGCCAGTTTACAGAGTCAATTTATCTGAGCCTTGCAAGTGGCAACATGTAATGAAATCCGGCACAGGCTTTGGGTACTCAAATCACCCCTACGCCATGGGAAAAAAGAACACAAAGAAAGGCTCTAAAATGGTCATAAGAACATAAGAACAAGAACATAATGGTCATAAGAACATAAGGATCAGACCAGAGTCCATCTAGTCCAGCACTCTGCTACTCGCAGTGGCCCACCAGATACCTTTAGGAGCTCACATGCAGGATGTGAAAGCAATGGCCTTCTGCTGCTGCTGCTGCTGCTCCCGAGCACCTGATCTGCTAAGGCATTTGCAATCTCAGATCAAGGAGGATCAAGATTGGTCCTTCAAGGCCATAAATTACCTCTGAGGAGAAGCTCTCTCCTCCGTTTCCTCCAATTTGCTCATCCTTCCTGAAGGAACACGCTTAACAAGGAGATTGGGCTGTTGTCTGTAGCGGACATCCCACACCAAACAAGGTTGTGGTAGGATTCCATAAAATCTAGTTCACTGGGGTTGTATTCCTGTTCTCAGTTATGCTCTAGCTTGAAGGTCTATTTCCATCTGATCTTTTCCTGTCTAGACAGAGGGACAGCTGTCCTTTCTGGGCCCTAGAATCTGACCTGTCGCCATTTGGGGGGGAACAAGTTTTTGTATTGATAAAGACTGGCTTGTGGGGTTTGACAGACATGGCGATCATCAGGAGATGGGGAAGACAGGTACCTACAGGTAGATGGTAGGCACCTGGACTCCCCAGAGCAATGACATCTCTTCTTGACTACAGTAAGCAGTCAAAGGGCCACCCAGAACACCACCCACCACTCTAGGCAGTAAGCAATCAAAGGGATTCATTCATTGAAAATGCTGGGGGGAAGAATTAGGACTAATAAAAGGAAACACTTATTCACACAACGTGTGACTGGTGTTTGGAATATGCTGCCACAGGAGGTGGTGATGGCCACTAACCTGGATAGCTTTAAAAGAGGCTTGGACAGATTTATGGAGGAGAAGTCGATCTATGGCTACCAATCTTGATCCTCCTTGATCTCAGATTGCAAATGCCTTAACAGACCAGGTGCTCAGGAGCAGCAGCAGCAGAAGGCCATTGCTTTCACGTGAGCTCCCAAAGGCACCTGGTGGGCCACTGCGAGGAGCAGAGTGCTGGACTAGATGGACTCTGGTCTGATCCAGCAGGCTAGTTCTTATGTTCTTATGGATCAAAAGGCCAGGCTACTGCTATGCAGATGCCCTCACTAATTGATTATGCTATCTTCATGGTTACTCACTTGCTAAATGGGTGGATGAGATCCCACCCAACACATGCATATCAAGCTTGTTAATTGCACCCTTTACACTTGTTAACAGGCAAATGGTTCCTTCTCCCAACCTGGACATTCCACAGGTATATATACCCCACTTGCTTTACTATCACCAGATCCTCGGAAGATGCCAGCCAGAGATGGAGGTGAAACGTCAGGAGAAAATACTGCTAGAACATGGCCATACAGCCTGGAAACATACAACACCCCAGACATCTCTTCTGGTGTGACCCACAAGTGATGTCATCTTGCTAGGGATGTGGGACTGACATGTCCCCCTGGCCACCAGCGATGGCTTATTCCAGGTTGGGGAACTCCTGGAGATTTGGGGGAGGAGCTTGGGGAGGACAGGGACCTAAGTGGGGTACATTACCATAGAGTCCTCCCTCCAGGGGAACTGGTCTCTGTCTGGAGGTGAGCTATAATTCCAGTGGATCTCCAGGTCCTTCCTGAAGGTTAACATCCCTACAAGGCAATGCACTATCATTTGCCAAAAGCTCTATTGTTTAACCATAGCACTTGGAGCAATGTTATACAGCCTGCAGTGGCGGAGCAGCAAGGGGACAGGGGGGTGCGTTGCACACTGGGCGCATGCCTGGGGGACCCCCCCAGAAAATCGCCCCCTGCCCCTCCCCCTTTTCCTTGTGCCCCCCTCGCCCCCTTCCCACATTTACCTTAGTTCCTTTTCTTTTTCTAGTACTTTTTCAGGCTGAAAAAAGCCTGAAGGCTCTCCTGGGAAGTATAGTTCCTTAGGCCGTTTTTAGCCTGAACTGTGAAGAGGCCGCTTTTTTCAGCCTGAAAATGTACTAGAAAAAGAAAAGGAACTAAGGTAAGTGTGGGAAGGGGGGCGGTGTGTGTGCTGAAGGGGGGCGCCACGTGGTGGGCCCGTGGGGAGCCATGGGGGGCAAAAAAACCACACTGTGCACCTGGCGCAGCTTGGCCCAGTTACGCCTCTGATAGCCTGACATGATGATGTCACTTCCAGGTAACAACTGAAGTTGTGTCATTGCATCGAGGATGCTGATTGCACTTTCCCTTATTTCACCTGTCCGTTTCTTCTTGCTACCTGGGAAAGTGGTGGTAGACAGTGGTGGCATGGGGCAGAAGATCTCCCACCATAAATGGGAATATGACATCCTTGCATAAGAAGTCCAGGGTGGTGTAGTGGTTAAGAGCAGGTGCACTCTAATCTGGAGAACTGCTCTGCCACTTGAGTTGTGGAGGTTTATCTAGTGACCCAGATTAGCTTGTGCACTGCAACACATGCCAGCTGGGTGACCTTGGGCTAGCCACAGTTCTTCAGAGCTCTATCAGCCCCACCCACCACACAGGGTGTTTGTTGTGGGGAAGAAGGGCAAGGAGATTGTAAGCCCCTTGGAATCATCTTACAGGAGAGGAAGGGGGGATATAAATCCAAACTCTTCCTCTTCTTCAACAACTCAACAGCTGTAGTTGGGCAAGTTAGTTAGCTGTGGATTGACGGGGGAAATTCCAACACTGTAACCACTATGCCATGCTGTCTCTCTGTCCATGTACTTCGTTCGGGAAACCAGGATTTGGCTTGCAAATGATCCTTGAAATCTCAGTTTGCTTACAAGAATGCTGGGTTTCGACTTACATTTAGGCAGGTGTCTGTGTAGTTAGGGAGTGTGCAAGGGTGTTGCCGGTGAACAAGCTAGAACATTGGTGTTTATATATCCCAAAGACAGAGTTAAAGATGAACTTCATGCCATGGGAGGGCTGCCAATTCCAGGCAGGGAAATTCCTGGAGAGTGGCATCTGGGGAGGGTGGGAATTGGGGAAGGGAGGACCCTCAGGAGGGTATACTATCATAAAGTTCACACTCCAAAGGTTCCCACTCAGAGGTGGGATCCAGCAGGTTCTCGCAGGTTCCCGAGAGTAGGTTACTAATTATTTGTGTGTGCCGAGAGGGGGTTACTAATGGGTGATTTTGCCACGTGATTTTTGCCTTAGTTACGCCCCTCCTCTCAGCAGTAGCGCGCAGAACTGGAAGCAGTCTAGCAGGAGGTGCACCAGCGTGCGTGGCTGCGCCTGCGTGCATTCATTTCCCCGCCCAAGGACCGGCGCAGCGGCTGCACCCTTGCCACAGCCCTACCCAGCAATGTCCCACCCCCGGAATGCCCGGCCACGCCCCCGTCATGCCCCACCCAGCCCCATTGGCGCTACGCCACTGTTTGAATCCCACCACCATGGGAACCTGTTCTCTAAAATATTTGGATCCCACCACTGTTCCCACTAACCTTCCATAAGAAAGTTTAAGATCCTTTTCTGGATCCTTCTGGGGCTGTTCAATGTCTCAGTCCTGGCCAGTTTTTCTGCTGGGGTATTTCAATAAGCCTCCTGGGAAATTCTCACAGGCTTTGCGTGGGAAGCCCAAAGGCCACGTGGGATCTCCTTGACACCTGACTGTGGAATCCTGCAGCAGAGCCTCATCTGTTTTCCAACCCAGATATCCATTTTGGAGAGGTGGGATAGTGTCCAATATGATTGCTGCAAGAATTCTAACCTTGGCTTAGTTATTTGGAATCCCTAAAACATCTGACTTGGAAACTCCCATGGACTGTGGACATTCTGGGCTCCATTCCTGGAACAGAACTCACAGTTCTGGACTAAGTTCCGCTAATATGCCCCCAGCACAGGGAGGAACCGTCTAGCTGTCAAGGAGCAGCAGTGGCATAGGAGGTTAAGAGCTCGTGTATCTAATCTGGAGGAACCGGGTTTGATTCCCTGCTCTGCCACCTGAGCTGTGGAGGCTTATCTGGGGAATTCAGATTAGCCTGTGCACTCCCACACACGCCAGCTGGGTGACCTTGGGCTAGTCACAGCTTCTCGGAGCTCTCTCAGCCCCACCTACCTCACAGGGTGTTTGTTGTGAGGGGGGAAGGGCAAGGAGATTGTCAGCCCCTTTGAGTCTCCTGCAGGAGAGAAAGGGGGGATATAAATCCAAAACTCTTAAACTCTCTCTCTCTTAAGCAAGGCAAACACTTTGCAGTTATCTGTTGAAGAACCTGATCAGCAAAGTTGAAATATTCAAGTTGCGAGTGTTTTTTAAGTGCAAAAGTCTATTTCTCTCTTAGGATGTAGAAAACCAGCAACAATCAGTTCCATAGGTAGTTTGAGTTCAGGATTCATCTTCTGACTTTTAGAGTGGCAAGGTTCTGATGGATGACAATCCATGTTTAAGTCATGGTTTATTTTTATAATAAAGCAATAGTATATTTCTACCTATACAATAGTGTTTTCCAAATAGGGCAACGTCTGGAAACCAGGGAGCTTGGCAGCCCTGGATTAACCATTAAGCAAAATAAGCACATGCTTAGGACCTTAAGTAAAGATGGCCCCATAGAGTTGTTGTTTCTTCCTCTTCTCCTCCTCCTCCTCCTCCTCCTCCTCCTCCTCCTCCTCCCCCCCCCTGAGTATTGAAGCAGATTTGTTACATCAGATCAATTCCTAGGGCATGATCAAAGACTCTGCCATTAAAAAATGCAGGAGAAATCTTACTTAGTACTTACAAGTTAGCAACAGTAAACATTATTTTACATCTTTGATTCGTGTAAGTTAAAATGCTGCGTGTTTTCAAGGCACGAAAGCAATGGAGCAACAGGTGTTCTGTTTCACACAAATAATGGTGTTTGTTCATTAGAATACATGCATTTTACAATTTACTATTGTTTTTTTAATTACATATACAGTATATGGGGGGACACACCATAATCTTTGAAGTGCTTAAGACCACTAAAGGTCTTCATTTGGCCCTGGAGCTTGGGGAGGCTGTGACATCATTTCCTGGCAATGCTCTAGGGCCGTGGTGGCGAACCTTTGGTTCTCCAGATGTTATGGACTACAATTCCCATCAGCCCCTGCCAATTGGCCATGCTGGCAGGAGCTGATGGGAATTGTAGTCCATAACATCTGGAGTGCCAAAGGTTCGCCACCACTGCTCTAGGAACTTCCCCTAAGCTCTACCAAAAATTCTTACAGCATCAGCATTTTCTAGTCATTTTTCACCCAATTTTTTCAAGCATGGGGAATTGGAACTGAGGGCAGAGCTTACCCTCCCTGGGTAGGCAAACTACCAGGCTATGCCGATGGGTATCACCTAATTTGTTCTGGCATATCTTTGAGTCCAGACATTCCAATTTTGAAGCAAAAGATGCGATTCAAGCCCTACATAGTTTGAAAGACTCCACTTTCTTCCTGAACTCGATATCTTTATATATGTGGCAAATATCTAAGCTAAGTATCATGAGACCTAAGAGCGCAGGGGATTGAACTCATTAAATTGTTGGCGTGGGAAAAAAAACAATGATGGTCAAAAATGTTTTATGATTTTTAAAAACAAGGCTGGAGCATGACTCGGTATATGAGGACATTCCTTGGTAAGACATTCTTTGAAGGCTAGGCTGCTGTGAGTCATAACCAACCCATTTTGGCCCTCATCCCATATACATAAATCCCACTGAAATAAATGAAGGTTTATGTCAGTGACCGGAATCTGGCACCTCATCGTCTGAGATTATCTCAGTGAACTACCCAGAATGCAATGTGCTCAGGTCTTTCCAGGCACAAAAAAGGAGCAGGGGTGTGTAACAGCAGGTTCTGTGATTGGCAGGTCATATGGGACCTTCAGATTGGCTTAGGTCTGGTATATATACAAGGAGACCCAACATTCTTTGCTGATCTGGCCAATCAAGTGGAGCAGTGGTGGGATCCAAAAATTTTAGTAACAGGTTCCCATGGTGGTGGGATTCAAACAGTGGCGTAGCGCCAATGGGGCTGGGAGGGGCACAATGGGGGCGTGGCTGGGCATTCCGGGGGCGGGGCATTCATAATTTCTCTGTTACTGTAAAAAACTCTTACTGTAAAAAAAAGTTCCTAATTTCCAGCTGGCATCTTTCTGTCCATAATTTAAACTCATTATAGCAAGTCCTATCGTCTACTGCCAACAGAAACAACTACTTCTCCTCTAATTGACTGCCTGTCAAATCCTTAATACTTGCAAATACTTAATTTTGTTTCTAGAAATCAAAAGAAGGATACTTTCCTTAAACAAGGAACTTGACCATATTCCTAAAACATGTTTTCAAAACAGCCCAACAGGGAGAACCATTTTCTACCTTCGCTAACCAGCCACATAGGAAACAACAGGACTTGATGATTTTTGGACCTAACGGAATTTCTAACGGAAAAGCAGACCCAATTAGTAACCCCCTCTCAGTACACACAAATAATTAGTAACCCACTCTCAGGAACTGGTGAGAACCTGCTGGAAGTGGAGCCTTTGTTGTACCTCCAATACCAAGTCTCTAGTGGCCAACTGACTCTCAAATGAAGAACAAACACTCCAAGGGTGATCTGTCTGTCTACAGTGGTCAAATTTACAGAGGACACAAAATTAATCAAGATGGTGAAAACCAAGGATGACTGTGAAGAGCTGTAGGAAGATCTCTGCAAATTGGATGAGTGGGCAACAATGTGGCAGATGAAGTTGAATGTCGGTGGGTATAAGGTGATGCACATTGGGATAAAAAAAATCCCAATTTCAAGTGTAGGCAAACAGGGTCTGCTGAGCCCGAGGTAAAAAAATCTTGGAGTTGTAGTAGAAAACTCAGTGAAAGCATCAATCCAATGGGCTGCCACAGTGAAAGAGCAAACTCTGTGGAAGGAATATCAGGAAAGGGATTGAAAGTAAAACAGCCAATATTATTATCCCTGTACAGATTTATGGAGTGGCCTCATTTGGAAATACTATGTGCAGTTCTGGTCACCGTATCTCAAAAACAACATCACAAAGCTGGAAAAGTACAGAAGAGGGCCCAAAAGATGATTAGGGGGTTGGAGCAACTTTCCTATGAGGAAAGGTTGAAGAATCTGGGGCCTATTACACATAGAACACTTACCTAGGGGCTTAATACCTTCAGTGCACAGTGGGCTTGCAGACAGGTCTCCTCCTGGTTTTCTGTTTACAAGCAAGGAAGCACTCCTTCCTAGGCATGAACTTTTTCTCTAGAGAACTCTCCAGCCCTGGTTCTTTTAACTCTATTCATCAAATAATTCTTAAAGGCACTTATTCTTATTCTTAAAGGCACAGATCTCATTACAGTTGGTAGTCAAAAATTCTGGCTTAGCCTTTCAACTGCCCTTTTATCCATATTACTGTTCCAAAAGTAATCCCCCCAAATAAAAAAGCAAAGCAATTCCTTGGACCACACGCTGCCAAAGAAGGAGCCCTGCTAAAGCTGATCTTCTGTCTCCCACCTCCACCACTTCCTGCTGCCACTGGAGGACAGAGAGACTTGTTATTTCCAAGCACTCGCTGTTCTCATTATCTTGAGATATCTATCTGTCAACATGAAATGCAGAGATCAGTATGTTTTGGCTAAGCCTATGTGAGTGAACTTCTTTTCTTTAGCTTGAGGCAGCTGGCAACATGGAAGGGGGAGTGAGAGGGAAGGCATGGGTGGCAGTGTGAGGGAGAGGGAAGGCTGGCCATGGGCGGAGGGAAGATCTCTGAGGGAAAGCTGTTCTCACTAGCAAATCTCCCTGCTCTGGTGGCGAAGCAAATTTTAAATTGTGCTAAAGGTGGTCTTGCTTTCTGCGGAGAGAATGGAAAGTGAAAGTGGGGCTCAAGGAAACAGGTCCATACAACAAATCTTTCTGCAATGGACATTCGCCCCCATCACACAGCAAGGATATTGTGCAAAACCAGCCTGGGACCTTTTTGGTTTAGAAAGAGACAACTAAGGGAGTACGTAATAGAGGTTTATAAAATTATGCATGGCGTGGAGGGAGTTTACAAACAGTACTTTTTCTCCCTGTCCCAAAATACTAGAACTTGAGGGCATTACTGAAGATGATGGTCAGTAGATTCAGAACAGGCAAAAGGAAATACTTCTGTACACAGAGAGTGATTAACATGTGGCATTAACTGCCAGGGGATGTAGTGGTGGTCACAGGCTTAGACAGTTTTAAAAGGGGATAGCACAGATTCGTGGATAATAGGTCTATCAGTGGCTACTAGCCAAGGTGACTAAAGGGAACCTCCATGTTCAGAGACAGCCAACTTCTGAACACCAGTTAGAAATCAGAAGAACGTCTCTGCTTCTATGCCCTGTTCTTGGACCTCCAGAGGGATTGCTTGGCCACCTTGTGAGACTGTAGAAGGATGCTGGGCTAGATGGACAACTTGGCTGACCCAGCAGGGCTCTTGTGTGAATAGGCCAATGGTCTGATGCTGTAGAAGGCAGTTTCATATGCATATGTTAATCTGAACAGTTTCATCCCAAATAGCTGTGTGGCTTGGTAGAGATTGTGCACGCTGGGTGGCCACCAGAGGTGGGATCCAGCAGGTTCTCACCAGTTTCCGAGAGTGGGTTACTCATTATTTGTGTGTGCCAAGAGTGGGTTACTAATTGGGTCTGCTTTTCCGTTAGAAATTCCATTGGGTCCAAAAATCATAAAGTCCTGTTGTTTCCTATGTGGCTGGTTAGCGAAGGTAGAAAACGGGATAATTTTCCCTGTTGGGCTGTTTCAAAAACATGTTTTAGGAATATGGTAAAGTTCCTTGTTTAAGGAAAGTATCCTTCTTTTGATTTCTAGAAACAAAATTAAGTATTTGAAAGTATTAAGTATTTGACAGGCAGTCAATTAGAGGAGAAGTAGTTGTTTCTGTTGGCAGTGGACAATAGGACTTGCTATAATGAGTTTAAATTATGGACAGAAAGATACCAGCTGGAAATTAGGAACTTTTTTTTTACAGTAAGAGTTTTTTACAGTAACAGAGAAATTATGAATGCCCCGCCCCTGGAATGCCCGCCCACGCCCCCGTCGTGCCCCGCCCAGCCCCATTGGCGCTACGCCAAAGTTTGAATCCCACCACCATGGGAACCTGTTACTAAAATTTTTGGATCCCACCACTGGTGGCCACCCACACACTTTGCCCTTTACTGATGAATACAGAGACCGTGATTTTCCATGGGAGAGGTCCTGTGGCTCAGCAACAGAGCATCTGCTGCTCCCAGGTTCAATTCCTGGCATCTCCTGTTGAAAGGATCATAGTAGATGATGGTCAAGATCTCCACTGGAGGCCCCAAAAGGCTGCTTCCAGTCAGAGCTGACAACGTTAATCTTGATAAACAAGTAGTCCGACTCAATATAAGACAGCCTCACGGGTCTGTTTTGGCCCTTCGTCTAACCTTCTCTACTTGTAGCAAAAGAAAACTAAAGAAAATTCATACAAGACTCACTTACACAGTATGCTTTATGGCACATGCAGGAAGTCCTGTGGCTTTGGTGCCGATTACCATATACAGCCGAGAAATGTAATATGTTCTCTCTTGTGTTCCCAAGGAGATTTTTGAATATTCACATCCAATGTGGGATTAAGGACATTGAGAACAGAAAGGAAAACATCGGAGGAAGCCAACAGTGGTGAACGCACTGAACTTGCTCCAATTTCCTCTCGCAAGGAGAACAGCTTGACCATTTGCTCATGGGAAACTCCAGAAGAGAGGTTCCTACCACAAATGATTCATGCAAGTTGTCCATGACAGTGTCCAGATTTCTTTCTCGACTGAATACAGACCGGCTTGGGAACCAAAAGGCTGGAACAGAAAGTGTGGTGACTGGACCTCAGTCATAAGAACATAAGAACTAGCCTGCTAGATCAGACCAGAGTCCATCTAGTCCAGCACTCTCCTACTCGCAGTGGCCCACCAGGTGCCTTTGGGAGCTCACATGCAGGATGTGACAGCAATGGCCTTCTGCTGCTGCTGCTCCTGAGCACCTGGTCTGCTAAGGCATTTGTAATCTGAGATCAAGGAGGATCCAGATTGGTAGCCATAGATCGACTTCTCCTCCATAAATCTGTCCAAGCCCCTTTTAAAGCTATCCAGGTTAGTGGCCATCACCACCTCCTGTGGCAGCATATTCCAAACACCCATCACGCGTTGTGTGAAGAAGTATGAAGAAGTGAAGAAGTCCCCACAGAATGTTATAAAAACCTTGTCACTGTTGCTAAATCTTGAGCACTGGCATCGCTTTGAATCCTACTATACTTAGGTTCCCTTTGAAAGGAAAGGTGAAGGTTATCTATTGTGTTCCGGGCCCAAAGCCCTGGTCAACCTTTGCTAATTCCGGCAGTCTTTGTTTTCAGAAGTGGGAATACTTCTATGTGGCCAAGACTGATAAGCAAGCAGAGGACAACCAAGGACTTTCAGGTGCCAAACACCTTGCATTAGATGAAGCGATGACTTTTCTGAAGGTGAGGTTACCCATTTAATGCTTTTCAGGCCATTTCCCTCAGATCGAGGCACCCTGAAAGAACCTTATACATACTGCAGTGCACAGACTGAGTTCCTATGAATGCAGATTAGGAGTGTGGATTGTCTTTTCTATTGAAAAGAATGGTGAATTTCTCATGTTGGTGTATGTTTGTGAACTGAAGCAGTGAAGCATGAAATAGATGATTTGTATTTGCATGCAATGCCGAGGAAACCAGAGAGCCACCGTGGTGCAGTGGTTAAGAGCGGTGGACTCAGAGGTGGGATCCAGCAGGTTCTCACCAGTTCCCGAGAGTGGGTTACTCATTATTTGTGTGTGCCGAGGGGAGGTTACTAATTGGGTCCGCTTTTCCATTAGAAGTTCCATTAGATCCAAAAATCATAAAGTCCTGTTGTTTCCTATGTGGCTGGTTAGCGAAGGTAGAAGACGGGATAATTCTCCCTGTTGGCCTGTTTCAAAAACATGTTTTAGTAATATGGTAAAGTTCCTTGTTTAAGGAAAGTATCCTTCTTTTGATTTCTAGAAACAAAATTAAGTATTTGAAAGTATTAAGGATTTGACAGGCAGTCAGTTAGAGGAGAAGTAGTTGTTTCTGTTGGCAGTGGACAATAGGACTTGTTATAATGAGTTTAAATTATGGACAGAAAGATACCAGGCTGGAAATTAGGAACTTTTTTTTACAGTAAGAGTTTTTTACAGTAACAGAGAAATTATGAATGCCCCGCCCCCAGAATGCCTGGCCACGCCCCTGTCGTGCCCCGCCCAGTCCCATTGGCGCTAGGCCACTGTTTGAATCCCACCACCATGGGAACCTGTTACTAAAATTGTTGGATCCCACCACTGGGTGGACTCTAATCTGGTGAGCTGAATTTGTTCCCCCTGTTCTTCCACATGTAGCCTGCTGGGTGACCTTGGGCTAGTCACAGATCCTCAGCCCCACCTACCTCACAAGTTGTCTGTCAGGAGAGAGGAAGGGAATGAGTTTTTAAGTCCCCTTAAGATTCCTTACAGGACAGAAAGGCAGGGATTTAAATCCAAACTCCTCCTTTTCTTCTAGATGGATCACTTTTGATGGCAGTAGGATTTAGAGGCATGGCATGCACTTCAGTTATGTTGATTTCAAGAGGCTGGAAGCATGTAGCAGATTATTAACTGGCCTTTGCCAGCAAGTGAAAACTTTTTTTTGTTAGGGTTTTCCTCAGTGACCCCCTCCTATCCTGCCTTATGCTGTCTTTGTGTTTGTCTTTGTTTTTGTGTTTGCTGTCTTTTTTTAAATTTATATCCCCCCTTTCTCTCCTGCAGGAGACTCAAAGGGGCTGACAATCTCCTTGCCCTTCCCCCCTCACAACAAACATTGCCCTGTGAGGTAGGTGGGGCTGAGAAAGCTCCAAGAAGCTGTGACTAGCCCAAGGTCACCCAGCTGGCGTGTGTGGGAGTGCACAGGCTAATCTGAATTCCCCAGATAAGCCTCCACAGCTCAGGCGGCAGAGAGAGGAATCAAACCCGGTTCCTCCAGATTAGATACACAAGCTCTTAACCTCCTACGCCACTGCTGCTCCTTTGTGTTTGCTATATTTGTGTTTTCTGTATATATCTTAAATTTGGTTTTAACTGGTTTGATGATGCATTTGGGATAAATGCTCTTTGGAACGGGGCAAGGTAAAAATGTGATTAAAATAAATAAATAAGACTGCTGCTCCTGTGGAGGAGGGCGAATCCAACCTGGTTCTCTACATCTGTCCCGTGCTCTTAACCACTGGACCACACAGGCGCTCTCTGTATGGATCACTGGACTAGAGGGATCACTCGTATGATCCAGCAGGCTGCACTTACATTCTTATTTAAGAAGATAAACTGAAGCAAACACCCAATGCGGAAGAGATTTAGTGTATTGTGATAGTGCCAGACAGGGCAGTCCCTGTCCTTGGAAACCAAATAACCATCTGTTTAATCACACCCTTGTAAATGCTTCTTCTTTTCTCGTAGGGCATCGTTTTGCCACCCGTCTTCAAGTTCAGACAAGAGATGAAGTCTGCACTTGCCTTATACCCCTTTAGACTATGAGGCTGTTCTAGACAAGTGTTAGCTATTGATGCTGGTTCTCTAAGAGTTCAGGGAAGAAAACTAGACTGGATTTAAATTGCACGTGGGAGGTAGGGGACAATCACAATCAGTTCCACCACCTCGGTAGGCCCCTTGTGCTGTTGCTGAGGGTCTGGCGGCCTACCGGAGCAGGCTTTGGGGGAGATCAGTGGACTATAGGGGAAAGCAGGAAGGTTCCAGAGCATCGTAGAATCATAGAGTTGGAAGAGACCACAAGGTCTATCAAGTCCAATCCCCTGCCATGCAGGAACACACAATCAAAGCACCCTTGACAGATAGTCATCCAGCCTCTGTTTCAAAACCTTCAAAGAAGAAGACTCCACCACCCTCCAAGGCAGCATATTCCATCGTCCAACAGCCCTGACCATCAAGAAGTTCTTCCTAATGTTTAGGTAGAATCTCTTTTCCTGTAGTTGGAATCCAAATAAGCGGCTCCTGTCAACAAAATTTAGCCTGGAGCCAGTCCTATGAGATTGGTAGCAAACCTGTTCTGTATCTGTTGGCAGCTAAGGTGGTCAATTCCAGGTTAGGTAATTGCTGGAATGGGGGCAGGGGGGTTGTTGGAGCCTAGTGAAGATGGTATTTGGGGCAGGGACTGAGCTCAGCATTTGATGCCATAGAGTCCACCTCCCTCCGAAGTTGCCATTTTCTCCAGAAGAACTGATTGCTGAAGCCTAGAGATCCGTTATAATTTTGGGAGAACTCCAGGCCCCAGCTGGAGATTGGCAACCCTATTGGTCGCAAACAAAACTGATGGAAGGGAATGAGGTTGCAAGAAAGAGGTAGATGTACGGTGGTAAGTGAAAATGCGTTCATTACTCATTATACTGGGGTCTTTCCCTGACCTGCAATCAGTGGTGGGATCCAAAAATTTTAGTAACAGGTTCCCATGGTGGTGGGATTCAAACTGTGGCGTAGCGCCAATGGGGCTGGGCGGGGCACGACGGGGGCGTGGCTGGGCATTCCGGGGGTGGGGCATTCCTGGGCAGGGCTGTGGCAAGGCGCGGCCATGCAGCCAGTCCTTAGGCAGGAAATGAATGCCGCAGGCGCGGGAAACTGAAGCCGCGCCATGCCATGTGCCACCTCCTGCTAGACTGCTTCAAGTCCTGCGCGCTACTGCTGAGAGGAGGGGCGTAACTAAGGCAAAAATCACGTGGCAAAATCACCCATTAGTAACCCCCTCTTGGCACACACAAATAATTAGTAACCTACTCTCGGAAACCTGTGAGAACCTGCTGGATCCCACCTCTGCCTTCAAGTCCCCATAGCCCAGTGGTGGTGAACCTTTGGCACTCCAGATGTTATGGACTACAATTCCCATCAGCCCCTGCCAGCATGGCCAATTGGCCATGGGCTGGTGAGGAGTATGCCAGTCCACCTGTATCTGGAGTGTCAAAGGTTCTCCCTCCCTGGCTCCCCGCCTCTCCTTTTCCTGCATCTTTCTGATGTTCCCACCCAGAAGCTTTTAATTACCTCTGTCTTTGGTTTTTCCTGCTTCCCTCCCCACAAGAAAACTCTGTGTCAGCCACTAGGCTGAGACCAGCAGCACAATCGGGGAACCTACAGTGACTTGTGGGGACACCTTTTTCCTTGTAATCCTCCCTTACATGATTTCCTCTTTTCCTCCTCCTGGTTGGCCCAATGTACTCACCTTCCCCTGCTTCCTTCTCCCCTTCCCACCCACTCACCTTTTATCTGCCCTCCACCTTCAGCTATATTATTTATTTGGTTCATTATATCGGGCCTTTCTCCATGGCGTGTGGACTCAAATCAGTTTATACCATTCTCTTCTCCATTTTATCCTCACAGCAACCCTGTGGCGTAGATTATCTTGCGTGTGGGTGTTACTCCGTGGGATTCCACTGCGGAATGTAGATTTGAACGTGAGTCACTTAGATCCTAATCTTAGATCCTAAACCAGATGGTCACCTTTGTGAACCGGGACGGGCGGGTAGGCGGGCGGCTGCGTGCGCAGCCGCAGGAGCGCACTGCCTTCTGGGGTGCTCCCGTTTCCCGCCCTGTGACAGGGCGGGAAGCGTGAGCGCAAAGGCAAGCCTCGACGTCTTTCTGCGGCAGCCTGGGCTACGCACTGCACGCTAACGCCCAGAAGAGCAGTCGCGACGGCCTTCCAAAATCCGGGACGCTTGAAAGGAAAAACCCGTTGGGGCCAGCGGGACAAATTGTTTTAAGGTGGGACTGTCCCGCCAAAAGTGGGACGTCTGGTCAGCCTATCCTAATCGGAAATGCTAACCACTACACCCAGGGGTGCAGTGAGGGGAAACTGCGCCCCCGCCACACCCCAGAACACCCCGGAACGTCCACACTCACACCCACGCCTACGCACCGGTGTGTGCCCGGGTCAAGATGCCCCACCCTGCCCCCTGGCAGCTACGCGTCTGACTACACCACAATGACTAGCATGGGGTAGCTGCTGTTGGAAAGTAGCAAGCCACCAGGCCTGGAAAAGTCAGGCTTGTCAGGTGGTATTAAGTCACCATGATTGCTGCCAGGCCTGGCCCTGATGAGTCCTCCCTCGCAGGCCAAAACAGTCCATGAGAGACTGGCAATACTGTTTTGGTTTCCTAGCAATAGCCACAAAGGCCATTTGTTTCATTAATTTACAGGCATTGCGTCTCCTATCATGGGAAGTTTTCACCCCTCAATGTTTATTGTCAAAGATTTCAAACATTCCTGCAAGGCTGGGGCTTTTCTCCAGTTTGTGGGAAGATATGGCTTATTTGCCCATGGCCCCAGTCTCTGTATTTAAGTATCCACAGATAGGGGCCACTGAGAATTACATATATCGGCAACCCTAGAAAATGGCCAAGCCTAGAAAATCTTGGAGCTCTCCCCATTAGAAAAATCCGCCCCACTATAGTTCAAACCATCTTGAAGTAAACTGAACCAATTCTATTGCCTGGAACAATTTCTTTTCCTTTCCACAAGCCCTGGAACCCCCCCCCCCCCCAATGAAGTGCTGAAACAACATTCCATTGCATCATTCAAAGTGTGGGCCGAGGGTCTCTTTTCCCTGTTATTTATTCCAAATAATCAAGCCTTCAGAGTCTCCTGAGGAAATAAGTCATAACTAAAAAAGAATGAGAGAGAGATCCTTTTCTTTTTGTTAATATTTTTTGGTTTATTCCAGCCTGAACGTAAGAAGCATCATGAACAGAATATGTGGAATATCCCCCCCACCCCCACCCCCCCAGCACAATGTATAAAACAGAGAGTTCTTTCGGGGATGCCTTGTTTATCTGTTCTTTTGCTCAAAGGGTCAAATAATAAACACCAAGGTTAAGATCACCCTATCCCTAACTCTCCTTGCGGAGATTACTCCAGGGCGTATTACTCTGGGGTATATTACCACCTACACACAATTTCCTGGGTTAACGTCCCAATTTCCTCCGCTATTAGTCAGCGATGACTAATAACTTCATCCTTGGAGTCTAGTTCACACGGGACCCGAAAGGCCTATAGGGCTTACCAGATCTTTCACCCGTCCACCTCTGACTCTAAGAAAAGAAATATCAAGAGAATAATTTGGCTTTCTGTTTGTTCAGGAATAGGCTGCTGGAAACAGGCTTTTCAAGGGGAAATATATATCTTAAGCGAACAGTTAACGTCTCTGGAGCAACTCGGCGAAAACGCGAGACCATTTGCCAACACATTCAGAGCCTTGCATTGCATTTTAATTCCCCCGAGATATTCTCGTTGCATCCCACCCCCCTAAAATTAATTCCTCCTCATTAATTACTTTTAACAAGTTCGGTATTTGACGAGGAAAGCTGTGATGAGAAAGAACCACAGAATCTGAAATATTTCTCAGCAAAGCTGATTCTGAGCGGGGGGGTGGGGGGGTGGGAAGCCCACACAAATAAAATAGTGCTAAAATGCTTTAAATTGTTGTTATTGCAAGTGACCAGAGGATACAGGCCTTGCAGGCCCACTACCATTTTATGATGCAGGCCATAGTAGAGCTAACTTCAAGCCATAGATTTCAAGCCACATCTCATTAAAATAAAAAAAGGTTGTAATCAGAGGTGGGATCCAGCAGGTTCTCACAGGCTCGAGTAGAGTTACTAATTGTTGTATTGTGTGCGAGGGGTTGCACTAATGGAGTGATTTTGCCAGTGATTTTGCCTTAGATTCGCCCCTCCTCTCAGCAACATAGTAGCGCCAGAACTTGAAACGGAAGTCAACAGGAGGTGCACCGGTGCGTGGCAGCCTCGCCTCGCGTCGCGGATGCGTTTCCGTAAGGACCCGGCGCGGCCATCTTGCCCAGCCCGCCCAGGAATGCCCCACGGAATGCCGGCCCAGCAGCTACATTGGAGCTTTCGCATGCACAGTTTGAATCCCACCACCATGGGAACCTGTTACTAAAATTTTTTGGATCCACCGCTGGTATTATACCCTACAAAGAGGTCCCTCCACTTACTGCAAGAATTTCTCCAATCCAAGAGCTGGCAATCCCTGGCCTCCAGACAGACGCATTAAAAATTACCAATATTTATTTCCGCATGAGATATCATCAGTCAGAACTCACTTCATCAGATGCGTCGGGTGACTAGCCATAAGAGATATGCATTTTCAAACTTTCAAGCAAGGGAATGGGGGGTGTTGAGATGCGTTGCCAGCTTCCAGGCGGGTCCTGGAGATTTCCCAGGTTATAACTGATCTCCAGGGCACAGATATCACTTCCCCTGGAATAAATGGCCGGTTTGGAAGGTGGGATCTATAGCATTATAGGAGGAGGAGGAGGAGTTTGGATTTATACCTCACCTTTCTCCCCTGTAAGGAGGCCCAAGGTGGCCTACAAGCTCCTTTCTCTCCCCACAACAGACAACTTGTGAGGCAGGTGGGACTGAGAGAGTTCTGAAGAACTGTGACTAGCCCAAGGTCACCCAACAGGAATGTAGGAGTGTGAAAACACAACTGGTTCACCAGATAAGCCTCTGCCACTCAGGTGGATGAGTGGGGAATCAAACCCAGTTCTCCAGATTAGAATCCATGTGCTATTAACTACTAGGAGCAGTAGTTGGCGTAGGAGGTTAAGAGCTAGTGTATCTAATCTGGAGGAACCGGGTTTGATTCCCAGCTCTGCCGCTTGAGCTGTGGAGGCTTATCTGGAAAGCCAGACTCGGAACCCTGTGCACTCCCACACCACGTCAACTGGGTGACCTTGGGCTAGTCTAACCTGAGAGCTCTCTCAGCCCACACCCACCTCCACAGGGTGTTTGTTGTGTGGCCGAAGGAGCAAGGAGATTGTCAGCCCCTTTGAGTCTCCTGCAGGAGAGAAAGGGGGGATATAAATCCAAACTCCTCCTCCTCTCCTCCTCCTCCTCCTCCTCCTCCTCCTCCTCTTCTTCTTCTTCTTCTTCTTCTTCTTCTTCTTCTTCTTCTTCTTCTTCTTCTTCTTCTTCTTCTACACCACGCTGGCTCTTATTCCCTGCTAGGGTCCCCAAACCCTGCCTTTCCCAGACTCCACTCCCAAATTTCCAGGAATTTCCTAACCCAGAGTTGGCAACAGTAGCAGTGGAGCAATCTGAGAAAGAAGCTCCATTAAAACTGGGCAAGGAGGTTTCCTGTTTGTCGACAGAGGGGCCAAAAGGATAAATATAAAATCAGACTGAATCGAGGCAAATTTCTACGTGTATAGCCAATTTCATTTCGCTCTCAGATCCAAAAGGTCTATATCGTTTTTTCTTCAATCCAAGAAGTGGTAGAATGTATCCTTATGTAAAGATATTTATATATCATTTTCAGCATCAGAAAATATGTACTGTGGAAGATGTCTCATCATTCCAAGCGTAGGCTGAAACAAACATCAGGGGCTGTAGGTCAGGGGACAGCCAAATGGATCTACTCAATCCCAGGACAAGCAGGAAACATCCCAAAGTCAATAGGAAACAAATTCCTTCGGGTGTCCAAAGCTTAATTTAAAACATCCCAAGATTTCCAGCTCTTTTCAACCACAGATTTCCCTTCAGGAGAAAAGATTCAAAAGGCACTTATCCGTTTTTGGCATTTGATCTTAAATTGCTTGAAAGGGGGTGGTGGTAATTATTATCGAGCGTTCAAAAGGCAGTCCGTTCTCAGTTCGCTATGGCACAAACAGTTCCTAGCCCGGCAGCTAAAAATAATAAATTCTTAGTGGGGCGCTGTGTTGTTTCCGGGCTGTATGGCCATGTTCTACCCTGTTTCCCCGAATATAAGACATCTCTTAAAAATAAGACATAGTAGAGGTTTTGCTGAAGTGCGAAATATAAGGCATCCCCCGAAAGTAAGACGTAGCAAAGTTTTTGTTTGGAAGCATGCCCGAAGAACAGAACACAGAAAAATAAGACATCCCCTGAAAATAAGACGCAAGCATCTTTGGGAGCAAAAATTAATATAAGACACTGACTTATATTCGGGGAAACACGGTAGCAGCATTCTCTCCTGACGTTCCGCCTGCATCTGTGGCTGGCATCTTCAGAGGATCTGCATCTGTGGCTGGCATCTATCAGATCCTCTGAAGATGCCAGCCACAGACTCTAGCCAGAAATTCAGGAGAATGCTGCTAGAACTTTGGCGTGTAGGCCCAGAAACCACACAGCACCCCAGTGATTCGGCCCGTGAAAGCCAACCGACAATACACTAAAATTCTTAGATGGTAAAGGGGCCTGAAGTTCAGGTTGCTAGCTCACACGGCTGGGAAGTCCTGGAGATTTGGGAGGCAGAACCTAAGGAGGGATTGAAGTGTGCCATAGGGAAGGTCACCACCATCCAAAGAAATGACCATTCTTCTCTAGAAGCTGATCTCTGTAGTCTGAGGGATCGGTGCATAATTCCCAGAGCTCTCCAGCTCCCCCTGGAGGATAGCAGCCCTAGAAACCAGCAGTCTTGGCCCTGCACCCACGGGCTCCACAAGCACCCTGGAGCCAGCAACAGTAAAGCAACTCAGCCAGGAGCTGCAAGAAACAACCCGGCAGCCAGCAAAGGGGGAGAATTGTCCAAGCCGGCTCAGGAGGAAGCATCAGCCACACCCAACGGAGGCACGGCAGGCAGGAACAAGCAGTCCTAGGGAGAGGGAGCAGCAAGAAGCCACACAGGCCAAACACACAGCCTTTTGAGGGAAACAGCAGGAAGAGCGGGGCAGAAGGCACAGAGGCCCCTTCCGCACACGCAGAATAATGCACTTTTAATCCACTTTCACGATTGTTTGCAAGTGGGTTTTGCTACACTGCACGGTAAAAGCCAGCTGCAAAGAGCATTAAAAGTGGATTGAAAGTGCATTATTCTGCATGTGCGGAAGGGAGCCAGAGACTCTGGGGGAGAAGCCACGGGCACCGGGGGGAAGAAGGCGATCTGGGCTGTCAATAAATGGGCACACACACCCCATCTTTCTCCTGATACCTGACAGACCTCTGTAATCCCGCTTTCAGAAAGACATTTACCAGCCTTCGCTTCCAATCCTTTTCTACCAAATATCTCTTTGGTAGATAAGAAATGGCAAATGCAGTTCAATGTAGCAAAATGCAAAGTGATGCACATAGGGTCAAAATCCAGAAAACTTCACATACTGCGCTACAAAAGGGTCAATACTTTATCAGTCACAGACCAGGAAAGGGATTTAGGCGTCTTAGTTGATAGTTCCATGGGAATGTCAACTCAATGCATAACGGCAACTGTGAAAAAAAGGCAAAACTCTATGCTGCAGGGATAATTAGGAAAGGAGTTGATAATAAAAGAGCTGCAAGAGTTGTCATGCCCTTATATAAAGCCATTGAATGCGACCGCGCGGAGTACTGTGTTCAGTTCTGGTGCAGCCACATCTCAAAAGGATATCGAAGAGAGATAGAAAAAAGGTGCGAAAGAACCTTGGCAGGATGATTGAGGATTGGAGCACCCCTTCCTTATGAGGGAGAGGTACTTGCAGCGTTTGGGACTCTTTTAGTTTGGAGAGGAGAGCGTCCTGAGGAGATATGATTGCGAAATCTATAAAATTATGCATGGGGGGGTAGAAAATGTTGACAGACATTTTTCTCTCTTCTCTCTATGCCAGAACCAGGGGGCATTCATTGAAAATGCTGGGGGGAAGAATTAGGACTAATAAAGGAAACACTTCTTCATGCAACGTGTGATTGGTGTTTGGAATATGCTGCCACAGGAGGTGGTGATGGCCACTAACCTGGATAGCTTTAAAAGGGGCTTGGAGAGATTTATGGAGGAGAAGTCGATCTATGGCTACCAATCTAGATCCTCCTTGATCTGAGATTGCAAATGCCTTAGCAGACCAGGTGCTCAGGAGGAGCAGCAGCAGCAGAAGGCCCTTGCTTTCACATCCTGCATGTGAGCCTCCAAAGGCACCTGGTGGGCCACTGCGAGTCGCAGAGTGCTGGACTAGATGGACTCTGGTCTGATCCAGCAGGCTTGTTCTTATGTTCTTATGTTCTTACCGAAAGCTCCCTCTGCCCATGTGGCCTCAGCCAGCTAGAAGACTTAACCCATTATATCTCACATTCCCCCCTCTATGATGTTACATGAGGTAAATATCTCAACCAAATTTTTGCTGAAGTTACCGGTTCCAATGACAACAGGTTGCAATTTCTTTTGTCTGATGTTTTCCCTGAAGTCACTGTTAAAGCCACTACTTTTACTTTCTTTTAGCAACCATTTTAAGGAGGAAACTAATTTTAGACCCAAATTTTGAAGGTAAACTGTAAAGGTAAACTGTGATGTTGGAATTTTATTATTTTATACTGTTATGTTGTTATAAATATCATCCAGTGTTTCCAGGGTACTCTTGGGTTTACACTATTTTTGTAACTGTGATGGCCTATGGCTGACAATAAAGTATTGCTAATACTGGAGTGTTGTGGGGTTTCCGGGTTGTATGACCATGTTCCAGAAGCATTTTCTCTTGATGTTTTGCCTGCCCTGTGGCTGGCATTGTCAGTAGTATTGCTGCTACTACTGAATGCTGTGGTGGTTATCCACGGAAACTTATAATGGAGTTTTGAGAGACATTGAATTATCTAGACATTTATCACTGGCAAATGCAGAATTCCCAATATCATGCCGAACCCAACGCTCAAGTGAAGATGTTTTTAAACTTCCCTACCCTTTTCTTCTGCTTGAACAACCTTGGATCCAGACTAGGGGAATATTACCCTTTTCTGCTGCTGCAAATACCCCCTCTGACCCTTCTTTGCATGTTGAGCAAATCCCGACTTCCTCTAAACGTCCAGTTTGACTTCCAAATAATCGACGCAAGAGAAGGGCACCTTATAAGCATTTTCTAAATAACTCGCTGTTTTTCTGCGAGGCCGAGAAAAGCTTTTGGTTCCAATAAGTAGCTATTTTTTATTTCGCGGCCATTAGAAAGATTTGGTTCTAGCATCGGAAGAGACGGGACTTGTGCCGATTTCTGCTCAAAAGAGCCTTTGGTCTCTGAATTTGGAAAGCATTCCTATTCATGGTCATCAGTCACCTCCGGCGCAATTAGTTATGGTTCGGAATTAGGAATGCGAACTTTCATATTAAGGCGCTCCAGTTCAGAGATCAGCAGAAGTCTGAATGACCGTATTGTTGGGCTGGAGGATAACATTGATAGTGTCCCATGACGGTGATAGATTATAGGAACGGAGAGTCTTACCATTCTCTGCAGAGTTCCACCCTTCCAACCCCTTTGAGTTTTCAGTGAACTTAGAAGGGTACAGCTCGGCTTAGGACTGCATGGCTAATGTGTTAGAACTCTGCTCAGGTGGTAAAGCTTTTCAGCATAAGCAACATTGGGTGATTCCCCACTGGCAGAGTCGACTCAGTTTAGTACTAGGTTCGATCCAGCAACTCCCCACTGCCACTGAGTTCGTCCTTGTTCTGTCCCAGCTTTGTCCCCCTCAGAACTGGAATTTCTGATTCCAGTTATGAAGTACAGCTTCTTCCCTGAAACTAGGTTGGACTCAGTTGGCAGAAACTCAGTGGGGAGAATGGAAATTCGATTGAGAGCAACTCCCATTTAGTAATCAAATGCTGGTTTATTGGGCATGTGCAGAACAGGGGGAGGTTGCGAAGGGGAAAAACACACCTTTTAAACCCCCATTTTGAAGCTCACGTTATACAACAATGGAACTCCCGGTAATGAAAAGGAGCCCTTGGTTTTGTGTATGCATAGAGCAGGGAGAGTCTCGGAGGAGGGAAAAAAAGCCTTGTCCAGGCACTGTTTTCATGTTATTTTATTTTATTTTAATTCACGAAAAACTCACTCCCGTGAATTGACATGACTACGTTTCGACAGAAATTCTACGTAGCTATGTAGCTGCGATGTCACCAGCGTTCTTTAAAAGGGCGCTCACGATTTCCCCACACCATAAAATGGGAGTAATGGGGAAACAAGGAGCAAAACGGTACCAAAGACGATCCCACCCTCTTGAGCTTAGTTATAGAAGAACTGAATCGAACACAGCGGCTGTGGGAGTGACTAAAATTAAACCTAGTTTACAGGAACCCGAGATTAGAAGACCTATAGGTGAAATCTGCCAGTGAGAATAAAGCCCATTGTGAACAACAGTCACATTCCAACAAGAGTGTCTCCTACACACATCTATTTATGCCTACCACAGCTTAACAACAAATAACATGATAAAACTGATTCTGGAGTGTATTACTTCACATTGATGCAGCTAAATGTTTCTCATATTTAGATGTAAAATATGTGCACACTCTGTACGTAGGAAACAGACCCATAGCCTGGTAGTGAAAAGGGGGGCTGGGCCCTTCCAATCAGCAGTGGGGTTGGTGTGAAACCTGTCACGAATCTTTCAAGTGTAAATTTTCTGTGCAAAAAAGGGAGGGGCCGAGGTAAAAAGATGTGAATCCTCTCATAAATCTTCCAAAACGTGAATTCCCTATGCCAGGGGTAGGGAACCTGCGGCTCTCCAGATGTTCAGGAACTACAATTCCCATCAGCCTCTGTCAGCATGGCCAATTGGCCGTGCTGGTAGAAACTGATGGGAAGGAGAATTTATCTGGACCTAATCTGAAACAAGTCTACTACAATTGGATAGAACAGAATTAGCAGTTAGCAAGACTGAAGCATCCCAATTTGCAAAGCCCGGGGGGAGGGGGTGACCAAAGTGTTTTGCATTTTTCTTTTTTTATCCTAGTTCTATTGCATTGCTTATTAGATCCCTCATGACACTCAATTACGTTGCTTGATACCATGTATACACCTTGAGCCTCACGTACAAAATCGGTAAATAAATAATAAAGTGCAAATAAATAAATAATAAAGAAAATAAATAATGGTGGGCTGACCACCACTATGCTCATCTGCCCCCGTCCCCAATGAACATTTTTTTTGGCTACAGGTCTGTATGTACAAGAAGAGTTCTGGCTCCCCACCCCCCCGATGTGCTGCTTTTCTCCGCATAAAGGATCCTTCTTCCTAATTATGCAGTTCTCCCCACTACAATTTGAAGCAGTACACTCCAGACACAGTTTCTGCTATTGGTCTAGGCTGTGCATATATATTGCCATATATACACACAAACCTATCAAGCTACTTGGAACGGGAGATGTTCGGAATCAAAACTGGGGTAGCGGACAATGCGCCTTTTCCAAGGAGGTGTGTACTTTTCCCCCAATTGCCAATGCAAAGGCTCACGTGGTGTAGTGGTTAGTGTTTGTTGTGAGGGGGGAAGGGAAAGGAGTTTGTAAGCCCCTTTGAATCTCCTTACAGGAGAGAAAGGGGGGATATAAATCCAATCCTCCTCCTCCTCCTCCTCCTCCTCCTCCTCCTCCTCCTCCTCCTCCTCCTCCTCTTCTTCTTCTTCTTCTTCTTCTTCTTCTTCTTCTTCTTCTTCTTCTTCTTCTTCTTCTTCTTCTTCTTCTTCTTCTTCTTCTTTACAGCCTCTGCCTCTATACAACTGCAGCAAGGGGGGACCAGCAATGAACTCCATGCAAACACACATTTGTCACTCAGCAACAAACTGGCCAGCAGCTCTATCTTCTGCTCCATCTCCCAGTTGTATTCCTCAGTGACAACAATAATATTTTGACACTGCTCAGCAGGATTAAATCAGGGCTGCTTGCATACTCGAAGAAGAAGAAGAAGAAGAAGAAGAAGAACAAGAAGAACAAGAACAAGAACAAGAAGAACAAGAACAAGAACAAGAAGAACAAGAGGAGGAGGAGGAGGAGGAGGAGTTTGGATTCATACCCCATCTTTCTCTCCTGTAAGGAGACTCAACGTGGCTTACAAGCTCCTTTCCCTTCCTCTCCCTACAGCAGACACCTTGTGAGGTAGGTGGGGCTGAGAGAGTTCCGGAGAACTGTGACTTGCCCAAGGTCATCCAGCAGGAATGTAGGAATGGGGAAACACATCTGGTTCACCAGATAAGCCTCTGCCCCTCAGGTGGAGGAGTGGGGAATCAAACCCGGTTCTCCAGATTAGAACCCACCTGCTCTTAACCACTACACCACACTGGCCATCTGTTCACCCATGACCATCTACATTCGCACATATTTGCATGCTTTTGTGGGAGACAGCAAATAGCTCTGCTCTCTTGCTCTCTCTTTGTACTTGGCTGGGTAACATCTCAGCAATGACCACTTCAGAGGAAAGCAGGCCAGATAAGGGACTGATAACCAACAAAGGGAAAGTGTGAAATAGCTTATGAGGTCAAAGAGCTGGACCGGATTATTAAAGCCGGAGGTTTCTCTACTGATAACGTGTTATCTAGCTAGGGTCAGATTGTGGCTGGAACGGTCTCTGCCCTTTGGACGGATAAACAGAATCCCTCCGTGCAGATAAGTTCGCAGCAACATACTTGTGCCAAAAACTAGGGAGAGGGCCCCAAGTAGAATTACACCTGTGTACCTTTTGAAATACAAATGTGTACACTACTGGGGTAAATGCAACTTGAATTTGGCTCTTTCTTGAAGCAGAAGGGCTCTTTATTTGGTAGTATGAAGCTGCCAAATAGCCCAGACTAGCCTGATCTCATGAGAACTTGGAAGCTAAGCAGGGTCAGGCCTGGCTATTATTTGGATGGGAGACAACTGAGGAATGCCAGGATCACTCCAGAGGAACTGATTGATGTAGTATGGAAATCCGTTATAATTCCTGGAGATCTGCAGGCCCAAGCTGGAGATTGGCAACCTTAGCTCAGTGAACCTCATTCTCCTTTGCCAGGGCTCACCATGACTGGGGACTATGAGGTAGACCAGTGGTTCTCAACCTTCCTAATGCCGCGACCCTTTAATACAATTTTTCCTGTTGTGGTGACCCCCCAACCATCAAATTGGTATATATAAAATATAAAAAGACTGTTTTCCGATGGTCTTAGGTGACCCCTGTGAAAGGGTTGTTCGACCCCCAAAGGGGTCGCGACCCACAGGTTGAGAACCGCTGAGGTAGACTATAAAGAGGCTCTCCAGCTGCACCGACAAGTTGCCCAGTTTGTTTGACTTTTAAATCCCTTTGCACGATCTACAGTGTTTGTTCTTCGGAGAATGGGTTGGCAGCAAAGCAAAACGTGGATTTAATGTATTGTCGAAGGCTTTCGCAACCGGAATCACTAGGATGTTGTGGGTTTTCCGGGTTGTATGTCTGTGTTCCGGTAGTATTTTTTTCCTGATGTTTCGCCCGCATCTGTGGCTGGCATCTTCGGAGGCAGGCAAAACGTCAGGAGAAAATACTACAGGAACACGGCCATACAACCCGGAAAACCCACAACATATTAAAAAGTACCTCCTGGCCAAACATTGGAAGTCAGAACATCTCCCAAATTTAGAAGAGTGGAAGGAGAAAGTAAACCAATTATATTTAATGGATAAAGGAGCCCACCAGCTCAAGCTATTACCGGTGGAAAGATATAACAGCATTTGGCAACCATGGTTAAAATTCATAACAGATGAGTATGATGTAACAATACACCCAGCTGTATATTAAATTTAATGATAGAACAGAAAAATAAATACCCAAATGGAGGGATTGAACCCCCTTGGAAAATAGTAGGAAATGCGAAAGGAGAAGATATATTTCTTTCTATGGGGTAAACCCTCCTTTCTGGAGGGCTAGAAGAAATGAAGAAACAAAGGAGGAAAAACAAACAAACTCTTTTAAAAGAACTTTTGTAGCTGGTTATTAATTTTGGGGTATTTACAAGAGATTAGTTAAAGAAAGCTAAATTTTAGGGGAAAACTGTCTTAGTTGTGTCCGAATGTGAAGTCACATAATTGAAACGAATACAGATAAGTATATTATCTTATTGTTACATATTCTAACCTATAATGAACTGAATATTTTGTATAATGTAAAAAGTACTCTTTCTAACCCTTACTGAGACATTTGCCCTCATCAAAGAGCAGCTACTAGCAACAACTGCAGAGCTTGGCCAACAAATCCTGCTCGCCAATGAACGTGGCAATTCCATTTGTGCAGGGAAACCCAGCCTACTATATTGCAGCGCTTACCAACCCTATTTATAGGAGAGCCTACATGCTGGCTAGATTTAACATTATGCCATCCCCGCTCCATAGAGGAAGACTCAAGGGTCTACCAAGCGATAAGAGGCTTTGCCCCTGCAGGCCAGGGCAGTTGGATTCCATTGCCACATTCTCCTCCACTGCCCACTTTACCAGAATCCAAGATCCAGCTTATTACAAATCATTGACTCCATGAAAACCCTGACAGAGCTTGATAAAGTAAATATGCTCTTAAACTGTAATGACCTTGACTGTTGTCTCGCAGTGGCAAAGTTTCTGGCTGAGGTTTGCGAACTGAACTTATGATCCAGTGTGAAGTTTTATCTAGTAATTTTAATTGTATTGATATTGTATGTTCTGTATGCCAATAAAGGCTTATTGAAATTGTACTCATTTTTGTATATGATCATTTTAAAGTATTCAAATTAAATACATTTATTTTTAAAAAAGTGGATTTGCTTTGTGCGAGGCTGAGGAACTCAGACAAGGACATCTGTTGTTTGGCTTGGGCATTAATTGATGCATTTGATAGGGTTGCCAACAGTTCTGGAGTAGAATGTCCTCCTGTTTGTTTTATAGAGGCTTTAATGTATGGGAAAAGGAGCAACTGATGGTTTTTAAACGTGGAGATAAACATTAGCATGTGGTAAATAATCTCTCTTTAAGCCTGTTCTAAACATACAAGAGTGTTTTTCCCCCCCTCTAGGCTGTTGGCACCCCTAATCGAGTCAAAGTTGACAGCAGTTGAACTTCTTTGATCTCGTAGATCCTTAATGGGAAACACTTGTTATGATTTCTTGTCTCCACCCTTCATCTCCTCCTAACAGGTAAACAGAAAAAGCAAATTTGCTCATCATTATCTGCAACTGTTCCCTGAAGCAACAACTTGGCCGGTTTCCCGAGCTCCTTTCTGCTCTTTGTTGCCAAATGGCTGCCCCGTTTCTTTGACCCTCTTCCAGATGATTTGTACGTACAAACGAGATAGTACTTCCTGTAACATAGACATCTTGATTTCATTTAGGACATTTTCATACCACTTCTCCAGAGTCACGTTAATTTATTTATATGTTTACATTACATCCCTCTTTTCTCCCCAACGGAGACCCAAGTGGCATCGTTTTCCTCTCTTCCATTTAATCCTCAAAATGGCATTTGTGAGGCAAATTAAGCTGAGTTACCAGCCCAAATCACCTTTCAAACATTCATGGCAGAGTAGGGATTTCAACCTAGGCCTCTCAGATCTCAATCCAGTACTCCAACCACGAATTCCAGGTTATCTGGCTTTGCACAACAGTATAATTCCTTCATAATACTGTACCTCACCTTCTTCAAGGGCACCTGTAACCAGTAACTATCTAAATTGACCTCTAAAAAACACAAAATCGCAGCACTAAGGGCACAAAATGAGGGCAGATCTTTACAAAATTGAATTCAACATTCAACATTCATCATTCATCATAAAAGAGATTGCATTCAGCTGGTAACAGCTTACTAGTGGCCCCTGGTCCTAAATTTATCCAGCTGTTCTTGATCAGGGTTACAGATTCCATTCTGGTTCCAGCTTGGTGGAACTCTCTATCACCGTGGTGGCAAACCTATGGCACTCCAGATGTTATGGACTACAATTCCCATCAGCCCCTGCCAGCACGGCCAATTGGTCATGCTAGCAGGGGAAAACTTGATAAGAGCCAACAATCCACCTCTTATCTGAATCTCAAGGTCTCACCACCACTGCGTTATCAGATGCGACACCCGGCTCAGTTCTGCAAGGCCTACAAGACTGAGGCCCCTTCCACACATGCAGAATAATGCACTTTCAATCCACTTTCACAATTGTTTGCAAGTGGATTTTGCTATTCCGCCCAGTAAAATCCAGCTGCAAAGTGCATTGAGAGTGGATTTTTTTCTCTGCTTCTTCTTGTTCTTTGTTCTTCTCCCATTACTACAGCAGGGGATGCATGAATTTTTTTAATGCCCTATTGGAAATGATATGAATTGTTGATTTTGTGCCGTTGAAGATATTTATTTAAACTGTACTGTATTGGTTGTCAGTTGCTTTGAGCCCAACCCTGGTTGGGAAATGTGGGCAGAAGTCAAACAAGCAAACAAATAAAGGAACATTCCTAGAAGTCAGCAGCTTCTAGAAACAACTTCTTAACCGTCCGTTTTAAAAATCCTATACTTCCTCTAAGAAACCCAGGCAGGGGCGTAGCTTAGGAAAACAGTCCCTGGGGCTCACCCTGGGCACCCCACTGCCAAACTCCTTGAGTTCCAAGTGAGGCACAGGTGAGCGGGGCTCGCCCCACCCCCAAATTCACGTGGAGTTCGGGAGCGTTGGGGGCCATTTGATGCTAGCTTCAGCTTTCCGGGTCCAGCTTTAAACTGCAGGCTTTCTTGTGCCATGAAGTTTCCCCATAGATTATTCTGCACGGTGCTTATGGAATGGGGGATTTGAATTTTCTGCCTCATTACTTAAATATGTGATAAGGACGTAGGGAAGCCCCACTGAATCAAATCATTGGTCCATCTAATCCAGAATCCTGGTGCCAATGAACTGCCCTGGCGACCATTAACTGCCATTAATTCCCAATGAATTGCCCCGGAGGCACCAAACATAGAGGCGGAAGCCTTCCCCTGATGTTGTCTCCTAGGTCGAATCCCCACTTGAAATTTGCACGCAGATCCAAACCTGTTCGTTGTGAAACTGTGTCCTCTTCATCGGAGTTTCTCCCTCCCCACCGCAGCGAGCACACAGCAGACACACCCGGTTGTAGAACTCTTAGCAATCCCCACTACCAGGCGAGCTCGCTTCGCCGGTTTCCCCTGATTGGCTGGCGTGCCTTGATGCGGCGGGACCTTTTCCCACTGTGGAAACGTACATTGTAGGGGTGTGATAAAAAAAACCAGCATGTAAAAGTTTAACATTTAATTGTTTAACTGCAAACAGTTAATCGTTAGCTGTGTAAACCATGAACGATTCAAAGTTACGCATTTGACTGTTTAATGTTTGCATCCCCTTCTGCTGGCCGATCGCAAAAGCGGAAATGAAACCAAGGAAAGGCTGCGTGTGCATCGCAGTGCTGATTGGTTGCCCAAATTCTGTGTCACACCACAGGGCGGGAAACGAGTCAGGGTTTCAACCCTCATCCCTCCCCTCGGATCAGCACTGAACCGTGTTAATGGGGTCTATGCCACTTGCAACCAGGTCCTGCGGAGGCATTAGATTAACGGGGAGAACGAGCACCAGAAACGGAATCTGCCACTCAAGCAATGGGGAGGTCGTCCCTCAAACCTGGTTAGTTTGTGTTCTGAAACCTGGCTAAGATGGTAGTGGGGATTCGACCCTAGAAGTGAAATTCAGGGGTTTGCTCCTTCTGACTGTGGAATTTCCTTCTGACCACAAGGGGAGGTAGCCACTGATGGACTAGCTATTAAAGACCACAGATGGCTTTAAAAGGGCATTAGATCGGTTTATTGAAGCCATCTATGGCCGTGGTGGCAAACCTTTGGCACTCCAGATGTTATGGACTACAATTCCCATCAGCCCCTGCCAGCATGGCAATTGGCCGTGCTGGCAGGGGCTGATGGGAATTGTAGTCCATAACATCTGGAGTGCCAAAGGTTCGCCACCACTGATCTATGGTCATGGCCATTGCTATGTCCACTGCCAGTGAATTCCACAATTTAACCACCGATTAAAGAAGCATTTCCTTTTGTCTGTCTTGAACCCACCACATCAAGTCCCCCCAAGTTCTACTTTTAAGGGAAAGGGAGGAAAAATCCCATCTCCACGTTCTCCACCCTGTGCATAATTTTATAAACCTCTTTCACCTCCTCCTCTGTTGTCTTTTTTCTAAACCGAAAAGTCTCTGGACCTTTAGCTTTCCTCATAGGAAAGATGCTCCAATGTCTAAGGCGATCTGCCGGAATCGGCAAGAAAACATACACATTTGAAGCCCTTCCGATATCACATTCAAGCGCGCGCTGGCACAGTCCGATCGGCTCCCCGCCACCCTCGTTTTCTTTCTCCCTCGAGTCTATTAGGCAGAACGGCGGCGACCTCTGACAACCTGAAAAGCACAATTAAACTAATTAGCCGGCTCAGCCAACTTGACCAGGACTTGGCCAGGCGGCCAAGTGAGAAAGGGCAGAGCCCTGCCAGGATTTCTGTCTGAGAGCATCAACGATGTTTGTATAACCAGCCAGAGGAGAAGGAACAAGTGGTACGGTCCAGTCTGGGGCGGGAGAGATGAAAATGACGGCATTCTCCCCCCACGGCCAACTCATCTTGCCCCATTGTTTTGGCCTGCAGGAAATCAGTCACGGAATTTCAGTTTTGGCAGGGTTTCAGCCAGTCACCATTTAGGCTGAGATATATCTTAGTGGATGATTGACTTCTATGCAGTACTGATTATCTGCACTTTTCCATCGGCAAATTATATTCAGAGGTGGGATCCAGCAGGTTCTCACCAGTTCCCAAGAGTGGGTTACTAATTATTTGTGTGAGCAAAGAGGTTACTAATTGAGGTCTGCTTTTTCAGCAAGCAGAAAAGACACTCGATGCCCTTAAGGACAAACTGATTTATTATGGCTGCTTGGATGGATATGAATACAATGGACTGGCAAAAAGACAAAGAAGAGAAGAAGAAGAAGAGTTTCTTGGATTTAAGGAAAGTATCCCCGCCTTTGATTTCTAGAAACAAAATTAAGTATTTGAAAGTATTAAGAGTATTTGACAGGCAGTCAGTGGGAGAAGTAGTTGTTTCTGTTGGCAGTAGACCAGCTCTCAGATGTTCAGGGAGACTACAATTCCCATCAGGGAGCTGACAATCTCCAATTGCCCATCCCCCCTCACGAAACAAACAGGGTGGATTCCTAATTTATCTGTGAGGATTCTACAGTAGGTACAAATAGGACTGAGAGAGCTCCGAGTTTAAGCTGTGACAGAAAGGTCACCCAGCTGGAGATTAGGAACATGTTTTTACAGTGGGGAAGTTGCACAGTAACAGCTAATTATGAATTCCCGCCCAGGAATGCCAAGCCTCCACAGCTCGAGGCTGACAGAGCTGTTTGAATCAACCACCGGTTCACTCAGATTAGATCCCACCACTGATTATATTATTTTATTGATGCTCTTAAGGACAAACTCCTACGCCCAGCTGCTGCTCTTAACCTCCTACGCCACTGCTACAAAGGAGTAGATTCTAGATCAAATCAAGCCTGACTTTTCCCTTCAAGCGGAAAGGACCAAACGGAGGCTATCCTACTTTCCTGTCAACATGAGAAGAAAAGAGATCCCTTCATTAATTTTTTACCAACTGTTTTCTCAAGAAGTCAGGGAAAGGAACACAGCCTGCCCCTCCACCCTAGTATCCTTACAACAGTGAGGGCTACCAGCTCTGAGTGGGGAAACAGCTAGGCCCCTTCCGCACATGCAGAATAATGCACTTTCAATCCACTTTCAATGCACTTTGCAGCTGGATTTTACTGTGCGGAATAGCAAAATCCACTTGCAAACAATTGTGAAAGTGGATTGAATGTACATTACTCTACATGTGCGGAAGGGGCCTTAGTTAGAATGAGGAGATGGCAAGGATTGGGGAAGGAAGAGACCCCGAAATGCCATAGAGTCCACTCTTCAAAGCTGCCATATTGTCCAGGGGTAACCCTCCTTGTGAAAGCAGCAAGGCTCAACAGAATAACTAACCTGTGGTTCCCCAGTGAACTTTATGGCAGAGATAGCGTTGAACCCTGTTCCTCCCAGTCTTAATAGACAACACTTTACCTTCTACCCCAAACATGATCCTCATTCATTCAATCCTTGTTCTAGAGCCAGCGTGGTGTAGTGGTTAAGAGCAGGTGGATTCTAATCTGGAGAACTGGATTTGATTCCTCACTCCTCCACCTGAGTGGCAGAGGCTGATCTGGTGAACCAGATGTGTTTCCGCACTCCTACATTCTTGCTGGGTGACCTTGGGCTAGTCACAGTTTTCTCAGAACTCTCTCAGCCCCACCTGCCTCACGAGGTGTCTGTTGTGGGGAGAGGAAGGGAAAGGAGCTTGTAAGCCACCTTGAAAGAAAGAAAGAAAGAAAGAAAGAAAGAAAGAAAGAAAGAAAGAAAGAAAGAAAGAAAGAAAGAAAGAAAGAAAGAAAGAAAGAAAGAAAGAAAGAAAGAAAGGTGGGATATATAATCGAAACTCCTCCTCCTCTTCGTTTTCTTCATTTCAGGAGCAGAGGCATGAGTGTTATGGATTATATTTTAATATCCCAAACCATTTAGATGATGTGCAATATTTCTTCTGGGGGTGGGCTCTATAATACCCTATCTGGATCCCGCCCTCAACCCCGCCCCCCGCGGCTCCATCCTCAGATCTCCAGGTATTTCTGAACCTGGAGTTGGCAACTCGATCGGATCCCTCCTCCTCCTCCTTCTCCTGCAAGAACCATCAGGTGCAGGCGAAGGAGGGGCGGCTGAGCCGGGAGGCGGAGATGCAGCCGCCAGTCTCCGGTCACTCGATCTACTTCCTGGGGTTTGCTTTCGTTTTGGCTGCTGGGTCGCCTCCGATCCATTCCGCTAGATGCACAGAGGAAGCCGGCGGAGGAAAAAGCGCACGATCCGCCCTCCTCCCAAGCCAAGTAAGACGTGCCTCGGTTGCAATGCTCGCCAGGGGGATTGGTGCATCGGGGAGAGAATTGGGTGGGTTTTTTAATGGAGGTGGGGGAGAGTGGAGATCTCCAAAGAGGCTGGATCGGCTAGATCTGCCTGGGGCTGGATCTGCTAGGCTCAGCTCTCTTTGACTTCTGCAAGATGCAGTCGGAGTTGCATGGCCCCTTGTAGGATGCAGCTTTCCAGGAACAAAAGGTGCACAAAAACGGGCACTGATGCTGTCAGGCTTTCAGCTCACACTGATCTCTTGTTTCATTTTGCTGCTCCGTTTTTAGGGGGGTGGGCTTGCCATCAAGGCACAGCTCACTTAGGGCAACCCCTTGGGGGTTTCAAAGCCAGAGACCTTCAGGGGCGGTTTTGCTATGGCTTGGCTCACTGTAAAGAGACCCTCGACTTGGCTGGTGGTCTCCCATCCAAAGACTAACCCCGGGCTGAAGTGGTAAAGAAGTTTATATATTTATTGCAGCCAGGGACCATCCATAGAACTTAGAATAAGCCCATACAAATTCCAGAATATAATAAATAATTATCGTTCTGAAACCTGATTCACCTATAATACGTGACCCGAGAACTGGGAAATCGAAATAACAATCCGTCAAAACTGTAAAACCAATTTGCATTAAGCCGATAACTATGCTCAAATACTAAAAAAACGTTAAGTAGTAAAATATAAGGTTAAAATAGTGGAAAAAATCTGTCACTTTTATTCTAATAGGCTACAGTCAATTTAAATAGATCCAGATAAATAACATTACATTTCTCTGTTGATTTAAAACAATATCAGACCCACTATAATGACAATTCAGTTGTCACTATCAGTTGTCCCTTATATTCCTGATTTTGAATGCTATCCAAGCAGATTTAGGTACTTTAAATGTGATTTAACCGTGGCTGATCCTGTTTAGCTTTTGAGATTTGGTGAGACTGAGCTTTCCTGGGACCTGCCGGTCAAAGTTGTGCTCAGTTACCATCTAGAATTCTTTCTTTTGCAGGTGAACGCCTTCCACCTGCTCTCTAGAAAACACGATGCTGCTGCCCCTTTTTAGCAGAAGTATTAGCCCCCTTCTTCGGGCGGTGGGGGCCATGCACCGGCTGCAGCTTCCCGGTTTCGCCCAGGAGAGGGGCTGCCACGCTGGAGAACCCTCCCGCCCCCCTACGAAAGCCGCCACGATCAAAAAGAGGGGGTACGACATCACCAGAAACCCCCATCTCAACAAGGTGAGACAGACACGCCCCTCTTTGACTTGATGGTTTCCCGTTGATCTCTGCCTTGGTCTTTGGATTGCATTCTTGGGTGCAGAGATGGCAGCTGCAAACTTTCTGGACGGATGTCTCGAACGGTTGAACAAAACCACTAGGGCTTGTGCAATGTTTGTTACAAAGATGCTTCTGTCACCCTCTGTTGCAGTGTTGTGCTAGCATTCCCCCAGAATTACTTCTTTGCATGCACCCCATTCATGCAACAATTTGTGACTTGCTATTGGCATGATGTCACAATGTTCCGTCTCTAATGTACTTTCTAGCCCTGTTCGTGTATCACAATAAACTCATGTGCTTATGGGCATACTCTGGGTTGTAAGGAAGAGCCAATACATGCTCACTTTACGAATGGAACCGGGGGTCCATACATGAATCAGTGGGGGGTTAAAATCGTACATTGATCTGAATATGCTTGGAATGTAACATGAGAATTCAACAATTTGGGACTTGCTATTGGGGTGATTTCATAGTGTTTTCTTTCTAATGCCCTTTCTAGCCCTGTTTACTTGTCACAGTGAACTCATACTGCACTTATGGGCATATACTGGGTGGGAAGAAAGCCGACATATGCTTACTTTACAAATGGAACCAGGGGTCAGAACGTCAGTCAGCGAGGGGTTAAAATCATACTTTGATCCGAATGTGCGTTGCATGTAACATGACAATTATTCCACGTGTGGACTAAGAAAATCCAAGTGTACACCAGTACATAGATTGCGCGATTGGTACTTGTGAACTGGTTTCTGTGTAGGTTAGTAGCAATGAACATCTAGGCACTGTTTTCCCCAGCCTAAGGCCAGAATGTTATAGTTAGTATAATCTAAGTGGAGTCATGTCCCGCTAACTCCATTGAAGTTGTGGGCTTAGAAAGGTGTTTGGAAACGGGGCTGTGAGTCTTGTTGACAGTTTCATTTCTCCCTGAACAATGAGCCCAAGTTTCAGATGACTTGAGTTGGTCTTGGAAGATTAATGATTTAGTTCTGGTTGACTTGTTGGATGTCAGATTTCGTGCTGAATGCCTTCCATGAGCTTTCCTTCCTGCCATGGAAGCAGAAGGGGAAAACAAGCTTGAAGGAAGGGTGTGGTAGATAGATGAATGGACATCTGAGTGGAGAAGACAACTCGGTGTGTAAACAATCAAGAACTTAAAGGTGAAATGCTAAACCTGATGCAGCAAAGTTTCTAAAATTAAGCCAATCTGGATTCCAGTGTGTCCTGGATGGGAGGCCGTGTAGATTTGTGCCACACTGCCACAAGTTCAAATCCCCACTTTTCCATAAAGCTGTCTGAATGACTTCAGATTGATTGAGGTCTCCATTTAACCTTCCTCTCAGGGTTGTTTTGAAGACAGAAGATGGTGGGGGTGGACCTGTGCTCCCTTAAGTGTCCTCGAGAAAGAATGGGATTTTTAAAAAATTAATAATACAGCTTCCTTTATTTATTATTAACCTATTTTATTTCCATCCTTTTATTATCCTAGTCTAATTTTTAATGGGATTTCAGTGAACTTTGACTGCGGATCAGCCATAAATACAAACTGCTATCTGAAGCAGATATTTGAACTGATATTTGCTATTTGAGCAGATATTTGCTATTTGAACTAAGAAGCAGAAAAAAAAATCCTTCCCAAGAGGACTGTTTCCCATAGAAAACAGTGGAAGGGATAAGTCTTCTTGAACTGTGTATTGTCGAAGGCTTTCACAGCCGGAATCACTGGGGTGCTGTGTGGTTTCTGGGCTTTATGGCCGTGTTCTAGCAGCATTCTCTCCTGACGTTCTGCCTGCATCTGGCATCTTCAGAGGATCTGCATCTGTGGCTGGCATCTATCAGATCCTCTGAAGATGCCAGCCACAGATGCAGGCGAAACGTCAGGAGAGAATGCTGCTAGAACACTCCATACAGCCCCGGAAACTACACAGCACCCCAGTGATTCCAGCTGTGAAAGCCTTCGACAATACATTGAACATCTCTATGGGGAGAAATTGTTCCAAGACACTCGGAAATTGGAAAAACCACGGCTCAGGAAAGCACACCTACTGTGTTCTCTAACCTTTCTTCTACACTGCAGAGACACAGGTACTATCCCATCATTTCTTGCAGCCAAAAGGACTTTCAAAACTCCACAAGCTCACCGTATCTATAACCGCCTAGAACAGAGGTCTTCAAACTATGGCCCTCCAGATTTTCAGGAACTACAATTCCCATCAGCCTCTGCCAGCATGGCCAAGTAGTAGGGCTGATGGGAATTGTAGTTCCTGAACATCTGGAGGGCCATAGTTTGAAGACCCCTGGCCTAGAACATATGCTTCTTGAACTGTGCTACTTGAGACTGTAGGCGTGTGTTTGTAGAAATGTCACAGTTAAATTCTTCTCCTTGGGGGGAAAAAACTACCTTTCCCTATACGGCCTGTTGTATATGCTTATGATGGACAGAACTAGGTTTGAACCCTGCCACTCGGCATCCCTGGTTTTCATGAAGAAGTGTTCTGTCTTCCACAGCTCTAGTCTAAGGAGAAACAACCAAGCCATAGAGTTTTATAATCTCAACTCCTAGAGGTGTTGTTCAGACTGCAAGGAGAATGAGGTGATAGCATGGAATTCACCACTTCAGTCTGAACTTTGGAGGTTTTTGAAGAGAGGCTGGACGGCCACCTGTCAGGAGTGCTTTGATTGTGTGTCCCTGCGTAGCAGGTGGTTTGACTTGATGGCCCTTGTGGTCTCTTCCAACTCTATGATGCTAAGAGGGAGAGCAGCATTTTGGAATCTGTTCCTGTCTGAAAAGCGACTTGTCCGTAGACAGTGATGAAGGGAGGGGGAACTGCGCCCGGGGCTGAGCTGCCCGCATGCCCCCTCCTGCCCCTGCTCCGCCCCGCTCCTGAAACGCCCCCGACACGCCCTGTCCCTGACACATGGCGGCGCCCGAGACACATGGCGGCGCCCGAGACACATGGCGACGCCCTGCATGTCTGAACTGAGCATCAATTGTCATTTTCCCCCTGTTAAACTCCCCTTGGCTGTGATACGTCTGTGTCTATGGTTGGTAGAAGGAGGAATAATGTATGCACTTTGGAGTTAAGTTTGCTCTTATCTTTTGGAGAAGTGCCCTTTGCAAGCGTTGCAAATGCAAAGTTCCGGAGTCAGCATTTTTCTTTTCCTTTTTTTAAAAAGCATGTGGCCGGAAATCAGCATCATAATAGCTTTGGGTCAGCTGCTTCAAATCGATCTCTGCAGCAACTTTTCTGATGTACTGCAAGAGGAATGAGTGAGAGAAGGGATGATGCAATGTAGGGGCTGTTATCCCATGCAGTTTCTCCGGTCTAATCCACCTGGCAATCCATGCATGTAGATTGAAATAACTCTGCATAGGATTGCATTGCTAATTTGGCTTTGTTTTCCACACGGTGCTTGGGGGGTTGGGGGTGGGGGGGTGGCGGCTCTTCCTTCAGTGTCATTACTGTATATTTATTTTTATTCTATGTATTGTCGAAGGCTTTGACTGCCGGAATCACTGGAGTGCTGTGTGGTTTCCGGGCTGAATGGCCGTGTTCCGGTAGCATTTTGTCCTGCCATTTCACCTGCATCTGTGGCTGGCATCTTCAGAGGATCTGATGGTAGTAAAATAAGTGGAGTATATATACCTGTGGAATGTCCAGGATGGGAGAAAGAACCATTTGCCTGTTAACAAGTGTAAAGGGTGCAGTTAGCAAGCTTGATATGCATGTGTTGAGTGGAATCCACCCCTTTTAGCATATGTAAGTAACAATGACGCTGCAGTTAGTTAGGGCATCTGCATGGCAGATGCCTGGCATTTTAATCTCTTTGATTGCTTCCTGGGTTTATTCTGCTTTTTTGTCTGACTGGAAAGGTCAGAATGACTGATAGTCTAAGAAGAAGAAGAAGAGTTTGGATTTATATCCCCCCTTTCTCTCCTGCAGGAGACTCAAAGGGGCTTACAATCTCCTTGCCCTTCCCCCCTCACAACAAACACCCTGTGAGGTAGGTGGGGCTGAGAGAGCTCCGAAAAGCTGTGACTAGCCCAAGGTCACCCAGCTGGCGTGTGTGGGAGTGCACAGGCTAATCTGAATTCCCCAGATAAGCCTCCACAGCTCAGGCGGCACAGCGGGGAATCAAACCCGGTTCCTCCAGATTAGATACATGAGCTCTTAACCTCCTACGCCACTGTTGCTCCCATAGACTGCTTCCATATGGTGATAATTCCTCATTGCATATGCATTTTCAGAGGTATTTGCAATGGCAATGATTGGTCTACTCAGAGGCAGGCGATTGGCTAACCATGTCTTGCTGTGAGACTCCTGTGGGGTTGGCATAAGTCAGGTGGGACTTCCTGGCACTTTGCACACACACAAAGCAGACGTGGAATAGTCTAGAGACCGATCTCGCCAGATAAGCATGGAAGATAAGCATGGTTGGCCCTGGTTAATATTTGGATAGGAGATCATCAAAGAATACCAGGGTAACTAGGCAGAGGCAGCCACTGCAAAATGCAGCTGAACCAAATCCAAATCCAAAACCTTTATTAGGCATAAAACCGGTGTGTGTCATGGATTCCAAATACAGTAAAAAGATCATTATTGCACAACTTGCAGTACACAGAGTAAAAATGTAGCAACAGCTTCAGAGATTTCAATATTAAGAGTTATTTAGAAACTTAGCCATTTTTACCTTATCAGAAAGGAGCATAAATCCTGTTGGTAGTACAGTTCTCAAATCAGTTCTGATGTTGTTGATACAGCTGAACATCTCTTCCCTTGAACATTTTACAGGGTCACCTACCATAAGTTAGCTGTGACTTGATGGCAAAAAACAAAGTTTATTATGTTTACCAAGAAACCTTTGCTGTCAAGCTTAGAGCAAGCAAATATTTATTTGTTTGTTTATTTAATTTGATTTGTGTGCCGCCCTCCCCATGAGGGCTCAGAACGGCTTACAGCAGCGAATGGCATATAAATTTGATTAAATAAACATTAAATGACACATAAATTTGATTAAATAAACAATTTTGATTAAGTAAACAATTTTGATTAAATAAACAATTGAAACACTTAAAACAGTTTACAACAGTTTACAACAGTTATAGTAGTTAAGGTCCAATCCACTCTAGTTTAATTGCATTTAAATTAAAATCAGCTAAAAGCTTGATGTCAAATCAAAGTTAAAATCAGGCTGGCGACAGATTACATTTAAAGCAATAGGGATTTAGGATTTGGGCTGTGCAATTAAGTTTCCGGGCCTCTACCAAAAGCCTGGCGGAACAACTCCGCCTTACAGGCACTATGGAATTGCATCAAACCCCGCAGGGCCCTAATGCTAGGTGGCAGAGCAGGGGGTCTACTTGTGTGCTGTGGTTGTTACTGAAGCGGGGAGAGAAAGGATTTAAAAGTTATTCTAGTGAATCCCAAGAGGCAGGAACAGGGACATCCTTTATGCAAACACGATGTTGGTGGCCCAACAGGCTGAATTGCTGATGTGTTTTGAGTGGCCGGGGCCTTCTCTCCTTCCCCTTTCAATGACTTGTTGCCAGCACGAGGGTGAAAACATTCAAGGTGTGAAACTGTGGGGTTTGAGAAGGGGTGGGACCTCAACAGAATATAATGCCATGGAGTCCAACTTTCAAAGCCGCCATTTCTTCTGCGCCCCACCTGAAGGTTTGATAACCCTGTGTACCCAGAGAGGCTCAAAAACTCTCTGGCAACCTGTGTCATTTCCTGAAGTTAACTTTGAGGGGTTACTAGTCACCCCTTTCAAGTCTCCCTTCTTGGTTTTCTCATGATCTAAATGTTCCTCTTAAACAGACAGAAGCAAACCCTGAGCTGTGTCTGAGGTAAAAAGATGCGATGTGATTGCTGTCTCCATGGCCCATTACACATGGAGCTCTTCTCTTGATGCAGCTTGCTCCACAGTGCAGGGGCGTATCTGCCAGAGGGACAATGGGTATCACATGTCCCTGGGTGCACGTGGGGGGGGCACCAGACCCGGGCCACGCTCGCTGGCTCCAGGTGGTAGACGTGGGTGCCTTGCCAGCTCTGGGTGGTAGACCTGGGTGCCAGCGCCGGGCAGTAGACCTGGGCGCCGGGGGGGTGGTGGTGGTGGGGGTGGTGGAAAATTCAGATTTTGCTCCTGGGCTCCATTTTCCTAGATACGCCTCTGCCACAGTGCCTTCCCTGTGGGGCCTCCTCGTGTTTCCTTGTTTACCCACAAGGAGGTGCCCCACGGCCTGCTTCATAGCTCTCCAGCCCCACTTGCAGGTCGCTCCCCATCCAATGCAAGATTATTTTTGAGCCTTTTAAATGTTATATCAATATTCTTTATATCAGTATTGTGCAGGCTCACTATCCTTTTTTGTGTGTGGATGTGTGGACATGCTGGCTGTCATTCCACACAAGGAGTGGTTGGGAAGGAAGACTGGAAGGAGAGAAACCCCAAAGTGAGGGGAAACATCAGAGCTTCCTAGATCTTCAGCGCTTTAAGTGGGAGCAGAGAAAACGTACCAGAGAAAACGTACCCTTGCTGCGGGGCAGAACACCAGTGAATAATCGGCCTATATCAGTGGTGGCGAACCTTTGGCACTCCAGATGTTATGGACTACAAGTCCCATCAGCCCCTGCCAGCATGGCCAATTGGCCATGCTGGCAAGGGCTGATGGGAATTGTAGTCCATAACATCTGGAGTGCCAAAGGTTCGCCACCACGGGCCTATATCAACAATTCCTCTCTGCATCAAGAGACACTGAGTGATCCAACTGCACTCTTTGCAGAGACACTGCAGAATCTGCCTCCAGCAGAGACTAATTCAGGTAAGGCCGCTATGGTGGATCACACAGAGATACAACGGGCAAGCTCCTCTATAACCACTCCTCTGTGATCGGGTTCATGAGTTCACAGGAGCTCTTAAACTATTTTTATCCTCCATCTCACAGTACACAATTTGGAAACGAGTGGCCAAGACAGAAACTACCCTAGTGTAGTTTCCCCCTCCGCTGGAAAAAAAAAATCCCTGTTACATTATTATTTGGACGCTGCTAAATTCCGGCTCACCCGATTAATCTATGTGCGCGTACAACGTCCACTTTCTAAAAACGCTTCTCTTGCCACCCAGGACCTTTTATTATCATCTCAGTTTTCCAAGAATGATTTCATCGTGCAGTATTTAGAATTGGATGAACTGATCCATGCAGACTCTTCCAAGCCTCCGGCAGTCCTTGTGATAAATGGATATCGACATCCCCCCCCCCCCTCAAAAAAAAAAAACCATCGCTGAGGTGTGGCAGGCAGTGCGATGGCCCAGAATGCGTCTTTGAGAGACATGGGACATAATTGTTGAAGGTCGTAAATAGTACATAATAGGAGATCTGTTCTTGCTGAAACTCTTTGCAGAACAGTTCGTGGGATAGTTTCAGAAAGATTAGAACAAGTGTCCACATGCTAGTTATAGCCCTTGGGAGAATTTTTTACTTATTCCATTCGGCTACAGTTTCCCTTCTGATGATTTTTTTTTCACGTAGAGGTTTTTCTGTGGTTTCAGGATAGACCTTCCCTAGTTTTTCTCTTTTTGTTGTAGGTTTTTCTATATGGTTGTAGGCAGAGGTGGGATCCAGCAGGTTCTCACCAGTTCCCGAGAGTGGGTTACTCATTATTTGTGTGTGCCAAGAGGGGGTTACTAATTGGGTCTGCTTTTCCATTAGAAATTCCATTAGGTCCAAAAATCATCAAGTCCTGTTGTTTCCTATGTGGCTGGTTAGCGAAGGTGGAAAATGGGATAATTCTCCCTGTTGGGCTGTTTTAAAAACATGTTTTAGAAATATGGTAAAGTTTAAGGAAAGTCTCCTTCTTTTGATTTCTAGAAACAAAATTAAGTATTTGAAAGTATTAAGTATTTGACAGGCAGTCAATTAGAGGAGAAGTAGTTGTTTCTGTTGGCAGTAGACGATAGGACTCGCTATAATGAGTTTAAATTATGGACAGAAAGATACCAGCTGGAAATTAGGAACTTTTTTTTACAGTAAGAGTTTTTTATCGTAACAGAGAAATTATTAATGCCCCGCCCCTGGAATGCCCGGCCACGCCCCTGTCATGCCCCGCCCAACCCCATTGGTGCTACACCACTGTTTGAATCCCACCACCATGGGAACCTGTTACTAAAATTTTTGGATCCCACCACTGGTTGTAGGTTGTAGGTTTTTATATATGGTTGTTATCATTTCTTATTTATTGATTAGTATTTATTTTGCAAAATGTGTACCCCACCTTTCTGCTCTCATGAGGGCCAATAGGTGACTTGGAAAAATACCAAGACCTGAGAAAACTAGGAGAAAGCTTGGAGAAAACTCACTGCAGATCAGCACCCATGCACAAATGGCCCCGCGTTATTCTTTGCTTCGAGCTTTATGGCTCCACCGCACCTCCCCTGCTCTTCTTCCGCATTCTTCAGTGATTGGGAGGACTTTATAAAGCTTTATTTCAACTTCATGCATTTGTACCAAATTAGATCTATCGAACTAATGATAGATCTAATACAGGAATATTGAAATACCAAGGAATATTGAAATAACAAACCTCTCTCTCCTCCTGCAGCAGCAACATCAGGAAGTATGTGTGTTTGGAGGTGGGTGGGGACAGAATATCAGTTCTAGGCCACGGTGCCCTTCTTCAGCAGAGTCTGGTTCAGGGAATTGTTCTGCCTCTTTCATTTGTGGGGGGCAAAGATTATTTTTGGAAAGGGGCTGCAATATTGATGTAACAATAATAACAGCAATATCAATTTGACAGCAATTTAAAGAGCTTTGACAGAGCCAGCAATCTTGTGACTGCAGGGTGTGATGAGATCTGTGCCTTTAAGAGTGAGTTGGTGGGTGGAGTTAAGAGAACCGAGAAAAGCAGAGACCCGAGAAAGTTCAGCAGGCAGGCTGTGGTGCAGGCAGTGGGGTACCTCCTTGCATGTAAATGGAGAAACATGAGAAGACCCTACTACAGTGGTGGCGAACCTATGGCACGGATGCCAGAGGTAGCACTCAGAGCCCTCTCTGTGGGCACACGCAAACCGAGTTGCCCCCACCTCCCCACCATCTAGGCTGGCCTGGGCCGCTGGGCTCAATTATTAGCATTAAACTTAAGACCTAGTTTTGGGAAAGCAGTGTAGGTAACCTTGTTAAGCGCTGTTAAACCCCACTGATTTTCATACAAAGAACTAAAGCGCGATCCTTTATCTGGGAGTAAGCTTGGTTGCTGGCAATGGGGCCTGCTTCTGAGTAAACCCTCCTAGGGTCGTGATTCACCCATTGGAAGAGTCGCACGGTTGCTTCAAAGCAAAGTCACTGACTACCACCAAGCTTACTCCTGAGTAACGCACGCCTTGGAGCCAACCGTGTATTCTAAACTAAAACCTCAGTATTCAAATTGCCATGTTGGCACTTTGCGATAAATAAGTGGGTTTTGGGTTGCAATTTGGGCACTCGGTCTCAAAAAGGTTCACCATCACTGCCCTACTATAACTCCACTGTGCAGCCAAGAGCCCCGAGGTAAGCATTCCATGCATAATGGACACAGTCTCTGACACTCAGCTCCTTCCTGTTTCATGCTTCGGTTAAGGGGTTGATGATAAAGGATGGGTGGGAGACCTTGCCCACCTGTTCTCATTGTGAGGCATCCGGTTCTGGGGGAAAGTCTCCATAGGAGCCCAGTAAGCCCAGAAAGTTGCTGTATACTCAGACTTTTGGTCCATCATAATCAGTATTGTCTACTCAGACTGGCAGTGGCTGTCCTGCTGTCACACAGAAGTCTTTCTCATCACCTACAACCTGGTCCTTTCAGTGGGAGATGTCAGACATTGAACTTGTGACCACCTGTGTGCCAAGAAGTTGCTCTTCTCCTGAGCCACAATTTGGCCTCTATGGCTGTTCTCCAGTTGTGACTTCTCTACTGGGCCAATGTATATATTTTACCTGCTCTTGAAGGAGTGGCTTCTTGTCTTTCTTGTTGCATAGCCAGCCTGTCTCTTCCTGGCTATCCATGTTTACATTGTGACTATGCTGATGTCACAGTCTAGGGTAGGATGCAACACATACTTTTAAAAAAAGGGTTGTCATCATAAGTTACATATATCTCAATGTGTAAATACCACAATAAATCAGTAAACATCTGATAGAGTGAATGTGTAAACACCTGATAAGTGTCCTAGGGCAGTGATGGCGAACGTTTTCAAGACTGAGTGCCCAAACTGCAACCCCAAACCCACTTATTTATTGCAAAGTGCCAACACGGCAATTTAACCTGACTACTGAGGTTTTAGTTTAGAAAAAACGGTTGGCTCCAAGGCACGCGTTACTCAGGAGTAAGCTTGGTGAAGCAACTGTGCAACGCTTCAAATGGGTGAATCACGATCCTAGGAGGGTTTACTCAGAAGCAAGCCCCATTGCCAGCAACCGAGCTTACTCCCAGGTAAAGGATCATGCCCAGGTCAGCCTAGATGTGTATGTGCCGGGGGGGGGGGGTTGATTTTCCACCCCGCTCCCACATGATGAACTCTGTGCGTGAGTGCCCATAGAGAGGGCTCTGAGTGCCACTTCTGGCACCCGTGCCATAGGTTTGCCAGCACTGTCCTAGGGGATCGATAGATTGGCGTGTAAACACCTGATAGGCGCCTTCCGCGCATGCAGAATAATGCACTTTCAAACCACTTTCAATGTACTTTGAAGCTGTGCGGAATTTTCACGAACAATTGTGAAAGTGGATTGAAAGTGCATTATTCTGCAGGTGCAGAAGGGGCCATAGGGTGTCCTAGGAGAATGACAGGGTCTCATGTGGATTCTCGGCAAGTAAGGACAGATTCTGGCGCAACAAGAAAGGGGTCTTGGAATGAAAAAGGGCCCAGCAGCTGGGTTTACACTCCATCTGAGATTGAGAAACGGCTGCACTTCTTGGGACTAGTAAGCTGCAAATATGAACCAACATTGAGGAATGCTGAATTGCTTTGCTGCTGCCTCGACGTTCAGTTAAAACATTCAGAAATGGTCGGGAGACCTTCATGTTTCCAGCTGTTTCGTTTTTGCGGAGCAAGTTTTAAAGTTCATATGGCCGACACCCCATTCCTAAACCTATTTTCCTGGGGAAAAGACTGTCATTGATTTCATGGTAATTTCCAAGTAAACGTGCCTAGGGATACCGCCGACAGAGTTCTGCATTGCAGCTTAGCAAAAAAGAAGTGTTCAGCCATATGCGTTTAATTTTTTTCAGGAAACCATTCATCGACATGAGCATGGCACACCATTACCAAAACTAACTGCTCAGTAACATTTCCTGTTACTGCTTGGTGTGGAAGAAAAGTTAAATAGTATCTGTACGTTTTCCCTGTGGATATATCATAGGTCAGTGGTGGCGAACCTATGGCACGGGTGCCAGAGGTGGCACTCAGAGCCCTCTCTGTGGGCACGTGCAAACAGAGTCGCCCCACCCCCCACACATCTAGGCTGGTCTGGGCTGCTGGGCTCAATTATTAAAGAGAGAAATTTTTCTCTCTTTCTCACAATACTAGAACCAGGGGGCATTCATTGAAAATGCTGGGGGGAAGAATTAGGACTAATAAAAGGAAACACTTCTTCACGCAACGTGTGATTGGTGTTTGGAATATGCTGCCACAGGAAGTGGTGATGGCCACTAACCTGGATAGCTTGAAAAAGGGCTTGGACAGATTATGGAGGAGAAGTCGATCTATGGCTACCAATCTTAATCCTCCTTGATCTTAGATTGCAAATGCCTTAGCAGACCAGGGGCTCAGGAGCAGCAGCAACAGAAGGCCATTGCTTTCACATCCTGCACGTGAGCTCCCAAAGGCACCTGGTGCCTCATCGAAGTAGCAGAGTGTTGATTCGATTGGTAGGGTCTCCAGTGTTTTCCAGATAGCCTAGGAACTGTTATTCTATCAGTTCCCGTCAGCATGGCCAATTGGCCATGCTGGCAGGGGCTGATGGGAATTGTAGTTCCTGAACATCTGGAGAGCTGCAGGTTCCCTACCCCTGGACTAGATGGACTCTGGTCTGATCCAGCAGGCTAGTTCTTATGTTCTTATGATTCACCTGTTGGAAGAGTTGCACGGTTGCTTCAAAGCAAAACCACCAACTACCACCAAGCTTACTCCCGAGTAACGCACACCTCGGAGTCAACCGTTTTTTCTAAACTAAAACCTCAGTATTCAGGTTAAATCGCCGTGTTGGCACTTTGCGATGAATAGGTGGGTTTTGGGTTGCAATTTGGGCACTCGGTCTCGAAAAGGTTCGCCATCACTGTCGTAGGTGGATAAATGACTGGGATACCCAGAGCAAATTGAGGGTGTCGTTTTCTACATATCAGGTTTTTAATTGTCACCTCAACACATTAACTGCCAAGAAAGTTATTCTTCCTCTTAAGTACCTGTGCCTCATCTCCTCACCACCTGTCTACTCCAGCTGTAACCTTAGGCAGGATGATACAGTCAGCGTGGTGTAGTGGTTAAGAGCAGGTGGATTCTAATCTGGAGAACCGGGTTTGATTCAGCTGGGTAACCTTAGGCAGGATGATACAGTCAGCGTGGTGTAGTGTGGATTCTAATCTGGAGAACCGGTTTGATTCCCCCGTTCTCCACCTGAGTGGTGGAGGCTCTTCATGAACCAGATGTTTCCACACTCTTACATTCCCAAGCTGGGTGACTCCTGGGCTAGTCAACTCTCTCAGCCCCACCCACCACAAGCAAGCCTAAGTTATGGGGAGAAGAAGGAAAGGAGACTGTGAGCTAATTTTGAGTCTCCTTACAGGAGAGAAAAGTGGGGTAGAAATCCAAACTCCTCCTCCTCCTCTTCTTCTATTTCAGTCAAATTTTGGGATTTAAGGTCAGCAATTTGTTGATCGTGGGACAATTTTCTTCACCATCTCTGCTGCCCATGCATTCTAGTCTGAGCATTCATAGCCATGCTTCATAATAATTTTTTTTCTATGTTTTTGTACGCATGTTAGCCTCGGTTTTAATTGTTTTAATGATGCGCTTTTGTTGGTTTTAATGGCTTTTAAGGTGTGATTTCTTATGCATGTTTTAATTTGTTAGCTGCCTTGGAGCCCCTTCTGAGGGCAAAAGGACGGGTTATAAAATCTGTAACCTAAAGAAATAAAATAAAGTTACATTAAAATAGGGGGGAGGGACATATGGGTATAGGTTATGGTTTTCATGGTAGGGAGGTAACTAGAATCCTTTGGGAAATAACCTCCTGTTAAATCTCTGTTAGGGAGAGGGATTATTTTTCATCGGCAAGTCTCTAGAGTAGACCTTCCTGCTCAAGAGACAAAAAAGCCATATTGCCACTCCTGGGAACACAACAAGTAAGTGTAAGAGATACTAACAGTGCCATACTCAACAGTATTACTCCTTTCTTAGCCCGCTGACGATTTGGAACTGTACCATTCCTTAGGATGGGATGGTAATTGTAAATTCTATAAGGAGAGGAGGGGTTTTGCCAAATAAGGGCTCCTTCTAGACACCTGCATCTTTAGCAGAGGGACTGGATACAGTTTAGACATCTGAATTTACTGTATTTCAGCCTCTGACTGAAATACGAGGCCCGGATTTCCTCTTCGACAAATGCTGCCCTCCCCCCCCTCACCGCACAAGAGCCTGTTATGGGGAGAAGAAGGGAAAGGAGACTGTGAGCCACCTTGAGTCTCCTTACAGGAGAGAAAAGTGGGGTAGAAATCCAAACTCCTCCTCCTCCTCTTCTTCTACTTCAGTCAAATTTTGGGATTTAAGGTCAGCAATTTGTTGATCGTGGGACAATTTTCTTCACCATCTCTGCTGCCCATGCATTCTAGTCTGAGCATTCATAGCCATGCTTCATAATAATTTTTTTTCTATGTTTTTGTACGCATGTTAGCCTCGGTTTTAATTGTTTTAATGATGCGCTTTTGTTGGTTTTAATGGCTTTTAAGGTGTGATTTCTTATGCATGTTTTAATTTGTTAGCTGCCTTGGAGCCCCTTCTGAGGGCAAAAGGACGGGTTATAAAATCTGTAACCTAAAGAAATAAAATAAAGTTACATTAAAATAGGGGGGAGGGACATATGGGTATAGGTTATGGTTTTCATGGTAGGGAGATAACTAGAATCCTTTGGGAAATAACCTCCTGTTAAATCTCTGTTAAAGGGAGAGGGATTATTTTTTCATCGGGCAGCCCTAGAGTAGACCTTTCCAAACAAGAGACAAAAAAGCCATATTGCCACTCCTGGGAACACAACAAGTAAGTGTAAGAGATACTAACAGTGCCATACTCAACAGTATTACTCCTTTCTTAGCCCGCTGACGATTTGGAACTGTACCATTCCTTAGGATGGGATGGTACTGTAAATTTCATAAGGGAGAGGAGGGGGTTTTGCCAGTCAAGGGCTCTTCTAATACCTGCATCTTTAGCAGAGGGACTGGATACAGTTTAGACATCTGAATTTACTGTATTTCAGCCTCTGACTGAAATACGTAGGCCTGATTTCTCTTTCGATTAAATGCCTTCCTTTCCCTCAATTCGTTCCTTCTGGCTAATTGTTCATTGGCTGAAATCATCGTTCATCCTGGCTCCTAGCCAATGCTCTTGTAAGGAATTCTGAAGAGCAGAAATAAAAAGACTTTTTTGACGAAAGATCCTTTATTCAGACATCTCAGAAAGCTCATACGAGCATGTCAGGAATAGAGTTTTCCGAAAGCTCAGCTATATCTTCCCTTCCCCCAATGTCGGTCCATTCTCATGAGGCAGATGCTCATCTCTGAATGTCTCAGCAGCGTGGGTGCTGCTGTGACTGGCTCATCGCCCGAGCCCAAGAACTCAGTCAAGGCCAAACCACTGTAAAGAGATTCAGTTCCACTGAAACCTTTACCCTTCTGGCTAATTGTTCATTGGCTGAAATCATCGTTCATCCTGGCTCCTAGCCAATGCTCTTGTAAGGAATTCTGAAGAGCAGAAATAAAAAGACTTTTTTGACGAAAGATCCTTTATTCAGACATCTCAGAAAGCTCATACACGAAGCATGTCAGGAATGGAGTTTTCCCGCGAAAAGCTCAGCTATAATATCTTTCCCCTTTCCACTTCAATCGTCCGTCCCATTCTCATGGGAACGAATGCTCATCTCTCTCTACAAGATAAGCTTCCTCCAGCAGCGTAGTGCCAGACCCTCCCCACGCTGGCTTCTGAGGAAAGGCGATGGAATGCGCAATAAGGGAGGGCCTCTATATTTTCAAGTATACCCATTGATTATGGCAGATGAATACCCCACCCAGAAACCAAATACCTGGCGATTCGCGATTAAGCGAGAGTCAGGATAAGCGTCAATTTAGTAGTGCTTGTGACCATCAATTATGGTCGTGGGGAGTATCTCAGTCGTGCAGAAACATCGGAACCGGGAGCCTCCTTGATAAACTGGAGATAATGAAAAAGCGGGATGAATGTTACTTAAAAGAATTAGGCAGATCGAAGCTGACAGTCACTTCATTAATCACTTTTGTAATCCTAAAAGGCCCCACGAATTTTGCACTGGTTTTGAGTATTTATAGGCGTCGAAGGTTCTTGAAGTAGACAAATAAACCCCAAGCTCCTACATAGTAGCAGGAAGTCCGGCGGTGCTTATCAACCTGGAACTTTTGGGACTCCTTAGAAAGCACTGCAGAGTTTGAACCGATTTCCATCCTCGGCCAGGGAAGAAATCGTGCTTAGACTTCGGGGTGCAAGCCTCATTAGGGGAGTTGGGGTAGTGGTGAGACGAGCGACCGAACCGCGATTTCAAAGGGAGTGCTGCGTGCTACTATGGATGGCGTTGTTGTAGGCATACTCTGCAAATGGGATCAATTCCTGAAAATTATTCTGATGGCCAGTTAGTGTAACAAAGCGCCAAATACTGTTCTAAGTTCTGTTAGTTCTCTCTGACTCCCGTCACTTTGAGCGTGGTAGAGGCGGCAATGGCAGTGGACCCCAACAACTCGAATCCGGCAGTCATACACAAATGCTGGGGGGCATGATGGGATACCTTAATGGGAGAGGAGTGCAGAAGGCGATAAATATGTTGAATAAACAAAGCGTGCCAACCGGGCGGATGGGATGGTGGAGCAGGGAACAAAAATGTGCTTGTTTAGAGAGATTCAGTTCCACTGAAACCTTTACACCCACAACGGTGTTACCTAACTGGCTCAGGCAAATCTGTAATAAAATCCATGAGATAACCTCCCAGGTCTGGATGCCGCGGGGCTGACTTCAAAGACCATGAGACCTGCGAGAATATTTTTGGCCTCAGCGCCAAACTGTACTTATGATATAGGCTTCAATGTCATATGCGCATAGCGCCACCAAAACAGCGACGAGCCAGATGCAAGAATCTTGAGAAAAGCAAATGTCCAACCCGACCTGGCATCGTGGCGGAAGCTTGAAGAACCTGCTTAAGTAGTTGGGGAGACACACCTCCCCACCTGGCTTGGAGGAAAGGCATGATGGAATGCGTCGCTAATAAGGAGGGCCTCTATGTTTTCCAAGTATACCCATTGATTATGGCCAGATGAATACCCCACCCAAGAAACCAAATACCGTGCTTATCATGGATTAAAACGAGTCCAGGATAGCCAATTTCGTGAGTGCTTGTGACCATCAATTATGGTCGGGCGGGCATTCTCCGAGGGTCGTACAAGATCGAACCGGAGCCTCTTTGAGTAAACTGGAATGAAAAAAACGGGATGAATGTTACTTTAAAGAATTAGGCAGATCCAGGCGAAAGCAGTCACTTCATTAATCACTTTTGTAATCCTAAAAGGCCCCACTTAATTTTTTTTTGCCTAGTTTTGAGCATTTATGAACGCCCCGGAAGGTTCTTAGCAGACAACAAAACCTGCCCTACATCGCAGCCGGAAGTCCGAAGCGGCGCTTATCCGCCTGAACTTTGGGACTCCGCTTGCTGCAGGGCTAGTTTGAACTGCATTTCCATCCCCGCCAGAAGAAACTGTTTGAACTCGGGTGCAACGCCCACAGGAGTTGGGGTAGTGGTGGAACGCAATCCAATTGCAATTCCATTTCAAAGGAGTCTTTATGCTACTGCGGATGCATGCTGTTGTAGGCATACTCTGCAATGGGATCAATTCACACCAATTATTCTGATGGTAGTTAGTGTAACAACGCTAAATACTGCTCTGAGTTCTGTTCGTTTCTGACTTCGGCCACTTTGAACGCAGTAGGCGGGTAATACCGGGTGGACCCCAACAACTCGAGAAAGGCCTTCCAGAACTTCGAGACAAATTAAAGGCCGCGTCGATACCACCTTTGACGCGGAGAGGAGTGCAGGTATGGTATAAATATGTTGAATAAACAAACGTGCTACAACTTCGATGATGGGATGGTGGAGCAGGAACAAATGTGCTTTGTTTAGGAGAATAACCTTTTCCACCACCCCACCCTCGGTAAGCCATTCTGGCTTTCAGGCAAATCGTAATAAATCCATCGATAACCTCCCCAGGGTCTGATGCCACGGGAGCGGGCTTCCAAAAGACCATGAGTTCGCCGGGAATATTTTGGCCTCCGCGAACCGTACACCCCTTGATATAGGCTTCAATGTCCTTACATAGCCACCACCAAAACTGGCGAATTTTAGCCAGACGCAGTTCCGAGAAAAGCAAATGTCCAGCCGACCTGGCATCGTGGCAGTTTGAAGAACCTGCTTACGGTAGTTGGGGGCACATACCAACACTCCTTCCCCTTTTCCAGACCGCACCCTCCAAACGCGAGTTGGAGTCCGCTGGTGGTCATGAAGACCCTCGCCTCCTCGAAGTTCCTTCGTGGAAGGGGGAGACTATGCTGGGAACGGGCGAGGAGGAGCAGTTTGCGATCGCACGCCAAACTGAGTTGGGAGGAGAGGATGGTGCGGAATCCCGTGAAGGAAGAGACACCTCCGCAGACGCAGACAAGGCATCGGGCCAGTTTATTAGTTTTTCCAGGGAAGAAATGGACTGTGAAGGAGAAGCTGGAGAAAGCCAGCTCCAGCGAGCTGTTTTGCAGACATCTTGAGGGGGGTAGAAAGGCTGCTAAGTTCTTTGGTGATGGACCCAAACCTGAAGGGTGTTTGGCCCTCGCCAGTGACGCAGGTGCTGAGAGCCGCCTTAATCGCGAGTTGCCCCTTGTCTCCCAGTCCAGTTATCGAGCCTGAAAACTTTTTTTTTTGACAAATAAGCACACGCACAAGTTTTCCATCTTTATTTTTCTGCAGGAGGGCAGCCGAGCCAAGTCCGGAGCGCGGCCCACGGAACGCAGGAAAGGGAGGTCAGGGTCGATGTTTAAGATAGGCTCAGAAGTAAATGCTGATTTTAAGCGCTAAAAGTTAGTTGGACATTCGAGACCAAGGGAGGGGCTCCGGCTTAGTTGCCTGTGAATCCTTCCCTTTGGTGCGCAGAAAAGATCAGTCAAAGGTAGGGTCAGTTCAGCAAATTGGGGTATAAAATCACGATAGAAGTTTGCAAAGCCTAGGAAAGACTGCAGTTCCTTCCTAGTGGTGGAGCTGGCCATTGCAGTACCGCTTCTATTTTGCAGGATCCATTTCCAACCCATCAGAGGCGTGAGATCCGAGCAGTCTGTGATAATCAATGGAGGGTTGATGGGAAACAACATTTTGAGAGCTTTGCAAACAGAGAATTGTCAAGCAAACGTTGCAGTACCTCCTAACTAAGGATTCGTGGTTCCTCCAAAGTTCCGAATAAATTAATACGCCGCCTAGATAAACGACTACTCCTTTGTATAGTAAATCGCGAAAATTCCTCGCTGATTTAAAGCCATGAACGCCCGGGGTCTCCACTTAACCAAGGCATTATTAAATATTCATATTGTCCAAACTTTGTATTAAACGAAGTCAGGGTGTTCATAGCCCGGGCCGCTAATCCCAGTTGACTCCCGCCGATAGTATGCTTCTTAGATCCAATTTAGTAGATCCGCCCTTGCTCTACGATCTAAAAGGTCTTTGATTAAAGGCAAGGATATTTGTTGGACATGGAAACAGCATTCAATCCACGACAATCGGGTACACAATCTTAATGATCCATCTTTTTTTCTTAACGAAAGAACCGGGCAGCATGCGGTGTTTGGTTGTTCTCCTTATAAACTGGCTAGGTTTTTATCTAGAAGGCATCGGAGTTCCTTCTCCCATGGGACTACGCGTAGATACGCCCTTTGGGTAGCTGAGCTCCGGTTGCAATAAAATCCTACAATCAGTGTCCCTATGGGGCAATTGATCGCACTTACCTTGAAACACCCTAGCCAAGTCCTGATACATTGAGGGATGGCTACGGGCTCGCAGATCCCCTGAGGCTTAGAAGCCGCGGAAACTACGGGTAGGGTCATTTGTAACAGTTCTTCCAGTTCATATGTTCCCCACAGGAGGATCTGTGAATTCCAGGATCCGGCCTCTTCCAAACAAATTTGGTTCATGTAGCAGCAACCATGGCATACCCAAACAATAGAATGTTTGCAACCGAGCTAGATGAAGTTTTAATTCTCTCCCATGATCAGCAATAACGAGGAGGACACAGGTTAGCGCTTTTAAACCGAAAGCCCGTGGAAGGGGAGGCGATGCTGGGAGCGAGCGGAGGAGGAGCAGTTTCTGCGATGGTGGCAGCCAAGCTGGGGTTAGGAGGAGAGGATGGTGCGTGGGAAATATCCGTGAGGAAGGACACCTCAGGCCGCCCAGCCAGGCGAGACAGGCATCGGCCAGTTTATTGTTTTCCAGGAAGAAATGGACTGAAGGAGAAAGCGGGAGAAAAAAAAGAATCCAGCCCAGCGAGGCTGTTTACGAACATCTTGAGGGGGGGGGTAGAAAGAGTGACTGAAGTTCTTGTGATCTGACCAAACCTGGAAGGGTGGCTCCCTCAAGCCGAGTATTGGCGTAGTGCTGAGAGCATATGTCGCAGCTGTCTCCTTGTCCCACAGTCCAGTTGAGTTCAGAGCCACCAAGCTTTTTTGACAAATAAGCACCGCGGCTTCAAGTTTCCATCTTTATTTTTTCTGCAGAGGAGGGCGGCGCCGGCGCCTTGTCGATGCGTCCGATGGCTTGAGGAAAGGTCAGGGTAGGGATGTTTTTTAAGATAGGCTCCAGTAAATGCTGATTTTAAGCGCTGGAAAGCTAGTTGACATTCGGAGACCAAGGGAGGAGAGGGCCCGGGCTTGGTGCCTGTGAATCGCTTCCCTTAGTGCGTAAAGATCAGTCAAAGGTAGGGTCAGTTCAGCAGAATTGGGAATTTATATAAAAAATCACGATAGAAGTTGCAAAGCCCTGGGAAAGACTGCGAAGTTCCTTCCTAGTGGTGGGAGCTGGCCGATGCAGTACCCGCTTCTATTTTTAGGATCATTTCCAACCCGTAGAGGAGATCGATAGCCCAGATAATCAATGGAGGGTTGATGGAAACAACATTTTGAGCTTTGCAAACAGAGAATTGTCAAGCAGCGTTGCGAGTACCTCCCTAACTAAGGATTAGTGTTCCTCCAAAGTTTCGAATAAATTAATCGTCGTCTAGATAGCGTACTCCTTTGTATAGTAAATCATGCAGTACCTCGTTGATTAAAAGCCATGAGCGGCTCGGGGGGTTACCAACGAAGGGCATTATTAAATATTCACTTGTCCAAACTTTGTATTCGCATGATCGAGTGTTCATAGCCCTCGCAATCCTGACTCGATGGTAATGGCTTCTCTTAGATCAATTTAGTAGTAAAGATCCATTCCTTGCCTGGCATCTAAGGTCTTTGATTAAAAGAGCAGGATATTTATTTGGACATGGAACAGCATTCAATCCACGATGTCGGTACACAATCTTAATGATCCATCTTTTTCTTAGCAGAAAGAACGGGGCAGCATGCGTGTGTTTGGTTGCTCTCATATAAATCCGCGGGCTAGGTTTTATCTAGGAAGGCGGAGTTCCTTCTCCTCGATGGGACTCATGCGGTGAATCTGACCCTTGGTAGCTGAGCTCGGGTTGCAATAAAATCCTACAATCAGTGTCCCTATGGGGAGCAATTGTCGCCTCCTGTTCTTGAAACCCTTCTTAGAATCCTGATACGTGAGGGATAGCTCACGGGGGTGACGAACTCTGAAGGCGTTTAAAGCTCGCGAAACTGGCGGGTAAGAGGTCATTTGTGGGCAGTTCTTCCCGCCAGTTCATATACTCCCACAGGGAGGGATCATGAATTCAGATCCGCTCCTTCCGACCCAAATTTTGGTTCATGTAGCAGCAACCATGGCATACCCAAAACAATAGAATGTTTGGCAACGGAGCTAGGATGAAGCTAATTCTCTCCCAGTGATCAACAACGGAGGAGGACAGGTTAGCGTTTTAAACCGAGCGGACCCTCAGCGTAGCCGGACTCCCGTCCATTTAGTGAAGCGGAATGGGTTTCACTAAGGATCGGTCTAAGCCCGACTCCCCATTTGAGTGAACGGAATGGGTTTCTACTAAGGGATCCGCTCCAGCCGAGTTCTCAGCCACTTGGGGCCGATTAAAACAGTGGGAGCAACTGAATCACGAGGGCTGAGGCCAGAATGCGCAGAGGTTTAGCGGGTTGGCCAGCCAGGTTGGAATAGTAATGGGCGCTGCCTTCACTCACCGAAAGTCAGAGTAGGGTCCCATGTCCACGGTGGACGCAAAGGCAGACTGCCGAAGCCTCTTCCTCGTCGTTCTTCGAGACCGCTTTGGTAGAACCTGCAGGCGGAGGTCCAGACCGCTGCGGGGGCTTGGCGAGGGAGGCGCCGCTGAGCCGAACAGGAGTTTCTGTTCTTTGGGCAATTACAGCCAAGTGGCCCGGCCACCGCAGTAGAGGCACAATCCCAACCGGGCGGCGGCGCTCTGAAGTGGTTTCAGAAAATGGGCTGCCGACTGATTTTACGAGGAACCGGGTAGTGGCCCGGGTGGTAAGGGCGTCTCCGTAGCACGAACGTAGTCCAGGTATGGCTGCTACTTTATCCCAGCTCGATCCATTCGGGCGACGCCGCGGGAATGCGGATCAGAAGCACCGCTTTCTCGGTTTACATCACGCCCGCAAAAGTGTTCACACTTCATGCGCTCCGCCAATCTGGGGAGTTTGCCGCGACGAAACTCACGGGCATTCGGCAAGGAGCGGTTGCCCTGCTGAATGGTCTTAACTGTGCGAATAGCTTCATTTTCAGCATCTGTCGCGGGAAACGAGCGCCAGAAGCTTTGAAGGAATCCAGCCACCGCGGCGTCTTCATCTTGTTGCTCAAAACTGTCACAACTAATCCGGGCTGCCACTTGGGAGCCGCATTAAACAGTGGGAACAACGGAATCAATGAGGCTGAGGCCAGAATGCAGCGTATGTTTGCTTGAGGTTGGCCATGAGCTTGAATAGTAATGGTAGCTGCCTTCACTCCCACGAGGAGTAGAGTCCCATGTCCCACGGGTGTGGGCCGAAAGAGCGAACTGCGGCCTCCTTCACCAGTAGTCACCGGAGGCAACTTTGGTAGAACCTGCAGGCGGAGGCAGACGCCCGTGGGGGCTTAGGAGGCCGGAGCGGAACAGGAGTTTTCTGTTTCTTTGGGCAATTGGCAGCCAAATTGGCGGGCCCATCCAAGACAGTAGAGGCCTTTAATCCCGATATTCTGGATTTCTTCAATGCTCAGACCGATATAAGCTTCATCAACTCTCCATATGCGCATCCAGTTGAAGGACATTTAGCCAAGGGTAGTCTAGAAGCGTGCCGCCAAACGGGCCGGAATGGGGGGTCTGTAGTATCCCCTCCGCCCGGCGTTCGCAAGTGGTTTCAGTAGGAAATGAAGCTGCGGACTGATTTCTGAGGAACCCGGGGTGAGTAGCCCGGGGTGGTGAAGTAGCAGGCGTCCCGTATGCAGCGTAGTCAGGCCGGGCTGCTACTTGCGATCCCAGCTCGATCCATTGGCTGCGGGAATCACGGATCAGAAGCACCCGTTTCTCGAAGTTTGCTATTCCGCGACACCATAAAGAGTGTTCACTTCATGGATTCCGAGCCAATCTGGGGATTTGACAGCCGCCGCTGGCCTCAGGCGAATTGACGAAAGGCCGGTTGCCCTGCTGAATGGTCTTAACTTTGCGAATAGCTACATTTCAGCATCGTGCGGTGGAAGCGGCGTAAAACTTGAAGGAATCCATGCACGTCGCGTGTCTTCATCTTGTTGCTCGAAAACTGTCCTGGGCACCTCGCTGGTGCTGTGGCTGTAATGGTGCGGCGGCGTGGTACAGGCTGCCGGAGCCGGTGGAGGCACCACCGCCAAGAGGAGAGCTGACCTGGTGCCGTGTTCTTCCTAGCGAAAAGGGAGCGCGGCATTCGAGTGGAACTGAGGTGGTCTAGCTTGACTGATCCCACGCAGGAGGAGCACTGGCCGGAGCGGGTGAAAGTATAATCCCCCCTACACCCCGCTGTCACACGCCGTCCCGATATCTCTGATTTTCTCCGCGTTCGGAGCCGATATAAGTCCATGAACTCCTCCATATGCGTCGGTTGAAGGATGAAATAAGGCAGTCTAGAAATGGTGCCGTCAAAGCGGGCGAATAGAGTCTGTAGTATCCCCAGATCCTCTTCCATCTGGGCTTTCGCTGAGGCTGTAAGCTCGGCTGTAATGGTGGCGGCGGTGGTACAGGGAGCTGCGGAGCGGTGGAGAGGCACCACGGAGACAAGAGGCGGACCTGGTGCGGTGTTCTTCTATGCGGTAAGGGAAGCGGGCATTCGAGGGTGGGGCAGGTGGTCTGGCGGACTGATCCGGCAGGAAGACGCTGGCGGGCGGAGGTGAAAGTATAATCCCGACCTGGCGTTGTCACACGCTGTGGTTTTCAGATCCTCTTCCAAGGTGACTAATTCCCTCTCGCTACCGTCAGCGTCTTGATGGTGATGTAGGGCCCTTCTTTCCGCGAACCCGGTTGGCTTGTTCGTCCAGCTGTAGAGCTGCGGTCAGCTCGCACTAGCGCTTGGATAGCCTTGATGCTTTCCACTCTATTTCGAGGTCCAACTGGATTGGTCGGACTTTGTCATGGATGCGATAAGTTCTGAGTGGTACCCCGGCGTTGTAGTGCATCTTTGTACGATTCAACTCAAAGTTATTACTTCTTAGCGGGCGTTTGTAGGAGCTTCCAGCGGTCCTGTTGCAGTTCTCGTAGCCTCCTCCCCTTACCCTGGGCCGTGCCGCCTTTGATGGATGGTAGGGCCCTTCTTCACGGGCCAGTTTGGCTTTGTTCGTCTCGGGCTTCGTAGAGCTGCGGTCAGCCCACTTTGCTTTGGATGGCCTTTGATGCTTTCTCTGGCCGAGAGGTCCAACTTCTGATTGGTCCCGGACTTTGTCATGGATCGATAAGTTCTGGTGGTACTGACGCTGTAGTGCATCTTGGTAACGATTCAACCTGCTGTACTCCTTGGCCGGGTTGCCAGCTTCAAGGGTCCTGTTGCAGTTTCTCGTTGGTTCCACTCCCTCTTGCCTCCCGCGGTTTGACCGCTTCAAGGTTCCAGCAATGTCTTTTAGAGGAGAATCGTCCGGGATGGTGGTGAGGTCCTCTTGCGCCCGGCAGTTTGGACCAATTTCCAGCTTCCCAGCTGTCTTAGAGGGAGGGGAAGTCGTCCGGGATGGTGGTGTGTGTGAGGTCCTCTTCGCTCGACGGCAGCCCTCAAGCCTTCCTCGATAAGGCATTTGTTGCATGTCACCCTCTTAGGACGGCCCAATCCTGGGATCGGAGAACGAGAACCAGCACGAAGCTCCGATGGCGCTAACCAAGGGGCAGATCCCGGCCCCGGCCCCTGATAGGGGCGGAGAAGCGGAAACCAACCGGAGGTGGTTGGAGCCGCCCCGTTGCCACTGGGGATCACGGGGACTATCAAAATAGGGAGTCCAGGAACTGCTCAATCACTCCCTGGTGCGCAGCATGCTGTGGGATCCGCTTCCTGGACGGTTTGCATCTCGGCTTGTAATCCATAATGAAGCGGGTGGTGGAATCTGATCCACAGGCGCTTCATCCAGACAGCTCAACGAATTCTGGATCTTCCATGAGCACTTCATTACCTTTCGCCCCAACGCAGCAACGCAGCCAACTGGAACGGTGGATCGGAGAGGGTCACCAGTGAGAGACGCTCTCCTGGTGGTTCTCAGATTCTGAAGAGAAGGCTCGAACCCCATGGGGCTACCGTGCCTTCTACATGAGATCAAGAGCAACCAACTTCTGCATGTTGACACACCAGAAGTCCAACACTTGTAGAAGAAAAGGATTCAATGGATTCCCTGACATAATGTAAGGAATTTGAAGAGCAGAAATAAAAAGACTTTTTTTGACTTAAAGATCCTTATTCAGACATCTCAGAAAGCTCATACACTAAGCATGTCAGGAATGGAGTTTTCCTAAAGCTCAGCTATAATATCTTTCCCTTTTCCGAGATCAGATCCGTCACGAGAGTCCCAATCTGGGAGGTGGGCGGGCGGGCCCGATGCTTTGCCACTACAGAAGGGATCGGGGATCATCAAAATAGAGGTCCAGGAACGTTCGTGGAGCTCCTGTGCGAGCATGCCAGCCCGGTGGATCCGTTTCCTCCTGGGCCGGTTGCATCTCAGGCTTGTAATCCATCACGGGCGGGTGGGAATCTGATCCACAGGCCTTCGATCCATAGATGGCGCCCGAGCGACTCTTGGATCTCTCCATGAGCGCTGCAGCCGTCCCAAAAGCACTTGTAGCGGCGAACTGGAGCGGGGCGGAGAGGTCACCAGTGAGAGGCGTTCTCCTGGTGGTTCCTCAGATTCTGGAAACAGGAACCCTCTATGGGGGCTACCGTGCCTTCTACGCTGATCAGAGCAACCAACTTCTGCATGTTGACACAGAAGTCCAGAAGAAAAAGGACTAATGGATTCCTGACATAATGCCGGAATTCTGAAGAGCAGAAATAAAGACTTTTGGCGAAAGATCCTTTATTCAGACATCTCAAGAAAGCTCATACGAAGCATGTCAGATGGAGTTTTTTCCAGCGAAAAGCTCAGCTATAATATCTTTCCCCCCCCCCCACTGTCGGTCCGTCCCATTCTCATGGGAACGAATGCTCATCTCTACAAGATAAGCCTCCAGCAGCGCGGTGCTAAGCAGGACTGGCTCCCCGAGCCGAGCCCAAGAACTCAGTCAAGGCCAAACCACTGTAAAGAGATTCAGTTCCACTGAAACCTTTACAGCTCTCAAAGCATAAATGTGTACCATGAAAAGAACATCCCGAAAGATCACAGGATAAAAACAATCAACAGTTCCAAACCGTACGGATAGCACGGGTGCACAACAGTTGTCAAACAGGAACAAAAACGGTAACAATTAACAAAGTTACCCTGTTCTAATTACCAGCAAGGGCCAGCGAACTCGAAATAGTTTCACAGCCGAATGGATTTGAAAGGGTGTTAATGGAGTGTGTAGCTGGCTTTTTCTTAGTTATATTTGAATTTTATATAATTGCCTCTCACCCTATATTTCCGGCTCTTTGACTCTGCTGTTTTTATTAATAACCTCACATATGTTTATCTGCCTACCTTATATACAAGACTGCTAAACATTATGCTAAAATAGTCTTTACATTTCCATAAAATTGCTGTTTATCTCATTATGACAGACTAATTGGATTAGCCATTTAAGTTGCCGCATGTCTCTGCCGACAATAGCTCTTTTTTCATTTTTACAAGCCTCAAAAATTCTTAGGTTGGGTCAGGCATGGGTGTCCTTCCCCATCTTCACTGAATAGAAGATGGCAGGACTGTTACTTGTAGCTCTGAAGCCACGAGCATTAGAATTTTAAGCTACTTTTGGGGCATTTTGGCATGGAAAGCTTTGTGCCGCTTGCCATTTTTGGCTTCTGGTTTCCTCCACTGGAGCTTCATTAGGACCAAATGAAGACCTGCCAGTAGTTTTCCTGCTTGCTGACTGGTGGGTTTATTTATTTTTACTTATTTCTTTCTTCAATTTCTATACCGCCCGATCCCCGAAGGGCTCCGGGCGGTGAACAGCAAGATCCAAACAATATTAAACAGGAGCAAATCATACACAGTACACAGACACATAGGCTCCATCCCATTAATAATCAATAAAACATCCTAAAAACTCATATGAAACAGCGGTGAATAATTAATAAATAAATAAGCAAGAGGTGATTAAAACCTACCCCAAGAAGGGGGACGGCGGGCCCCTCAATATGAGAGGGACCCTGATGTAACAGCCAAAGGGCAAAGATCAGTGAGCAGTGCTAACAAACCCTACAATTAGGAAAAAGCGCCATGCATTTTCTGATACATGGAGCCATTTGGTTGGTTTGTTGCTGGCAGCAGGGAAACTGATAAGGACAATAGGGAAAAGACTGCTGCTGTTGTTCCAATTACAATTACAATTGTGATTAGGCTTCTTTGTATCACAGAATCATAGAGTTGGAAGAGACCCCAAGAATCATCGTCCAACCCCCTGCAATGCAGGAACATACAGTGAAAGCACTCCTGACAGATTCATCCAGACTCTCCTTAAAAACCTCCAAAGGAGGAGACTCCACCACACTCCGAAGTAGTGCATTCCACTGTCAAACAGCCTTTACTGTCAGGAAGTTTTTCTTGATGTTCAGGTGGAATCTCTTTTCCTTCACTTTGAACCCATTACTCCTGATCCTGGTCTCTGGAGCAACAGAAAAAAAGCTTGCTCCAGAGGTGAGATCCAGCAGGTTCTCACCAGTTCCCGAGAGTGGGTTACTCATTATTTGTGTGTGCCGAGAGGGGGTTACTAATTGGGTCTGCTTTTCCGTTAGAAATTCCATTAGGTTCAAAAATCATAAAGTCCTGTTGTTTCCTATGTGGCTGGTTAGCGAAAGTAGAAAATGGGATAATTCTCCCTGTTGGGCTGTTTTCAAAACATGTTTTAGAAATATGGTAAAGTTCCTTGTTTAAGGAAAGTCTCCTTCTTTTGATTTCTAGAAACAAAATTAAGTATTTGAAAGTATTAAGTATTTGACAGGCAGTCAATTAGAGGAGAAGTAGTTGTTTCTGTTGGCAGTAGACGATAGGACTTGCTATAATGAGTTTAAATTATGGACAGAAAGATAGCAGCTGGAAATTAGGAACTTTTTTTTACAGTAAGAGTTTTTTACAGTAACAGAGAAATTATTAATGACCCCCCCCCGGAATGCCTGGCCACACCCCCGTCATGCCCCGCCCAGCCCCATTGGCGCTACGCCACTGTTTGAATCCCACCACCATGGGAACCTGTTGCGAAAATTTTTGGATCCCACCACTGCCTGTAATGTCATTCTGGGAATTCTCCAGACCTCGCCTTGAGGTTGTCAAACCCCACTTCCCCGGGTTTATAACACCTTGTAGAGTGGAAAATGCTCAGTGAAAGAGCACATTAACGATAGAGCCGTGTGTTACCCGGGAACAATTCAGATGGATGTCCCTGGTCCTTCGGTCGAACTGAGCCAAATCTGAGATTAGTTTCCGACTAAAGTGAGTTGCCCGTGGTGGGTGTTTTCAGTGAGGGGTTAATTAGATCGGATGATTTTGCTCTTCTCTGTGTCTCAGCAGCAAAGGGTTGGAGCTATGTTTACAGCTCTACTCAGAGGCTGTAAGCAGGCACCGGCACCTCCAGCATTTCCCAAATGCCTTTGCGTTGCATCATTCGGAGCCAGCGCTGCAAATTGCCCTGTGACTGACCTTAAGGACACTGAAGCAGATGCAACCCTTCGGTCCCTGCTTTAGGAATTGCACACTAATTGCGCACTAGTTCGGTTTTGAGCACCCAAGTCAAATGCAATAGCATTTGCCAGTTTTTCTTTCAAAAAGGGAATTTCATGGATCGAGCCCTTCGGGGATAGGCGGCCTATAAGTTTAATAAAATAAAATAAATAAATAAATAAAATAAGAATGTACTGTTTTGAACATTCGATTCAGAAGACAGCTTTCCACAGATTTCATTTTGAACATTATACATTTATTTAATGTCTGGGGGGCGGCGGAGGACCTATTGGGGGGATTTCTTTCTGCTTGATTTGTTGTCAAACTACTGCACCCTCAAAAAAAAAAAAACCCCTAGCCTTGCTGGTGTTTTCCAGCTCCTATTTGAATAGTATTGCTCATTCATGTGTGGCATGCCAGAGGAATTCTTACTGGACTCAGCCCAGCAAATTTGATGTCAAGCTATTGACAATCACTGAAGAGGATTCTTTAGTGCACATTCATACCTTATATGTTAAATGCCAGCTTTTTAGATGGTCAGGGGTCAGGACAACAGGTCCTGTGAGGAAAAATTGGAAGGGACCCAGTATGTTTAGCTTGGAGAGCAACCTACTGAAGAGGAAACATGAATGGTCTTTTCAGCTATGGAAGGATGGCCGGTGGAGAAGGGCAGAAATGCCTTCTCTGTTGCTCCAGGGGTTTAGGAGGAGGAGGAGGAGGAGGAGGAGGAGGAGTTTGGATTTCTATCCCCCCTTTCTCTCCTGTAGGAGACTCAAAGGGGCTGACAATCTCCTTGCCCTTCCCCCCTCTCAACAAACACCCTGTGAGGTGAGTGGGGCTGAGAGAGCTCAGAAGAACTGTGACTAGCCCAAGGTCACCCAGCTGGCAAGTGTGGGAGCGTACAGGCTAATCTGAATTCCCCAGATCAGCCTCCACAGCTCAGGCGGCAGAGCGGAGAATCAAACCCGGTTCCTCCAGATTAGATACACGCGCTCTTAACCTCCTACGCCACTGCTGCTACAAGACTGCAGATTTTAGATTTTAGTAACAAGACGGTAGAGTTAAGTAGCAAGACTTTAGATTTTTGGACTGTAGACTCCAGGGGTTTAGTAACAAGACAGGGGTTTAGTCACAAGACTGAACTTTAAGAGAAGATTCACAAATGTCTGCCTTACATTGGATCAACCCTTACATTGGATCAAGTCTTATCTTCTCAGACCTGCATCTCTGTGTGCAATTTATTAATGTGGCCTGTATTGTGTTAATCCTTTTCTGATATATATGCCTACAGTGCTTTTTTCGCAGATGGGTGGAATCTAAATTGTACTTCTGTTTTCCAAAAACCTGCCCTGATGTATCTTTTTATAGTCCCATGCATCTTCATGGTGTTTCATTTTTGAGCATTTTGTGTTGCTGCCTGGTTTGGCCGATGGGGCGAGCCGTTCAGGTTCTATAATAAGCGGCAGGGCTGTAACGGGTAGCTGATGGACTCTTGCTTGTCACATTCTTCTTCATTGTGATGTCCTTCCGTTCGTCCTCCTTTCAAGCCCGTTGTAATTTGTGTCACTTTTCGTCCTCTAGCGTCAGCTTTAAGTAGGAAGGAGATGTTGGGAATGTACTGTTCTTTTTCCAGACAACAATCTGGCACCCGAGGAACTGGGTTTGAGGAATGGTTCAGATACTAATTTTGGTTGCTATCAGCGACTACTGCAGTTTTGCTGGAGTACCATATAAAGGAAAGAATGAGAATTGCAAGCCTGGTTTCCTTTTCCATCTTCCAAGGTGAGCTGAAGTGAAACTCCATCTTTCTTCCCTACATTGTCTGTTCTTCCTCCTGTCAGTTTTTTTTAATGCCGGTGGGGCATAGCAGACTACACCAGTCTGGAAACCAGGGCCCTTTCCGCACCGCAACGGTGCGGGGGTGCGTCAACGTAAACGACGCCAACGCACCACCACCCCCCCCCCCGGGACCGTTCGCATGGATGGTCCCGGGAGGGCGGCAGGCAGCTGCTAACCTTTCATTGTGGCTGTGCACCGTTTCTTCAGGCTATACCTGCGTTTCCTGTTCTTTGTTTGCCAAACAGAGGTTTGGGGACGCCCCGCAGGCAGGAGTGACAGCTCTGGAGTCACAGGCCAGGGGGGCGTGTCCCCTGACCTCTGCGACGACCCGGAAGCCAGGAGACGAGGAAAGCTTGCAGGGATGGTGCGGGGGACATGGCGCCTTCCAGCCGCTGCCATTCGCACGGCAGCAGTTTGAAGTAGCTGTTTCTGGAAAACCTCGCTCGGGGAGTGAGGTTGGGAAACAGCGGCTTCGCGCCGCTGGGGGGGAGCGAGGGTTCACCCCCCATGCGAACAGCTGCCTAGGGATAGCATTTTTGCCGTCCCTAGGGCACTGTTTTTGGCCCGTGCGGAAAGGGCCTAAGTTTAACTGATGTTGCTGATCCAAACCATGCCAATCTACTTTCTGAATTCGTGCTCAAGCCAGCTACAGGAATGAGGTTGCCTGGGTTAGGGCTAGTCCCAGTTCTTGCAGAACTCTCTCAGCCCCACCTACCTCACAAGGTGTCTGTTGTGGGGAGAGGAAGGGAAAGGAGCTTGTAAGCCACCTTGAGTCTCCTTACAGGAGAGAAAGGTTGGAAATAAACCCAAACTCTTCTTCAAACACTACTTAATCAGGCACTACACACAAAAGAATTGGGGAGAACTCACAGTTCATGTCCTATTGTTACAAGGGTAGAAGCTTCAGACCTAACTTGTGTACTCTGTATTGTGTGAAGAGGCTTATTACTAGCTCAGACTCTTAAAGAGGGTATGTTGCTTTCCCCCTGGACACCACCTGGAACTACTTCAGTCTTTTAAAAAACCCCAACCAGGAGAATTATGCTTCCTATACGCTGATAGGAAGAGGTTGCTATGGCCACAGAAATAAGTATATCTGCCTCTTTGCTGCCACAGCAGGTGGTGATGGCCACTAACCTGGATAGCTTTAAAAAGGGCTTGGACAGATTTATGGAGGAGAAGTCGATCTATGGCTACCAATCTTGATCCTCCTTGATCTCAGATTGCAAATGCCTTAGCAGACCAGGTGCTCGGGAGCAGCAGCAGCAGAAGGCCATTGCTGTCTCCTGCATGTGAGCTCCCAAAGGCACCTGGTGGGCCACTGCGAGTAGCAGAATGCTGGACTAGATGGACTCTGGTCTGATCCAGCAGGCTCTCTCTTATGTTCTTATGTTCTTATGGCCCATCCAAGACATACCAAACCAGGACTCAGAAGGAGGAGGAAGTGCTGACAGCGGTGTTTGGATTTATAGCCCACCTTTCTCAGTGTTTACTTGTCTGTTCCATTTACAGGGCTGCCAGCAACTGGGGGTCTTTCCCCTTTAACAAAAGTTGTTATGTGTAGAAATGGACAGTGAAAGCTTTTCTTGGCACACAAGTCAATAACACCCCCTTGGTAAGCAAATCTCATTATGCTCCTATTATAGGGAATGGATAATTTTTCCTCCAGATTGTTGGCAGCCCTGTCCATTCATGAGCCTTTGACCTTCTTCTCCAGTTCTTAGAAAGCAAGCAGGCACCAGGAAATGCATCAGTGATGCGGCTGGCCTCCACTCGGGCCAGGGCCTTTACGGCTCTGGCCCCTGCCTGGTGGAGCACTCTCCCTCCAGCTGTCCGGGCCCTGTGGGACTTTGGTGATTTCCGCAGGGCCTGTAAGACTGAGTTGTTCCACCGGGCCTTTGGAGTCATCAGCCGCTGAGTTGTGCCCCCCCCCCCCAGGTCATGGGTCCCCAATATCATCGGGACCCATTATTGAGACCTACAGGTCCTAATACCATCAGGACCCACTACCTCTCCCTCCTCCTTCTAGGAGGATTAGGTTTAGGTAGGATGCCATCTTAGGATACAACTGCTGTTTTTATTGTATTTATGGAAGTCTGATTATGGTGATTTTATACACGGTTTTTATGTTGTACACCGCCCAGAGCCCTTCAGGGATGGGGCGGTATATTAAATTAAATAAATAAATAATCATCATCATCAACAGGCCCCACAGCACCCATTGTTGACAAGTTGGGGACCACAGGGCCCCTGAGCCCCCCCCCCCCAGCACATGCAGAATAATGCATTTTCAGTCCACATTCACAATTGTTTGCAAGTGGATTTTGCTATTCCGCACTGTAAAATCCAGCAGCAAAGTGCATCGAAAGCGCATTATTCTGCACATGCAGAAGAGGCCGCAGTCTATGCACAGTTCAGTTATAACTCCCATGAGCTGTTGGAAGTCTGCAAGCATGTGCAGCTGGTATGGCGCATCACCCCATATGTCCCTGTACGGCCTCTTCGATCAGTTGAGGCCAATTTACTGGTGGTCCTTGGCCCCTCGGCGATGCGGCTGGCCTCCACGCGGGCCAGGGCCTTTGCAGCTCTGGCCCCAGCCTGGTGGAACGCTCTCCCTTCAGCTGTCCAGGCCCTGCAGTACCTTGGTGAGTTCCGCAGGGCCTGCAAGATGGCGCTGTTCCGCCGGGCCTTTGGAGGAACCGGCCGCTGACGGTGCCCCCCCCCTCCTCTGGCCCTTGACATCTGGGCCATTGGTCATCCGATGAGACTCACCATTCCTCCCTTTTGGGGGGAGGGAATATTAAAACTAGAATGCTGGACGCCACTCATATCTTCCTCTTATTGTGATCTATCGTATAATTATTAGAATTAATTTTTTTACATTTTTATCGCTGCTTTTAAATGTTTTAACTGTCTTATATTGTTATTTTCATATGTTGTACACCGAGGTAGGTAGGTAGGTAGGTAGGTAGGTAGGTAGGTAGGTAGGTAGGTAGGTAGGTAGGTAGGTAGGTAGGTAGGTAGGTAGGTAGGTAGGTAGGTAGGTAGGTAGGTAGGTAGGTAGGTAGGTAGGTAGGTAGGTAGATAGATAGATAGATAGATAGATAGATAGATAGATAGATAGATAGATAGATAGATAGATAGATAGATAGATAGATAGATAGATAGATAGATAGATAGATAGATAGATAGATAGATAGATAGATAGATAGATAGATAGATAGATAGATAGATAGATAGATAGATAGATAGATAGATAGATAGATAGATAGATAGAGGAAGAGGCTTTGCAGGTTAGATGTTTTGACTGTCAGGTTGGTGTGACCCACCTGTTTATCTGGGTTAAGCTTAGCCTTGATGGACATCTTTGCTTTCCCATTCTGTCCTTCTCCCAATGGTCCCCAACACCTAATCCTAGCCTAGATAGGCTAAATATCTTGGCTCTTACCCAGACAACTTGGCCAGCCAACTCGACTCCATAACACTCAGAATCCACCCAGCCTCTGAACTTTTCTTCCCACTCCCCAGGCATGGAAAAGAAATTTTTAGAAACGGATGAAATCTTCTAAAGTCTTCAGTGTTGTTCCCAGTGTTTAGCCCTGAGGAAAATGGACAATCTCTCTTAGATTAATGGCAATGATTAAGAGTAGTTTAGAAAAGGGGTTTCAAAACAAAATCTGGCCACTGGGAAAATCTCATTATGATAGACTGTAGGATACATAGTTGGAAATCTTTTCTGAAAATGTGATGTGTTAAAAGAGCTAGGAACATACTTCATCCTTATTAGGTGATTCGACTCCAAGTCAGCTTTTTGGTAGATTTCAAGTTTCAGATTGCTGAGCCTGTGGCCGGCAATGGTTCCCAGTTGGGTGTATCCCCAAAAATTCTGTCTTCTATGTTAAGGCTATGAGGCATCTCAAGAGAGAGGAAACGTTCTTTAAAGAAGGTAATTTTCGAGTTCACTACGTAAGACAACAACAATTTCCATTTGACTTTTTTGTAAACGTATGTCCCACCGGTCTCTCAGCCTTTGTTTCTCTCTCTGAGTATATCCACCCTTAGTTTAGAATGGGAAGAATTTCTCTTGGTGTTGATAAAAGGGCTATTCACACTGCCATTCTAGTGTTAAAACAAAAATGAGTTTTGCGACAGCTTAGAAAACCAGCAAGGTATAGTGCAGTGGTGGTGAACCTATGGCGCGGGTGCCAGAGGTGGCACTCAGAGCCCTCTCTTTGGGCATGCGCAAACATAGTCCCCCCCACACATATCTAGGCTGGCCTGGGCTGCTGGCTCGATTATTAGCGCTGTTAAACCCCACTGATTTTCATGCGAAGAACTAAAGTGCGATCCTTTACCTGGGAGTAAGCTCGGTTGCTGGCAATGGGGCTTGCTTCCAGTAAACCCTCCTAGGGTCGTGATTCACCCTTTGGAAGAGTTGCATGGTTGCTTCAAAGCAAAGCCACTGACTACCACCAAGCTTACTCCCGAGTAATGCACGCCTTGGAGCTAAACTAAAACCTCAGTATTCAGATTAAGTTGCCATGTTGGCACTTTGCGATAAATAAGTGGGTTTGGGGTTGCAATTTGGTCACTCGGCCTCAAAAAGGTTTGCTATCACTGGTATAGTGGTTTGAATGTCCAGCTAGTGTCTAGAAGATCCAAACTTGAACTTAATAGACTTGTCACGCTTATTCAGTACAACTTACCTCATAACGTTGTTGATATAAAAGTAAAACAGAGGAGGTCAATAATTTTATTCTAAGTTGCTTTGGCCCCCTTTGGGAAGAAAAGTAGGATATAAGTATTTCAATAAATAATGACTAGCAGATTAGTTGTGCTCATAGATTCAGGTAGACTAGAGCCGACAAGACCTGGTGCATGGTATGAAGGAATGGAGTCTCAAATTCCATTCTGTCATGTCCAAGGAGGTCAGAAAATGCTGTAGTTATCGCAGGTCTCCAAGCAACAATGCTACCCTCTTTCCCTCACACTTGTGGGTGTCAAACTTCCAAAAGGGTAGTAAACTGCTGCCAACAGTAAATCTGAGAGGATTTCTTTATAGGCACTTTAGCCCATCTGGCCGTCTGTGTTGTTGTTGTTATCATTTCTCCTGCATTGCTTGTTCTAGTTAGCATGGGAACAATTTGGTGAACCCGCCCAGTTTAAAGCAAAAGCTCTTAACGAATTTTAAGCTATTCCAGTTTCTTTTACCACAGTTTGGATTGCAAGAGCAAAGAGGCGTGGTGTGTTTGCAGAGATCAGGCTTAGAGCGTTCAAATAGAAGGAAGCTTAATGAAAAGGAAAAATGCATGTGAACTGTTTAAGCACGAGGCTGAGGAAAGGTACAAAGAAAAGGTCAAGATATGTAGTCTTTTCATCCTACTTTCGGTACTTATGCTAAACAATGTTTAACTAGGATGAAGGAGAAGAAGAGTTGGCTTTTATACCCCTTTTCTACTTTTAAGGGGTTTCAAAGCAGCTTACAATAAATAGATACCTTGGCACGGGCCAAAAACAGCACCCTGGGGATGGCAAAAACGTTGTCCCCAGGGAGCTGTTCGCATGGGGGGGCGCAGCTGCTTCGCAGCCGTGCCGCCCTTGCTCCTCCCAAGCAGCGCGATGCTGCTGTTTCCCAATCTTGCTCCCCGAGCGAGGTTTTTGGGAAACAGCAGCTTCCAACTGCTGCCGTGCGAATGGCAGCAGCTGGAAGGCGCCATCCCTCCCCCCTGTCCCACTCAACCTACCTTCCCTGCAACCGTCCGGCATGTCGCCAAGGCCTGGGGACATGCCCCCCCTGCCCTGCGACTCCGGAGCGGTTGCGCAGGGCAGGGGGCGTGTCCCCTGGCCTCGGCGACGCGCTGGACGGGTCGTGAGGGAGTAGGAAGTTGACCGGATGCAACGGCGCTGGGCCATCTTCCTCGAAGTTTCCTCGACTGTTCGTATTAACAGTCCGGGGTTGGGTCGGCGTACATGTACTGCATGACCACGACCCCCAGCTACTGCAGGCGGAAACGGCTCTTGTGAGGTTGGTGTGGCTGAATGGGTTCTAAGAGAACTGGGACTAGCCCAAGTTCACCCAGCAGGCTTTATGTGGAGGGGAAACAAATCCAGTTCACCAGATTAGAATCGGACACTCAAGTGCAGGAGTGGGGAATAAAATCTGGTTCTTCTGTTTGGAGTCCACTGTTCCTAACCACTACACCACACTGGCGTTACCCCTTTCCTCCAAAAGGTCTAAGTAGAATTATAAATTCATCCGCCACTTCTTCCTGGGTCTTATTTCTAGTAAATGTTCTGCGAGGGTCTTAGGAGGTGTGGATATGCGACATCGTGTGAAAATTTCAAAGCAATCAGTCCAGTAGTTTGGGAGATTACCTGTCTGCAGAAAAACGCACTGATAGATTTTTATATATATAGAGACTATGCGGGTCTGCCACACGCTGTTGTGGCTTATTGTGGTGAAATGGGAAAGGAACAGTAGCAGCAAAATCAATTGTAGAGGCTAGCAGTATACATGTTCATGCAGCCTGATACTGTGCGATGTCATGATGCAGGTGTCTGCATTCCTTGATGGAGGCAATCCTCCTACACATCTATAGGGTCTGGCTGGTCATGATCCTTACTCGGGGAGTAAGTTTGGTTGGTGGCAATGGTGTTGCTTTCTGAGAAACTCCTGATGGAAGGACTTAGCCATTCAAAAGTATGTCATGGTTGTTGTACTGAGATACTCCGAGTAATGTGCCTGGTTTTCTGACCAACTGCAGTATTCAGGGAATTTGCTCTCGGGTCCTCCAGGTGCCTCACCTCACTTCCTCCCTCCCTTTGCATGCCACCCTCCTCCCTCCCTTCCTCCTCGCTAGGGTAGTGGGTCATACTCAAGACGTTGGCCCCTGCCTCCCTCCCTTGCATGCAACCCTCACTGTCTCCTCCTCACTTTCCTTGCATGCCACCCTCCCTCCTCCTTCCCCTTCCCTCCCCTACTAGGGTGGGTGGGTCACATCAAGATGCTGGGCCCCGCCTCCCCTGGGTAATGCCACCCCCCTCACCTCTCCCTCACTTCTCTTCCCCTTGCATGCCACCCCCCACCGCCCCTTCCTCCTCCCTCCTTCCTCTGTAATGCCACCCAGTGGTGGGATCCAAAAATTTTAGTAACAGGTTCCCATGGGGTCGGGATTCAAATCGTATGAAGCGCCAATGGAGCTAAGGGCATGACGGGGGGCGGTGGCCATTCCAGGGCGGGCATTACTGGGCGGGCGCGGCGACGCAGCCGCTGTGCTGGTCCTGGGTGGAACGACGTAATTTCAGGCGCAGGCTGCCACGCCATTCGGTGCACTCTCCTGCTGTGACTGCTTCGCTCTTGGCGCTTACTTCGAGAGAAGGCGAATTCAAGGCAAAAAATCACGCGGACAAAATCACCAATTAGTAACCCTCGGCACACACAAATAATTAAATCTACTCGAACCCAGAGAAACTGCTGGATCCCATCTCTGATGCTATCCTCCGGTGGCAGTGAGGTTAAGAGCTCGCGGTATCTAATCTGAAGGAACCGGGTTTGATTCTCCGCTCTGCCTGAGCTGTGAGGCTTATTCAGAATTCCAGAGTAGCCTGTACACTTTACACACGCCAGCTGCATCTTTGGCTAGTCACAGCTTCTCGAGTCTCCTCATCTCCACCTACCTCACAGGGTGTTTGTTGTGAGGGAAGGGCAGGAGATGTCAGCTCCTTGAGTCTCCTGCGAGAGAAAGGGATATGGGGTCTAGTTCACTCCTTCTTCCTTCCTTCCTCTTCTCCTCCTCCTCCTCCTCCTCTCCTCCTCTCCCTCGTGTATGTGTGTGTATGTGTTTCACTTCCACTCCGAGTTACTGCTCACGCATGTTTCCACTGCTCATCTTTGGCCCTCTGAGTGAACACTCTAAGGGCACCTAACATCTCTAAGATGACAGTTACATTGCCCTCCTTGTCCTTCACCAGGAGCTTTAGAAAAGGCGCTTTTACCCGGCCAGGCATGAACCTTCCTTTGTGGCATGTGAACATCTGAAAACACTCTCACCTGACTGACTATAGTGGCTGGGAATTTTCAGAGGGATTGGCCCAGCAGTTACTGAGGTACCCTGTCATCAACACATACACGGTTAGCTTTTTATATATATAGATTGTCTAAGGATGGAGTGTCCTGGCTATGAACCCCCAACCAATCTCCAGGTAGGACTCACCTCCATGACCGTGGATGTGAATCCTGCCCAGTGATTGGTGGGGGATTTGTCTCCATTCCACCCTCTGCCCCAAATGGCAAGCCAGAGGGAAGCGAAGTGGGGGTAGAAACAGGCTTCCCAAGACCTCCAGGCCTCAGGTCAGCCAGGTGGGGGAGAAATGGGCCTGATCCTGAGTTCTGGACTTGGCATGTTGGGTCCAGTATGTAGGATCAGCCCCCAGCCCGCACCTCTCTTCCCAAGGCCTCGGGGTGTCAGCTGGTGAGGTGGGCCTGGAGACTTGATGCTGCCCCCTCAAAAATACCTGTCTAGTGTCCATTGTACTTTTTAGAAGAAGAAGAAGAAGAAGAAGAAGAAGAAGAAGAAGAAGAAGAAGAAGAAGAAGAAGAAGAAGAAGAAGAAGAAGAGGAGGAGGAGGAGGAGGAGGAGGAGGAGGAGGAGGAGGAGGAGGAGGTTGGATTTATATCCCCCCTTTCTCTCCTGCAGGAGACTCAAAGGGGCTTACAATCTCCTTGCCCTTCCCCCCTCACAACAAACACCCTGTGAGGTGAGTGGGGCTGAGAGAACTCCATAGAGCTGTGACTAGCCCAAGGTCACCCAGCTGGCGTTTGTGGGAGTGCACAGGCTAATCCGAATTCCCCAGATAAGCCTCCACAGCTCAAGCGGCAGAGCTGGGAATCAAACCCGGTTCCTCCAGATCAGAGTGCACCTGCTCTTAGCCACTGCTCTTAGCCACTATGCCACTGCTGCTCCCTTTAGTACAACGGGCTTTACAGCTAGCAATTCCATAATTACTTTTGCAGAAGCAGCAACAGTCAGACATTGCGAACGATTCCCCTCATGGAACTGCACTCCACACTTTATCCGATATTGAATTTGAAAGAATGGAGTAGGAATTGTATGAGGAAAAGCTGTGAGTTTGATGGTTTTCTTCCACTTTTCTGGCATAGGGAAGAGTGGAATTACTCCACCCTTCAGTTTCCTTCACTCTTCAAGAAAACATTTTTCTCCCTCCTTAGCTGGCTTCGGATTCCAGCCGCAGAGGCAGGGTAGGCAGTGCGTAACTGCTGAGTACTGCAGAGCTCTCTCATAAACTTGTTTCCGTTACAAAGACCTCACAAAGAGAGCGAAGGAGCACGTGAAGGAAAGGAACGTGAGAATCAGAGCTCATTGGGCGGATCCCTGTATCTATGACCTCTTCTATGTAATGCAGAAAATCCATTATCTGTAAAGTCTAGTGGGAAACTATTTCCCATCCTTCTGATATTAATTAAAGGAATACCAGTTATACTTGGTAAGCCCTTACAAAGCCCTTTAAAAAGAATATGTAAAAGAGAGCATTTTTGGAACAACAACAACAAAAAAACAGAAAAAGGAAAAAGAAACGGCCCTGTTCCTAGTCAGACAGAAATTGTAAAAGAAATGGTGCTTTTTATTTGCTTCCAGACTTAAAATACCGACAGCAGCAGTTCGGCATTCCCCTGGCATTTTTAACATGCAGTAGATTTTTTATTTTTTTCAATAACCCATGGAATATTGTCTTTATTGAAGATAGTTTGGCAAACTCTTTCCACACTCAGGTCCCTTCTGCACATGCAGAATAATTTCACTTTCAATCCACTTCCAATGCACTATTCAGCTGGATTTTACTATGAGGAATAGCAGAATCCACTTGTGAACAATTGTGAAAGTGGTTTGAAAGTGCATTGTTCTGCATGTGCGGGAGGGGCCTCAGAGAAAAAGATAACATGGAACAAACTCCGAGGAGGTTCATACTCTGACATTTCTGATTAGCTGTGATGAAATCTGCCCTGTGTCTTTCATGGAAATGCCATCATCCTTGTAAATAGAATATCCAAACATCTAACTTATTATGTTTGTACTACTTGCCTTCTGTTGAGTTGAGAATTACATACTATCAAACTGCTGATTTGTTTGCAATTTTAAATAGCGTTTATTTCACAGGCAGTAGACCTGAATTTGTTGTTGTCGTGTGTGCCAAACTTTCGGGGTAGCCTACTATAAAGCAGCAAGATTCATGATCTTATCAAAGGGACAATAATTCATGTAGTGTAGAACACCCAACTGATTCACTGTTACAGTGTTCTAGCTGCTTAAATATGGTGGGGGGAAAGGGATAAAAAGAAATCTCCGACTAACTCAATGCATGCCAGGAGATTGAACATTGGGATAATTGCATGTTGCTAATCACACTCATAATGTCTTCATAGGAATTCATTAGCGATCATCCGGATTTTACCATAGCCAAGCAAACTAGCAGTTTCAGAGGGTGGGAAAGTTGTAGTTTGACCTAGTTAAAACATTTCAGAAGCACCCGGTCAATAGTACTACAACGCCCTAGAGAGTGCTTCTAATGTGGCCCTTGGGACACTATTGAATCAAATTAAATTGTGAAGAATCCATCTGGGAAGTGTGCAGAATTCATCAGGGAAAATAAGTCCGAAGGTTAGTTGTTTGGTTGGGTAGAACAGTATCTGCAGTGATGCAGGAAATTACTCTTGTAGGGTAACAGAAGTAGCAAAGCTCTTGTCAAATCAGGGCATTTGGGGATAAAGACCATCAATCTTTATCTTTATCTTTATTAACCTTTAATAGGCATAGATAGATCAAGATTTACACAGACACATTCTGCAGTCTCAAATATAGTTCAATAGCAAGAAAATAGACCACGTAACTTGATGGTTGACTTCAAGGGATTCAGATCACTTCGGATTTTTTTTTAAAGAAATTGCCAGAGCAAATGACACTAAATACCCCCTACACGGCAATATAAAAATACAATCTAATATAAAATTGCAATATAAATAGATCTGTTTAGCAAGTTAAAAGCAAAATAATACAGCATCCTACCATGCCTAAATATTAGACAGTGTATATCAGTTAGATTGGAGAAGATACCTATCTTTTATAAGTTCTACATTTGTTTTATGTATCATATTTGATATTTAAAAGATTTGATTCTGTGCCAAATAATAATGAACCAATTTGGTTTAGTATGCTGGTGTAAATATATATGCTGGTGTATATATATATATATGCTGGTGTAAATATATATGCTGGTGTAAATATATATATTTTAAAGTCCAAAGGTTGGTTGTTTGGTTGGGTAGAACAGTATGTGCAGCGATGCAGGAAATTACTCTTGTAGGGTAACAGAAGTAGCAAAGCTCTTGTCAAATCAGGGCGTTTTGGGATAAAGACCATCAATCTAGCGAGTTTGTTTTACCGTTGATTCGGGGCATCTAAATGAGGTTTTAATCTTCTAAATCTCTTAAAGATTTTAATCTTTTGAATATTGAGGTTGTGGCTCTCAGATGCTGCCTTTGCAACAAAGCGCGTTTGATGACGTGCCCAGCGAGATTATTACAGCTGACTTTTTATCATTCCGAAATCTCGGAGCCTTGAAAGAAAACCCATTCTGGTTCAAAAACATTCTGGCCTGAAAGAGTGTGTCATTCTTTTCCCATCGTGTCACCATAACCTTTAACAAATTATTTCCAACGAGGCTGCTCGATTCTTCAGAACATTTTTGCCTCCACCCCCTCCTCAGGGCCTGGGAAGATTAAGAATCTATTTAGACGTCTCCTTTATTGCTGAGAACGTGAATGAAGTCTTGAAAAAGCCTTTGGGAATAATAATTTAAAGACCCCCAGCGGCTGCCTTGCCCAGTAAAAATTAAGGGCCTTTTAATATAAGATGTTATGCTGCGCGGTACGGGGGCTTTGAAATGGATGGAACTCTTCCCAGCACATGCGATCCCCTGCTGTAGAAATATGTGATTTCCCCCCTTTTGCCTGATTCTCAAAAGGACGAAGAAAAGATAATATGAGTAATTGGTTGCCCTCTTTCATCTAACATGTGAAGAGAGGCCTTAACTGGCACTGGGAAGATGCCAGAAGGAGGGAAGGAATTGAATCTAAAAATACGGTGCCCTGTTTTAAATATCGAGGAAGCGACTTCTGGCTCTATAACTGTGTCTCTGTTTTTGTGCCCAAGTGCACTGAATGCTGGGAAGGATGCAAAGGATGGCAAGAGAGCTTGCACTTTTAATAGCTCTGTAGAAAAGGGGATTTTTTGGCACAGGCAATTTTCCTCTCTTCTAGAAACTGCTCCCGCCAAAATTCTCTCTTCTGCACCTCTAAGGAAGATCAAGGATCTCTCTTTCCTTTTTTGAATCTGATCATCATACTGAAAGCCCTGGTCTGGATGGTCCAAGCTAGCCAGATCTTTCCAGATCTCAGAAGCTAAGCAGGGTTGGCCCTGGTTAGTACTTGGGTGGAAGACCACCAGAGAAGTCTAGCATTGTTATATAGAGGCAGCAGTGGTGGGATCCAAAAATTTTAGTAACAGGTTCCCATGGTGGTGGGATTCAAACTGTGGCGTAGCGCCAATGGGGCTGGGCGGGGCACGACAGGGGTGTGGCCAGGCAAACCAGGGGTGGGGCATTCCTGGGTGGGGCTGTGGCAAGGACGCAGCTGCTGCGCCGGTCCTTGGGCGGGAAATGAATGTACACAGGCACAGGCTGCTACGCACGCCTTCGGTTCACTTCCTTGCCAGACTGTTTGCCTCATGCGCGCTTACTGCTGAGAGGAGGGGCATAATTCATGGCAAAAAATCAATGCTAAAAATCACCAATTAGTAACCCCCTCTCGGCACACACAAATAATTAGTAACCTACTCTCGGGAACCTGTGAGAACCTGCTGGATCCCACCTCTGAGAGGCGGACAATGGCAAACCACTTCAATTCATTTGCTCTGACTTGTATGGCCCTGACTAGCCCAGTCCCCTCAGATCTTAGAAGCTAAGCATAGTCTGCCCTGGGTAATAGTTGAATGGGAGACCATCAAGGAAGTCCAAGGTTGTTAACAGAGGAAGGCAGTGGTAAACCACCTCTGTTCATCTCTTGCCTTGAAAACCATACAGGGTTACCATAAGTTGGCTGTGCCTTGACATTGCTTTCAACCTCCACCATCTATGGAATGGACATACGTCTCATTGAATCAAGTTTGGCCTGTGAGCAGGCTGGTTTTTTAACCCTGTTTTTACCCTCAGTGAGCTGCCATAGACGATGGGCCTGTATCCTGTCATTGTAAGGTGGTGTGTGTGTGTTATCTGGCCTTGACAAGGTTCCCGCTGGAACCTCTTGGCTTCACGCCTGGGAAGGGGAATTTTGCTGTTTTGGTTATCTTTCACTTGCTTTCTAGCCCGTGTGAAATCCTGCTTTGTTTGTTCTCTTTTTGGTGGGAGCCTGTCTGTAAAAGCTGCTGTTCGAGATTTGGGTTTCAGTTCTCGCATTGCCTGTTTCAGACTAAGAATGCCAGCTCAATAAAGAACTTTTAATGGTTGCTTTTGCCTGGACTTTGCTAGTTTGTTACAGTCATGCTAGTAAGAAAAGTAGGAAGTCTTCCTCCAACTTAGGTATCCCTTCTTTCAGTGGAAGAACCACTCAGGTTGAAGAAAGCTCTGAAAAAGAATGAAGTGTAGTAGTTTGGATTTATATCCCCACTTTCTCTCCTGGAAGGAGACTCAGAGGGGCTTACAATCTCCTTTCCCTTCCCCTCCCCCCACAGCAAACATCCTGTGAGGTGGGTGGAGCTAGAGAACTTCGAAGAACTGTGACTAGCCCAAGGTCACCCAGCTGGCATGTGTTGGAGTGCACAAGCTAATCTGGTTCACCAGATAAGCCTCCACAGCTCAAGCGCCAAAGCAGGGAATCAAACCCAGATCCCCAGATTAAAGCGCACCTGCTCTTAACCACTCCACCAAACTGGCTTTAGGCTAAAGACAGCTCCTACCCTCTGCGAGAGGATATCCCTGTGTTTAGATTAGCGGCTCACCATTTTAGCCAATCTACCGATGTAGACCTTGACAGCAAGCAGAACCTCATGACATGAACCTCTTTTAGAAAGGTGAACAGGAGTTGTGCCTTGTACTTCTGCATTTTTGACTGGAGAAGAAATTTCTCCTTTGTGCAGGCAGGCCAGCACCGAACGAGAACCCAGTTGCTTCCCTCAGCGACAAGTCCGAGAGCTTTTATGTCACGTAATGGAGTGACTCCTCAGGCCAGGAGGATTCTGGGCCGTTTTCTCAACCGGAACTGTCTGAAGTTCCTTCATCCAACAAGAAATCCTCATCTCAACTCTTGCCCTCATTGATGCTGTTCATTGGAGCAAGCGCCTTCTCTTGTTTCTTGTTTCTCTGTCCTCGTTCACGTTTGGTGAGGGAGGATGGGAACTGGGGGGGAAGCACCCTCTTGCATTCCTGGAAATCAAGTTGGGCCCTTTTTGTGTGTTGAATTAGCCCCTTCTCTCCTTTTCCAAACATGGCTGACTTATTCTCAGTCATCCTTGGCTTCCTTGTGTTGCGCCCAGCGAGTTTCTGTGAAAGCTCTCTTTGTAGGGGGCCGAACACTGGTGTCTGTCTTCCATTAGCACAGTGCACAGGTCGAGCATTGGGATGGGACTTCCTCTCTCTGCTGTTTTGTGCTAACTCAGAACACACACAAAAGGGGGGTCCCCGAGAGATCTCGGGTTCGAGTTCTCGTTTTACGGGCTTCCAAGCATCTGTTTCCTTTTCTCCTTGGCGGCAGGTGAAATCAGGTCGGCAGCTCACGCGTTCCCTCTCAGTAGCACTTAGAACAGGGATCAGCAACTGTGCTCAAATTTTGCCTTGACTGAGTTACCTTCTCTGTTCCTTGCCAGGACACCAGTCTTCATTGCAAAACTATAGGGCTGGCTGAGGTACGAACAGAATTGGCAAGAGCCAGCATGGTATAGTGGTTAGTGTCAGACTGAATACAGGAAACTCAGGCCCCTTCTGCACACGCAAAATAATGTGTTTTCAAACTACTTTCCCAACTGCTTGCAAGTGGATTTTGCTGTTCCGCACAGCTTCAAAGAGCACTGAAAGCAGTTTGAAAGTGCATTATTCTACATGTGCGGAACGAGCCTTGGTGAAATAATTTGGTAGGAGTAGGGGGTGGGGATTGTGCATCCTTTT